>NC_045435.1:1275978-1341099 GCF_002776525.5 Piliocolobus tephrosceles | reverse complement strand
GACTCCATGTGTTAAGTGTGTGTGTCTGTGTGTGTGTGTGTGTGTGTGTGTGTGTGTGTGTATGTAATTTCATTAGTTTTCTGAGGTCAATATTGAACAAATTATTAATTTAATTATTTGCTTAATAAACTTTTTAAAATTTGTAATACAACTTTACAAATCAACTGTTTTTGTGTATATCACGCCAAGTGTCAGGTTTCAGACTATGCTGAGGTCTGAGGGGAGTGGGTGGATGGGTGGAGGATAGAGGAAAGAACACTGAAGGGGGGCCATGGGCAGGTGAAATATGGTTTTATTCATCAGTTCTCTCACACTATCTGGCTTTGTCTCGGCTGCAGGGCTGTCTGCTCTGGTTGTAGCCACTCTTAGCAGCCAGCTCTGAGGCTCCTATGACTCCCACACATACAGCTGTACTCTCTGGCACACTTGCTAGTTCCTGGCTCCCTCCTGTCCATCTGCAAGACAGCAAGCTCTCTTTTACAGGGTCAGCACCATTTCTTTCTTTCTCAGGGCACATGCTGCATGTACAGTGTCAACAGGACAGTTAAACCTTTTACAAACAATAGTGACTTTGAGACGAGTATGAGCTTACACAAACAAGTTATATAACAAGAGGAGTTGTGCACCTGCACTCCTAACTTGCTGAGTCATGCAGGCCTGGATGTCTGTCTCCACCTATTCTTGACCAAAGCACATCCATTTACCTTACAGTGTGTTTAGTCCATTTGCAAATTGAGAAATATTTATTCAGCAAAATTTATTATAAGGATACTTTGAGCGCCATATTCTTGGTCAGACTACCATCCCAGGAGCTGTGGTAGTAGTGTAAAGTATCATGCTCACTAACATCTACCTCCAACTGGAATGTCTTCACTATTTACCTGATAGCAATTCTTCCTTTGATTAGTCCCCAGATCCTGCAGAGACTACATGCCATGGTCAATAGCAACTGTGTTCCTCAAATGTATGTTAACTTAGCCCCTGTTTTTATAAATGAAATATAATCAGGCAATTATTCGCAGTTATATCTATTTCCTCAATGTCAACTTATATAGTTTTATTCTTTATTTTTGTTTTTATGCATTAAAATAATATTAAAAACAGTGTTTAATCAATGTTGTTTTAACAAATTGAAATAATACCCCAAATGAAAATTTTAATTCTTCTATTCTTTAGGCTATATTACACTGGCTATTTTTATAAATGCAAAGACCTAAGTATAAATTTTATAATTGTAACTAAAATGTAACATAAGAAAATGAGAATGTCATGCTTACTGATTCCAAAAATATTCCAAATGTTATTTTTATTTTCTTCCTTCTCATTTCTTTAACATTATTTAATAAACTTACTTCCATATTTAATATTTGATCATTGATAAATGTTCCTTTACCTATAGCCTCATGCTAAAGTTAGCTACGATAACTTTCACTACAAGATATGTATGCAAAAGTTGATAGCATTTCTCCAAATACTTACGACAATTGAATTTCAATCTAAAATATTTCTATTTTAAAAAATCAGAAATTTTACATGAGAATTCTTATTTTGACCAAGATGGAATAACGTTTCCACTGAAACAACTTCTAAAATTTAAATATATACATATACATATTCATACATGCACATATATAATATGTATGAAACAATATGGCATTTGTTTGCCATCTTTCAGGGATCACTGTTCTATATTGCCATATAAACCATACATTTTTCAAGGCATTGAACATCATCAGGCAATATAGTGCAGTGATCCCTGAGAGATGGTGAACAAATGAGTCAAGCCATACTATTGGCCAAGCTTGCTGCAGGGAAGAAAACTGAGGCAGAACCCAGCATGTGGCCTGAATTGAAGAGACTGAGCTAGAAGTCTGGAGTGACCAAGTTGGCTAAAGTTCAAAAGTAGATTACTGAAGATGAGGGAACTGCACAAAGAAACTCCAGCAACGTGCAAAAGGTCCCCTGTGCGGGTTCTGCAGAGTACTGATCAGTGCCCATATGTGGCGAAACTACCCGAGGCTCAGGAAAGAAGAAATCACAAAGTTTAGAGGGAACAGCACCCAACACTCACAGAGAGCTGCAAATAATGTCTATTCCTTCCAGTCACACTGGAAGACTTTATAATTAATTGTATATTGGGAACAATATTCAGAATATTCTTGACTTAGTAGTAAGGAATGATTAGCCCTACACTACATATGAATTTGGTCTTGCCTAACAAATCTTAAAAGCAAGACCAAAGCAGGTTAAACTTTTTGTAAGTAACTCAGCTGAAGTCCAGAGAAAAAGCTGAAGCATATTTAGAGAAATACAAAAATATCTAGCACCCAAGAAGGCAAAATTCATAATAATTGGCATCCAGTTAAAAATTATCACACATGCAAAAAGCAGAAAAATGTGACCCAAAATAAGGAAAAAAAAAAAACACTAGCATTTAAAATAATCAAAGTTTAAAATAACCCAGAATTGATAGAAATAGTAGAACTGAATTAAAGAAAAAAATATTGAGAGAAGTATTCATTCTATATTTCATGTTTAAAAAGTTAAGCAGATACAAGTAAGATACAAAAATACCCAAATCAAAATTTTAGAGATTAAAATGAAAATGTCTGAGATGAAAAATACATTGACTAAGATTAATGGCTGATTAGACATTACAGGAAAAGATTACAGAAATAAAATATACAGGCAAGAGCGATTATCCAATATGAAACATAGGAAGAAAAAATAATTAAAAGAAAGAAACAGAACAGCAGTGGGCTGTGAGACAACTACAATAGCCTAACATCTGCAACTGGAGTCCATGAGGATGGGAGAAGAGAGATCAGATACATTATTTAAAGAAGAGCTAAATGCTTTCCAAATTTGAGGAAAAGTGTATGTCCATATATCTAAGTAACTAACAAACTCAAAACACAAGAAACAAGAAGAAAATTACACCAACGCACATGATAATCAAATTGTACAA
Organism: Piliocolobus tephrosceles; assembly: GCF_002776525.5. NCBI lineage: Eukaryota > Metazoa > Chordata > Mammalia > Primates > Cercopithecidae > Piliocolobus > Piliocolobus tephrosceles. Next base: position 1,338,131 of record NC_045435.1, on the reverse strand, counting down.
AATAAATAAGAAGACAAAAATCATAAAAGCAGTTACAGAACAAGAATCATGTCCAGAGGGAAAAATAACAAAACTGCAGATTTCCATCAGAAACAAAAGGTGGAACAACACTTTTGAAGTACTGAACGCAAAAATCTGCCAACGTTGAATTCTTACATTCAGTAAACATACTTTTCAAAATGAAGAACTAAGGACATTTTCATATATTAAAAATGGAAAGTATTCATCAGAAGCAGATGACCATGATGAGAAACATTAAATAAAATTCTTTACATTGAAGGGAAATAATAAATGCATATCTGGATCCACACAAAGCGATTAAGAGTACCAAAAATAACTGAGTAAATATTTTAAAAATTTCGTTATTATTTAAACCACTTTAAAAGATAATTGTTAAAAGCAAGAATACAATATATTGTAGAATTTATAATGTGTAAAAGTAAAATATATGACAATAAAGCCTAGGACGGGAGACATGCAAGCATACTGTTGTAAGGTTCTCATTCTATATGCGAAGTGGTATAATACCATGTGAAGTAGACTATGATAATTTAAAGGTGTGTAATAAAAACCCAAATCAACCACTAACATAGCAAAACAGAAAATTATAGCTAATAGCCTACAAAGAAAGAAATTATAGAAAATACTGAATAATCCAAAAGAAGGAGAAAAAGAGAATAATGGGAACAAAGCACAAGTAGAGTAAGTAAAAAAAAAAAAAGATGATAAATGATAAATGTAAACGCAATCGTAACAATAATTTCTCTAAATATAAATGGCCTAAATACCTCATACAAATGTGCCACTTCATATACCCAGGTTCTCAAATTTCCATTTGTTCAAAACAAATCTATAAAGAGACTGCTGCTATTATGACATTTTACAGATGTTCAGCGAAATTGTATTATTTACTTTGTTTTTGTTTGAGGTAACTAGCAAACCTAGACCCTAACAATCAGAATAACTGCCTTCTATAGGGGAAATGCTTTATACCTCTAAGACTATTACAGTTAGCATCTACGATCATGTCATAAATATTATTACAGGAAAGTTGTATATTTATTCACACTGATAAATGTATACCCTATGGAAACCATGTCTTATTGGTTTATATATTTGTGATAATTTTAAAATTTTGCTGCCAAATCTCTAATTCTAAATGTGTTGTCTACACAGTCCATTGTTTTCTTCAATCAAGTGTTCCCCACTGAATGCAGTTTCTCAAATAAACATGGCCTTACTGATTAGTACAATCACAGACAATATACTCAGAGAAATTTCCCACTTAATGTGAGAATAATTAATCAGTGTCTACATTAGCCTTACCACATCCTGTTCATGTGCGTTCATTCATGTTCTTTGGCTTACAAATTGAAGATTAGCTGGCAAATGGAATTGAGTTAAAAATGTGGCTTATGCAGGTAACAAATAAGCAGATGTTTAATTGGGGATGTAAAGTGTGAGGTCAAAGGCATCAGGCAATGTGTAAACAAAAGTTGTGATCTTAGTACCAACTCTGGAAAACATTATCCTTTAGAATAGAAAACTGATGTTACATTGAGACCTGATATGTAGTAAGCACTGTCTATTCATAGCCTCTTTTAATCCTCATGGAGTAAGATACTTCTGAAATCTTAACTGATGAGGTTTCTATTCGCAGTATTCCTTTCTATATTCTGGCCACCGCCTCCTTGAGCCAGTCATGTGAATGTTCACTACTCATAGAAAGGATGACACATAAGACCACAGAAACAAAGGCTGATTCTTGACTTTTGGATTTCAAACATAGGGCTCAAGGACATGTGAAAACTTATGCAATATAGTTGTATTAGGTAAAAATGATAAAGAAGAGAGAATCTTCCCATCCAGGGACTCTAAAAGAGGCAAGGAAATGAGAAAAGATGCAAGGGATATAAAGAGAAAAATGGAGATCGGTCTGGATTAGGATGAGACCAAATTTGCAGGAAGCTTGTGGAAAGGAGAAAAGTCACCATCCAGGGATCTCTCACCTTCATTTTAAGGCACACCATTCAGTGCCAGTACCGAGAGGTTCCATAAGAGCAGAATCAGTGTTCACAAACCGTCTAGGCTCCATCTGAGTAAGTGCACTCACCACCAGGACCTAAGGAATACATAACTGTCATTTCTAGTGGCTTTCACTGAGGATTTCACTTTGATGGTAGTCAACGTCATACCAGCTGACTATTCAGAGAGTTGTTTTCCTATACTTTGTCTGATAGATCCCTTCCTAATTTCACTGCCACCTTTTCACCAGCAAAGTCAACCTTTACATCTTTGGTTTTTGGACTTGAGGAAGGCTCCTATGTTTGTACTTGAGTGAGACTTAATGAGTCAGTTTGAGATTTCTCCTAAGCCAAGTTAGAGGTAAATCACAACACTATTATAGTCAAAACAGCCAACTGGGTAACTGTTGTAATTCTTATAACACATAGAATAAAACTAGGATTCAGAAGAGTTAATTTGTTCTAGTTCAGTTCCATACCCTCTTTTTACTATACCTATTAGTTTTGATTTTAATGACAGAAAATATCAGATAAGTAATCTTTTATGGGAAGAAATCTGCTCAATTGCCAGGTTTTAAATATCTCCTAAGTTTCTGAATTATAAAATAAACAAACTAAACTTCTAAGTAATTCATGGAAAAAAGAATAAGCAAAATTGTTTATAAAAATATTTAGGATAATATGAGGAATTAGTAGAGAGACCCTACACATTCTATATCATAAAATAATAAAATAAACATTATGCCAAGGTCTTTGAAACTCCAATAAGAAAATTTTATAGAGCAAAATAATTTTCAAAATCCATTCAATAATTGATTATAACAAGGATTAAAAATTTTGTCCAATAAAGAGCCAGATACTAAACATTTTATTCTTACAGGCCATAGTCTCTGTCCCAACTACTCAACTTTGCTATTGTAGTATGGAAACAGCCACAGATGATATTTTTTAAAAATGAGTGTGGCTTTTTCCCACTAAACTTTATAGCAAAACCTTGTAGTGGGCTAGATTTGGTTTTTAGGCTTTTAGGCCCTAATTTGACACTCTCTTGATTAGAAAATAGCTGTTGTAAATATACTCAAAAATATAAATACATAATAAAGTCTATTTCCAGGTCATTTTAAAAGCGGGTTTGCCAAATTCTGAAAGAATGGATAACCTCAGATGCAACTATTCCCATGTAAAGAAAAAACCTGTAAGATTCAAAATTCTTTCATGTTAGTACAAACTTTACATCAAAGCTAGATAAAACACTGTGAGATTGGGTGATTCTAGACCAATTTCACTTAGGAATAAAATGTCATAAGTAATTAGTAAACCAAATCCAGTCATATATTTCAAAAAGAACATAGCACAACCAAATTGAGTTTACAGAGATTAAAATAGGGAAATCATATGAACATATTAAAAATGCAAAAAAGAATCAAATATAACATTTTTATGTGATAAAAACTCTTAGTAAAGTAGCAATAGAATGTTAATACCTTATCTAGTAAAAACTACAGACCAAGACCCCACAAAAATTTTATAGGCAATGATCAAACTATAAAAGTATTCCAATGAAAATAAGAGACCAGAGAAACATAATCAGTAGTATTTCAACATTTTACTAGAAGGGCTGGGTAACACAATGAGACAAGATGAGTTAGATAAAGATCAGAAGGAAAGAACCCAAATTATCATTATATCTCAAATATGAGTGTCTTCAAAAAGAATTCAAGAGAATTTATACACAAATATGGGAAATGAAAAGAGAGTTCAGCAAGTTTGCATGATATAAACCCAGTCTTCAAAACTGATTAGCACTTTTTAATATCAGAAACAACTAACTTGAAAACACTGTAATACTTTTCAAAAAGCATTCCATTCATAATGACCACTAAATACTATGAGGACTCTTGGAATAAATATAAAAGTTAGTAAAGGAAAAATTTGAGACGATATTATAAAACTTCACTGAAGAATAAAAATGAAAATGGCATAAATAAGTAGAGAACAATTCAGTGCTTATGATAAATTAAGGCAATATTTTAAAATTGTTGCCCTATGCACATACATATAGGCCAAATTAATCTGAATGTATGCTTTAATGCTATTAGGTATTCATGTAATACATTCATTAGTAAAATTGCAATTGTTTTTTTAAACCACCCAAAACAGTATTATTGGTTTCAGTAAAATCCCTTGTACCATATAATCATTATCAGGGCACAATTCTTCTAATAATGGTCAGATTTATTAAGTGTTTAATACATTCATAAAACATAAAGCATACACTGACATAAGCATTTACTATTTTTTCAGTTGTAAAACAAAGTATGTTTGTCGCAAAATACACAAAAAAAATTTTGAAAATACATAAAAGTGCAAGCAAGAAGAAGTCAACCATAATTTCGCCATCCCTATAAGCAGTACATATATTTTTAGTTTATATTTTTCATTATTTTTATACATTTTATTGATTTTTATATTTCTTAAATATTTTCAGATGCTATCCTACATTTAAATGGATAATCCAGAGGTGCTGAAACATGTATTTCTGTAACTAAGCATAAGTCTACTGAGCAGCCATCTGCTTATAAAGTGTGACTTAAACAATCCACAGGGCAAAGTCAGTAGCAAGGTGCACACTGGGGAAAACTGCACAGCAAAGTCAGAATATACAGACATTTAAAAAATATTTTGTTTTAATTTCATTCTCATTAGCAGCTCTCTGCTTGCAAATATTTTTACTCAAAAACAGTTTGAAGTAAACATGTATTGCTTTGACACACAGCTAATTTTAAATTCATTATTTTGTATTTTTGCCAGTTACAAATCATTTTCTGTTGTCATATTATTTCAACAGAAAAGGGCAAATCCTATTTCTTTTTTCTTGAAAACAAGTGACTAAGCCTCCATTCAATGACACACCCATGAGAAATGTTTTGCAATAAATAACAGCTCAAGGGAACTAAAATCTCCAAGTAGAATTCAGAAAACAGCACTGTTGTCTTGTGCTAAATAACATATTTGACATGTTGTGAAAACACCAGAACTATGCATACTATATGATCATGGTTCTTCATTTTATTTCACTTGATCAATTTATTGTGTGTTATGAGGCATAAAAAGTAATTTATGTTTATATACTTGATAAATTGTGATTAAAAACCACTGGTGCTCATCATGTATCTACATACTCCTTATGTTTTCCTAGCCACAAAGCTTCTAGGTGGGGTCACATAATAAACGTTTGCAATGAAACATCAAAAGAAGGAACGTAGGATGTGTCACTTGTTACCAAAGCAGTTAAGAATGAGTATTTTCCATCCTCCCTCTTTCTTCACAACTAGAAACAAAGTACACATAGGTCACAAAGTTCTAAAAGGAAACAGCCTAAGTTCTTAATTCTTGAAAGACAATTGTGCTGCAGAACCTCCTGTTCTTCATGAAGAAATAAATAATATTTTTGATGAGCCAATAAAAGATAGGTATTGCTTTCTTACTACAGTGTAGTCTAGTTGGATCATTTGGCATTGTATTGTTTTACAGTAGTTCAAGAGTGTGTGTGTGTGTAGGAGAACGCATATGGAAGTTGAGTAACCAGAGGAAAAGACTGTGCCCATGACCAATTTATCTCTTCTCAGCTCCAAATTCACTCCTTAGCGCTGGCTCTGACATAATGACCTAGACTCTAAACATTTCTTCTTAACAGCGAGAATCATGTTATTTTTCATCAATAGAGGGTGGAGAGAGACATTACAGGAGAAAGGGACTGCTCTTCCTGTTCTAGAATGCTCCACTAGTAAAGAGAGGAGAGAGAGAGAGAGAGAGAGAATGTGTGTGTCCACATCCACGGTCATCCTACCCCAGCTGCACACCCAGAATGTACTGTCCCTCAGCAACTTCGCAGCAGCCCAGGTTGCGGCCTGGTGACTATACCAACTCCATTCCAGTATCTCTCTGAGCATTCACCCATCAGCTTCAGGAAGCCAGTGTTGGAGGAGTTATTTCCTGCAGGCCTCCCAACCTTACATGCCAGGCCACATGCCATTGCCAGCTATTGGGCTCCTAACACTTGATTCCTTTATGACTACCTGCCAGTCAGTCTCCATTTGACTGCCCCTAAGGCTGTTTCCTGCTTTCATGACAACTTCGAACCAGCACTGGTCTATAGGTTAACTTGGTTTACCTATTTTGACTGGTAGGTGAATTTTCCTACCAGTCAGTAGATTAAAACTGTACCTTTTCCATTGAGGTCTGAATCCCAGTTGTTGGAGGTGGTGGTAGGGCAGTTTTAAGTTGTCCTTTCTTATGTAGTCTCATCCAGTTGTACAAAGCCCTTCAGAGTTCTCTTTACAAAGATAGTCTTTAATGCTACTCCCGTATTATAGTTCAATAATTGCTATGTTAAACCTTCCCTCATCGAATTAGTATGCCGTTTTTGTCTGTCTTGTCATTGGTCCTAGACTAAAACACTAGCCTAACCTAACTAATGAGCAAGTTATAGTAGGGAGATTTCAAATCAGAAGACTAAGCCCTAGGAATAATTTAGATTACATGCTATAGAATACATGGAAGCTACTGTAGATTACTATACTTAAGCTCAAACCTCTTAAATTCCAAATTGAAAATAATTTTGTATTTAAAGAAAATACATGTGGGAGTCAAAATGGGCTACAGATTGAATTTGTGTCAAGATAAGGGCATTGTAGCTACCCCTTGTGAGCTATTTGAGGAAGGTCCAACAGGAGACATTTTTGTACCAAATAAAATACAAATTCAATTAATTTTGATAGTTAAAATTATGAATCTCTCTCTCTCTCTCTATATATATATATATATAATTATAATTAAATTTTAGAACTACCATAGACAATAGTTTTATTATTATTATTTTCTTGATAAAACCACCTCAGGAAAGTTAATTTTAAGCCTGAGGTCACACAGCTTTACTCCATTACACAGTCAAGAAAATGGAGAGATAGCTATGTTAAATCATTTTCCGATGCTACTACCAGTCAGTGTCAGAGAGAGAGACAGAGTCCTACTCCAGAGCCTTAATTCTTAACCTTTACGTTACAGCACATCCTGTGCAGTGGTCCCAAAAGAATTGTTAATTAGCCCGGCGCGGTGGCTTAGGCCTGTAATCCCAGCACTTTGGGACGCCGAGGTGGGTGCATCACCTAAGGTGGAGCTCGAGACCAGCCTGACCAACATGGAGAAACCCTGTCTCTGCTAAAAATACAAAATCAGCCGGGCATGGTTGCACATGCCTGTAATCCCAGCTACTTGGGAGGTTGAGGCAAGAGAATCGCTTGAACCTGGGAGGTGGAGGTTGCGTTGAGTGCACTCCAGCCTGAGAAAAAAGAAAAACTCTGAAAAAAAAAAAAAAAAAAAAAAAAAAAAAAGGCAGGGGAAGGTTTTTTAAATGAATGATCTCTTTGATGATTAATTTTATATATCAACTTGACTATGCCATAGGGTGATGAAATATTTGGTCAAACAGTAATCTGGGTGTTTTTGTGAGGGTGCTTTTGGTTTTTGGATAACATTTAAATCAATACACTGAGAAAACTCTCCATAATGTAGATAGGCCATATCCAATCAGTGAAGGTCTGAATAAAACAAAATGGCTGACTGTCCTTTGAGTAAGAGTAAGAGAAATTTCTCCGGTCTGACATCCTTCAAATTGAATAATCGGCTCTTGTTTTTACAGCAGTTTCTGGCTATTGGACATTAACTGGGCCAATAGCTCTGTATATTTTGTGCACACATGCTCTCTCTCTCTTTCTCTTTGTATATATAAATATGTATTTTTAAAGTTTATATATGTAAACTTTTAAATATATATTCTGTTTCTCTAGAGAACCGTGCCTTATAAATACAGTAGCCAAGGTAGTTATGTTTTAATGAAGCACAATACCCAATACCTATTTAAGAATTAATCATCCCTCCAAAAATTGTAAATAGAAGAAAGCAGCAAAAAAAAAAAAAAAAAAAAAAAAAGGAAGGCAGGAAGGGAGGGAGGAAGGGAAGGGGGAAAGAAGGAGAGAGGTTGATTAAGAAAAAGAAAAACTAAACAGCATATACATGAGAAGTGTTAACTCAGGTAAAGGGTCAGCAGGAATGATTATGAGGAACAAGCACATGGCAAAAGGAGATGAAAATATAATACTTTCTGTATGTGTTATTTTCTGGAGTTTGTCCATGGAAAGTTAAAACTACAAAACCTTTTTCTTACTAAAACTGAGAGAGAAACTGCAGTAGAATAGGAAATGCAACAAATGTATTTTTCTCTGTGCCTTTACACAGTCTTAAATACACATGTTAAGTCTAGAGTCACAAGCATTATTCAAGACTAATTTTCAGTATCAAATTTGGTGTATCTGTGCCAGAAAATATACCAGACATTTATTCAATAGCTTTGCAAACCCCTTTCTGCAGTGAATCCACCCCTATGAATATCTAAGCAGCATTAATCTCATATCAAAGACAGAGTTTTCTTGTTTATATAGGAAATGCCAATATGCTGATATCAAAAATAAACGATTCATAGACAAACTAGGCTCAGCGATGCAGCTAAGTCAATAAAGAAGAACACTTCCATTTGCTCTATTTTAATTTTACTCTCAGGCAATCCCTAGCTATGCTGCACTGTTATTTAGAAATTTTCCAATTCCAAGTAAGAAATGAAAGTGTTTTAATTTAAAAACAATTATAATGTAGAATAAATATTAATCTCCAGTGTCTGTTATGATGTATTGGTCTATATAATTAAGAAAGTGTAAATATTATAAAGTTCAGTTTACAAAAATATTTGAGATTTTCCATTTTCTACTAAACTGATGGGAGCTCGTTTTTTGAGCCACTAATTTTTGGGATGGTGTATATACAACAAAAGTTAACTGATATATTTACCCCATACTTTCATTATGTTATCTCATAAAATATTAGAATATGCTTAGAATATTAGAATAATGATATTCATTCACATTAAAACCCAAGTGTTGATTTAGTTGACTAAGAAGATTTAGAAATCAAAAACATGTTAATGTTCTGGAACAAATGCAGTCAACTCTATACATAAATACCCAGATGGTTTCATAAATATCTATGCTGTTTGCTTGTTTTTTTATGAACTAGCCTAAGAGGATATTCTGTTTTTAACAGTAATACTAAAATGTACTGAAGCCCCTATTAGAAACTATGATGAAAACTTTATAAGCCTTGCCTCAATTTTAACTTACAGTAACCCATAACATGAAATTAGTATCATCATCTCTCTCTTTTTAACCAATAAGAGAACTGGGTCTTGAAGGATTTATTTTTCCCAAATTTTATCTAAGAAGCAGAAATGAAATTAAATAGTTTCTGACTCTAGATCTTGGGTGTTTAATAATCAAATATGCTGCCTATAATTTTCCAGAAACGTAAGGAAGCAGTGGCATTGTGTATGATTTCAAAGTGGTTTTCTTCCCTTCAAATTCAACTGGAGATAATAAATGTGAAAAACACATGTAAATTTAATGCACCTAATTTGAACTTAAACAAATTTACTAATTCTCAGTCAACTCAGTTAACAACCCACCATATAAATTTATTGTTGTGATGCTACCATAGTAAAAGTAAACTTAATAAAATGTAGATGCACATAAAAATAAACATTACTCATTATGCAATTAACTGGCTTTCACAAAGGTAATGGGTGTACAATGGTATTATATGAAAGTGGAAAATACAAATTCATGCTATGTAAGAGTAAAAACAAGTAGTCAAGACACTGAATGGAAGTTATGTTTATAAATGGGAAATTGTCATATATTATTGCATAATCCTATATCTACAGGTCTAACATTTAGAATTATTCTGAAAATTGAAAATAATTTGTTAAATTGGGTACCTTCTGGGCAAGAAACTTTGAAGTGAGGTAAAGTGATTTATAGTCTTTATTTATGCCACTTAGTGTGATTATATACTTTATTGAAGAAATATTTTTGATTACCTGGCTCTGCTCCAAGCCCTGCAGGGATTGTTATGTAACACAGAATATATTTACTATATAAATTTTCTAAAGTTCAAAAAATCTTAACTCTAAAACAACATAAATACAAAAATGTTAGATAAGTGATTGTGGTCCCAAAGTATGATTTGAGCCTGAAATTAAGGCAATATATCTTTGTTCCTCATGCTTATAATAGACTAAATCAGTCATTTTCATTTTAGTATGAATAAGTGGTCAAATAAAAAATATGGAAGCATATTTTCATAAAGAGAAGAGGAAGGACAAAAAGAATCTGAAGCCATTTTCCTTAATTCCACCATAGTTGCTTTTAAGACATAAATATGTCAACACAGAAAAAATGAAATATGGCTTCAGAATGGAATATTAAACTTATAAATTATGGTAACATAAAGAGAAAATATGGACTTTCTTTTTGGGGGCCGGGGGTGGACTGGCATCTAAAAGCTTGAAAGTCACCACTTTTTCTTAACAAGTAAAAAGATGAAAAAAATAAAAAGAAAAATCAAGAACTCTTCTTAGAGAAGGGAGGTCACAGGGCAAATTGCTATACCCAAAATTGGAGAGATCAACAGGCAATCACAGATATCACAATTTACTGCAACAGAAACCCATGAGCAGGAACAACTGTCAGGGTAGCGAAACCTAAACTGTAATTGATAAGTTGCTGGAGACTTGATGGGGCTGACTCTGAGGGTTAAAAACTCCAGGGGAATACAGTCATAGGAAAGTCCCACACTTCTGTGAATGTTGCCTCCTGGTGTTCTACCAGGTCCTCACAGTGAATACTAGAGAAAAATCCCCTTGTGTTGCTGGCAGGTGGAGAAGCAAGGGAACCATTTTGAAATAAATCAGACCATTCAGTTCTCTTAACAAAGTCTACCCTCAGGAAAAACTATTTTTACTGGAGTTTAACCTGCTGTAACTTTATCAGAGCCAAACTGACCTGGGAGGAAGAGAAATAGTCAGCTCCATCCCACTTTAGCCATCCTGTCCCAAGGGGTGGAGAGAAGCAGACTGGGAAACATGTATAAAGTGTAGTCCAGAGGCACAAGCTCACTAAAATAGAGATAATTAATCATAGGACTATGGAACACTTCTTCTTCCCCATACCTTACCCCTACATTATTAAAAGATTGTTTATAGCAGCCTCTTTGGCACAGTATATATGGCCAGCTTTTAAGAAAACATTACAAGATGTACTAAAAGGCCAAAACACAGTTTGAAGAGACACAGCAATCATCACAATCAGACTCAGATATGCCAGGAATGTTGGAATTACCGGACTAGAAATTTAAAACAACGATGATTAATATGCAAAGAGTCCTAATGATTAAACTAGATAGTATGTAAAAACAGATGAGCAATTTAAGCACAGAGATGAAAATTCTAAGAAAGAATCAAAGGGAAACACTAGAGATCAATAATACCTTTTAGAGGCTTGTTAATACACTGAACAAGACAAAGGAATGGTTTTTCTGAGCTTGAGAATATCTCAAACAAAACTACAAAACTGCAAAGTTAAGAGAAAACGGACTTACAAAACTAGAATATTGAAGAATTGTGGGACAGCTACAAAAGATGTGACATGCAGGGATTACCTGCAGGGATTACCAGAAGAAGAAGAAAGAGAGAAAGGAATTGAAGAAATATTTGCAACAGTAATGAATGAGCATTTCCTCAAATTAATGTCAAGCACCAAACCTCAAATGCAGAAAGTTCACAAAACACCAAGAAGGGTAAATGACAGAAAGACTACATCTAGACATATTATTTTCAAACTATAGAAAATAAAAGATACAAACAAACTCTCAAAGAAGCCAGAGGAACTTTAACCAAGATAGACCACATTCCAGGCCACAAAACACACTTTGGTAAATTCTAAAGACTATAAATTATACAATGTCTGCTCTCAGACCACAGTGAAAGTAAGCTAGAAATCAGTAACAGAAAGATAGCTGGAAAATCCCAAAATATTTAGAGATTAAACAATGTACTTTGAAATAACACATAGTTCAAAGAAGAAATTATAAAAGAATTTCAAAAATATTTTAACTAAATAAAAATGAAAACAAACATAAAAATTTGTCGGATACAGTGAAAGCAGCGCTTAGAGGAAAATTTAAACTATTGAATGTATATATTAGAAAAAAAGAAAGATCTGAAATCAGTCATCTAAGCTTCCACCTTAGGAAACTAGAAAAAGGGGTGCAAATTAAATGCAACATAAGCAGAAGGAAATACATGATAAAAATAGAACAGGAATTCATGGAATGATAAGCAAGAAATCAAGAGAGAAAATTAATGAAACCAAGAGCTGATTCTTTGAAAATATTAACAAATCAATAGGGCTCAGAAATGAGGCCAGGCGCAGTGGCTCATGTGCCTGTCATTCCAACACTTAGGGAGGTGGAGGCAGGAGGATCACCTGAGCCCAGGAGTTCAAGACCAGCCTAGGCAATATGGTAAAAACAAAACAAACAAACAAAAAAACAAAAAAACAGAAATGAAAAGAGGCACATCAATACATCCCATAGACATGAAAAGTATAATCGAGGTACAGTATAGAATACTCTATGCCCACGAAGTTGACAGCCTTGATGAAACTGACCAATACCTGGAAAGACACTATCTGCCAAGGTTCACATAAGAAGAAATAAGCAATCTGAATGAGTACACAAAGAAATTAAATGAATGATTAATAACCTTCCAAAATACGCATCACCAGGCCCAGACGGGTTCACTGGCAAACTCTACCAAGTGCCTTTTAAAATTTTATTTTACTTTTAATTGACAAATAATAACTCTATATATTTATGGGGTACAATATGATGCTAAGATACATCAATCATATCAATCATACCAATTGTGAAAATTGAACACTCTGATATTGACAAAAGAATAGGTGTATATATACCAATAAAACAGAATAGAGAGCCCAGCAATAGACCTACATAAATATAGCCAGCTGATCTTTTACACAGAAGTAAAGTCAATATAATGTAGAAAAAATCATCTTTTCAACAAATGATCCTGTAATAATTGGACATCTACATTCAAAAAGAAAACAAATCAATCTAAATACAAACTTTACAACATACCAAAAAGTGTAAACCAAAATAAATCACAGACCTAAATGTAAAATACAAAACTATAAAACTTCTAAAAGATAACAGGATAAAATCTAGGTAACTCAGTTTTTGGTGATGACTTTTTAGATACCCCAAAGGCATGACCTATGAAAGAAAAAAATTGATAAGCTAGATTTCATAAGAATCAATAATTTTTATTCTTAGAGAATAAAAAGGGAAACCACAGACTGAGAGAAAAATATTTGCAATATACGTATCTGTAAAGGATTTTTATCTAAAATAAACAAAGAATTTCTAAAATTCAACAGTAAAAAATAGCCCAATTAAAAGAATAGGTTTCCACATGACAGAAATTTAGATGTGGTTAGTAGACAGAAGGAAAGAGACATCAGTATCTTCCTTTTACATCATGGGAACTCAAGAGATGTTATGTCAAGCTGATGGAAAAAGGCATTGAAAAAGCTATATATTGTTCAATTTTTAAACAGTAGAAGGAGTAATACTATACAATTACCAACTTTGGGAGGAAAGGATGAGGGTGAATTAAGAGTGATGCAAGGAACCATAGCTCTGTCTTTCAAAGTGAAAAGTAAATATCTATGACTAAATTTGATAAATGAAGAAATATCTATATTAGAGTTAAAATGCTAATTATAATAAAAAAATGAAGAGCCATAACTGTTCAATCAAAATAATTGCTTCTGAACAATAGCACTAGGAAAGAGGAAGCAGGTCAGAGACTGATTTTAATAACTGTGAAAAACATTTAAAAAATAGAAAGTAAATAAAGCAAAAATTTGTTCATGAGAGTTGATTGAAATAAAACATTGGCTATAAAGTGAGAGAGCAGTGGTTACTTTAAGTCAGGTGGTCTGAAAGTGACCTGACTTATGAGAGTGGGGCAGCCATAAGAAAACTGGAGTCAATATGCTCCAGGCAGAGAGTGCTCCCAGTCTCGAGTTGCTGAGTGGAAGCCAGCTTGTCATGTTGGGGGAAGAGAAAGGACACTTTAGCAAGCCAAAGGATGCACAGGGAGGTGAGCAAGGGCCAAATATATAGTCCCTTATAGGTTATGGGGTCATATTTAAATTAAAATGGAAAAACACCAAGGGGTTTACAGTAATGAAGACATATGTTCCACTTTTAATTTAAAGAGACAATACTGGCTGGTCTGTAGAAGGTAGATGGGTGGAGGTAAAAATAAATGCAAGAAGATAGTCAGGGTGCTCCTACCACAGGTTGGAGAGAGGTAATGGTGATTTGATGAACAGTGTTTAAAGTTTGTGACATATCTTTGGAGATAAATAAGGTTTATTCATGGATTATACACGAAGTGTAAACAAAGGGGGGAAACACTGGAGACTCCATGCAGCAAGGTGATGGTGGTGATTTCAACAGCTCTGTGGCAGACACAGGTGGAGATTTTTCCTTGAAGCAAAAATCCAGAGATCTCTTTTGTGCATCTTCAGTTTGAGATGTCTATTAGAAACTCAGATGCAGATCCTATATGTGGAATTTGACATATGAATTTGTAGTTGTAAAAAGGGTTCAACTGCTGAAACGTATTTGATAATCATCAGAATGCAGGTAATACTTAAAGCCAGAAGAGCTTCATCTTAAAAAAAGAGGGTCTATAATAAAAATAGCAAATTTTATTCTGTGGTTATGATATGTCTAACACTCACCTAAATGCTTTTTACATGTTACGTTTAGAGGTCCCAAGACCACCTCTGGGTTTGATGATTTGCTAGGGCTGAAATAACTCAGTATGTAATCATCCTCACGGCTATGATTCATTAAGGAAAAGTACAGAAAGCAAAATCAGCAAAGGGAAATGGCACATGGGGCATTTTCTGAGGGAAACCAGACACAGCGTTCTCTTTCTCAGTGGAGTGATGTAGAATATGTTTAAATCCCCCAGCAATTAGTTGGGATAACACAGGAAGAGTTGCCAACCACGTAAGGTAGTTAGAGACTCAGATTCCAGGGTTTTTATTGGAGGCTAATCACACAGGCAGCCTCTGTCCAGTACACACAAATATTCCAGAATTCCAGAAGTAAAACAGGTGATCAACACAAACCATATTATTTTCATAAATAGTTATGGCGAGCTACTCTAATCAGTTAGTTATGTGGAAATGTTCCCCAAATTCAAGTTCCCAGATGCCAACTCAGGGCCAAAGTTATGAGCAGGTCTAAGTCAGGCCTTCTCTTTTGAGTCTCTTTGGGACACATATCTTAGATTACTTAAGACTCCAACAAGCTTTTCTGATAGGTCTTATTACTATCTTTATTTTACCAACAAGTAAACCGCGGGAGACACGCACTCATTTTATAAGGCAAAAGTTTGGAAACTAAACTAAGGTTTAGCTCTTGTGTGATTGCTCTTAGGTACTTCATAAAAGAGCTTCTCTCAATAGAGAACAGAAAATGGCAGGGGAGTAGGGTTGATGGGCTGAGCCTTGGGAGTCTCAACATTTACATACCTAAGAGACTAAGGAAGACAAACCAGTGAAATATATAGAAAACTAGGAGACCATGCAGGTCTATCTCAGGACTGGCAGTGGGGTTCAGAAAATGGGCTATTTGCAATTGATATGTTGGAGAGGGTGCAGCTACTGTGGATAACAAGGTTAAGTACATGTACTCAATTTAATTTTCCAGCTTCACCTCCTACCCTGATCTAGTACCCTCTACCTCTGATCACATGGGCCACATGCTTTTCCCCTTCTTACTACACCTGACATTTGCTTACAAACACTTCTCCTGTTATCTGAAATGCTATCCCCTTACTTTCCAAATAGTAATTTCTAGCCATCTATCAAAAGCTATCTCTAGCAGAAACTTATTTAGAAAATATTGCTGCTGCTTCCAGAGTTATCTGCTTTCTCATGGAAACTGTTCTCTTTGTGTTTCTATTACAAATTCTCTTCTTAGTTTCTTTTTATGTGCTTACTTCTCACCATTTACCTTTAGCCTGGTAGCTGCTGAAGGCAGGATCTGCACTTTATTCTATATAGTACTCTCAGAGGCTGGAGAAGTGTCCAGAACAGCAGATGCCCAATAAAGGCTGTAGGGAAAAGGGAAGGGAAGGAGAAAGAGGGCAAAAGGAAGAAAAGAAGGCAGCAGGAAGGTAGGCAGAAGGCAGGAAAGAAGGAGGGAAGGGATTAAAAAAGGAAGGAAGGACAAATGGACTGAAGTAGTGCTACTGAGGAGCAGTAACATGAAAGAGAAAAGGCGTGCTGGGGTGAGTGTACGTAAACATTTTCTAACTCAAGGCACCCAAGGCTTTCTCAGATGGGAAAACTTTAAATACTAGGGATGTATAGATTGAATTTGTATTCACCTAGCTGGTTGCTGCAATTTGAAAACTTACCCATCTGAAATTCATGCTGAAATTTAATCCTCAATGTAACAGTATTGAGAGGTGAGGCCTTTAATAGGTGACTGGGCCCTGAGGACTCCACTCTCATAAACAGATTGATCTATTCATAGGTTAATGGATTAATGGGTTATCTTGGGAGTGGCCTGGTTAAGAGTGGGTGTGTTATGAAAGCCAGTTTGGCTCTCGGTGTGCCTCTCTTGCCCTGTGACGCTTTCCGCCTTGTCATGATGCAGCGGGAGACCCTCACCAGAAGCCAACCTGCTGTAGACTCTCAACCTGGGACTTCCTGGTCTCCAGAACACTAAGGAATACATTTCTTTTCTTTATAAAATACCCAGTCCCAGGTATTCTGTTCCAGCAACATAAAATAAACTAATACAGTGGTGTTATACAAACAAATGTATAAGTGTTACTTTTCATTTATACACAAGCACCTGGGAGCTATAGATTGAAGTCTCCTAGGCACTGTTTTCCTTCCACTGGACTAGAATCCCTCTTGGACTAGGTATAACGCAAAATCTCCTTAGAAGAGAGTGAGAGGAACATTGTAAAGAAACAGTACATTCTTACCTAGTGCAAATGAATTTATCAGGTCTTTTCACACCCCACCCCCCTTTTTTAAACCTGGGGTTGAAGGAGAAAATATGAGGATATTGGGAATCTAAAAATAGCCAGAAAAAAAAGAAGAAATTGTCCACAACCAGGAGGCTAAGAGATTAGAGAAATTAAATTGTGTACTTTACAATTTTACCTAGAACTAGTTCAGATTGAAACATCCCATCTTCTGAAATACAACCAAAAAATCCCTATGTAGAGAATCCAAAGGTGACATGGATTCTGTTTCCAAAGAGGTTTAGAAATTGGTAGAGAAAATTCCAGTTATATATTATAGTTAACCACACTGGACAGGCAAATGTCGGATAAAGGCTCAGTATAAAACTGACCAGCCTCAAAATTCTCATTTGAAACCTTGTGTAACTCTGGGTGAGTATTAGGGTCTGTCCAGAAAACATGAACTATTAGGACTGGGAAGGAAGGTACTCTTCTATTTTACCTGTATAGTGTGTGTATTAATCAGGGTTCTCTAGAGGGACAGAACTAATAGGATATATATGTATATATATATCCTAATAGTATATATATGTATATATATATCCTAATAGTATATATATGTGTATATATATATCCTAATAGTATATATATCCTAACCAATTGTGTGTGTGTTCGTGTGTGTGTGTGTGTGTGTGTGTGTGTATATATATATATATATGAGTTTATTGAGTATTAACTCACAGAATCACAAGGTTCCACAATAGGCTGTCTGCAAGCTGAGGAGTAAGGAGAGCCAGTCTGAGTCCCAAAACTGAAGAACTTGGAGTCCAGTGTTCGAAGGCAGGAAGCATCCAGCATGGGAGAAAGATGTAGGATGGGAGGCTAGGCCAGTCTAGTCTTTCCACGTTTTGCTGCCTGCTTTATATTCTAGCTGCTGCACTGGCAGCTGTTTAGATGATGCCCACCCAGATTAAGGGTGGCTCTGCCTTTCCCAGCCCACTGACGCAAATGTTATTCTCCTTTGGCAACACCCTCACAGACACACCGAGGATCAATACTTTGTATCCTTCAATCCAATCAAGTTGACAGTATTAACCTTCACAGTGTGGTATGTATTAAGGAATCTTTCTCAGATGGGGCTAAATTTGATGATGTGGAAAGTTGGCAGGGCTACCTAACCTTAGCTTCACAGTTCTCCCATGCTCAGATGTTTCCTTCCTTCCCTACAAACTACAGCCTCCTCTGAGGCTACTGGGTTTTTTGTAAACACATTCGCTACAGCTGGACCCTGTTGTACAATCTGTTTCTCCACCATTAAAAGGAGAGCAATGAAGAGTTTATTAGATAAAGCACTTACTATATTCACTTTGGCCCAAAGTGGCCCTGTACATAGTGAACTATACCCTAGCTTGATGTGTAAACAAGTTGCAACCTAACCTAGAAGTATACACCTTCTTAATCAAGCAGCTGAGTTCCATGAAAGCTGCCAAATTATGCCCAAATAAGGCAAATGCCTGACTGTACCAATCAGGCAATCGCTATCTCTCATTTTCTGTTTTCTGGTTATAAATATAGCTTAACACATAGGAGGTCGGGGGCATTTCTGAACAATCGTGGGTCTTGGGTGGTGCCCAGTTCTTGAAACTTTTTCTTGCTTAAATTAACTTTGTTAAATTCAACCAGTCTTAGGAATTATTTTTTATTCTTCAAACTGAACACAATAAATCAATTCTATATGTTTTTATTACTCCTTTTTTAGACATTCCATTTTTATTGTGAATAAATTGATTTCTACCTAACTGGATTTCCATTAAAGAAAATAGGAGAGAGGAAGAGAAAGAAACAAAAAACATTGCATCCTATATGATTCTTTTTAAAATGAGTAGAGATTTAATAGATGGCAAAAAATGTATTCAGAAAAATTAACAGCATTTTAACTGCAAGGACCTGGCAGGTATTGTGAGGGAGTGAAAGGATACTTAACAGCTTCTGCCCTCTCTGAGCTACTACATCATGATTCTAACACTGTAGGTGTTTGTATTTCACAGCATCTTTAAACAAGAACAAAATATGCAGTTGCAGAAGATTGTAACAACATTCTGTAAAGGGATCCACACCAAGTGTTATTTCTTCAAGATGATCCCCATTGTAAACCATTTGCAAGTGCATTTCTTGTCAGAACTCTCCACTCCTCAACATTGAGGTCAGCTTCCTGAGGCTTCTCCCAACCACCATTTGCAGTGTATCCTCAGACATTTGCCCTGGCACTCTCTGATTTCCTCTTTTATTTTCCTTAGAGTATTTGTCGCTATCTAGATCATTTTATTCATTCATTCATTCATTCATTCATTCATTCATTCATTCACGTCCTTGTTTATTACAGAATGTTAGCTCTCTGAGGTTAGGGCTTTCTCAGTCTATCATAACATTTTCTCGTACTTTGGAAGTGCTGAAAAGTAATTTATGTGAAAGCCAGAATGAAGTTTTGACCACTTACAGTGAATTCTGATACTGCCTCTTGTAATTCCTCGGTAAGAAACTGTTTATGAGCCTTAATCAGTTTCCTAAGGACAGTTTGTCAAATCAGAGCCATCTTCTGTGTGGAGTACTTCCTACTGCTCCCACTATTCTAGTAGGTTCTGAATGCCTTTTTTGTGCCCTAGGGCCCTAATCACTCTAAAGTGATATTTTATTATGTTTGTTAAGTGCTTTTTAAGTCTGAAAATGGTAGAGTTATATTACAACTCAGTTTCTCTAACGAAGAAACTTGCCTGCTTTATCTGCATGCTTCCTCAATGAGACTAGCTTAAGCATCCTCTGGGAAAAAAAGTCTCTCTCTATTTTCAGTCACACTGAAATTTAATGCTTGCTAAGCAGTTTATCTGTTTTGTAGCAATAGCTTAGGATGTTACTGGTTAATCATTTTGTGTTCAACATCATGTTCATTACACATGCCTGTGAAAAAATACCTGACTCGTATCTTACAAGCTGTTAGCTCCTGGACTGACCTTCCCCCGAGACTTGTGTTCCCACCACCCACTGTTGACCTGTAAAGTGTTTAAATTTTAGGTCTTTTTCAACCTTTGAAAACGGGGATCTTGCACATAATATCCAACATAACAAGCTTCTCTTAAAAATCTAAAGTTCTGGTCGGGCGCCATGGCTCACACCTGTAATCCCAGCACTTTGGGAGCGCAAGGCGGGCGGATCATGAGGTCAGGAGATAGAGACCATCTGGATAACACGGTGAAACCCCGTCTCTACTAAAAATACAAAACATTAGTGGGGCGTGGTGGTGGGCGCCTGTAGTCCCAGCTACTCGGGAGGCTGAGGCAGGACAATGGCTTGAACCCAAGAGGCAGAGCTTGCAGTGAGCCAAGATGGCGCCACTGCACTCCAGCCTGGGTGAGAGAGCAAGACTCTGTCTCAAAAAAAAAAAAAACTAAAGTTCTGGGGAAAATAGGCCTATGTTCCTACATGTTAATGATCTGCTTGGAATGGTAGTAACTGCTCACTTTGGGTGGTCATGAAGACCCCAGTAGGCCAACTTCTCAACCCTTGCTATTGCTCCTCCCCAAATGAAACTGAGGATCAGTTCCTTTCATCATCATATGTCTGTGTTCTTCCAGTTATTTTGGCTCCTTGAGCTCTGGAGGATCTCAATTTTGGGTCATATCCTAAAAAACTTAGTAAAGCTAACATAATTTTGTATTTCACTTAAAAAGTCAACTATAACTTAATGCCAAATACTAGTAATACATTTATTGTATTATTCATAAACAAGCCATTTAGAAAAAAAAATTGTGAGATAGACTGGCCTCTGCAGAAGACCACCTCTGCAGGGGAAAATATTACTTACATAGGCATAGGAAGAGTTTTGCTGAAAAAACAAAATCAGGGTTATATTGAATAAAGGCATAGCTTCACTCATAAGAGTTAAAGCAGTAGCATGTTTTCTCCCAAAATATTCAAATCATAGCCTGCTGAAGAAGACAGAGCTTGTTTTGAATCCTTACTTTCCTTTTTGAGACTTTGACAAGTCACTCAAACTCTATGAATATCAGATCTTTCATTTGTGGGTTAGTAACACATATATGCACTTCCATGAGAGCCAAGAAGGAAAAATGCTAACATATATAAGTGCTTAGTCATGTATCTAGCCAAAATCCAGAGGGTTCTTGATTTGTAATGATTTGGCTTAATTTTTCAAATTTATGTTGGATATATTGAACATAACCCCATGGTAAATCAAGTGACATCTGGACTTGTGATGGTTCCACATAAGATTTTTCAACTTTGTGCTGGCTTTATCAGGGTAGTAAACACATTTTTAACTTATGATATGTTTAACTTATGATAAGTTTATCAGGCCGTAGCCCCATCATTAGTAGAGGAGCATCTGCGGTCTGTCCTCTGTATTTTAGTCTTCACCATACCCCCATTTTCTAAATGTCATCCTATTTAGAAAACATCCAAGCTGATGCCAAGATAAAAAGCAAATTTTAAAAAGCCAATTGTATGTATTTAAACTTTTTTTTTGTCTAAAGACAAGGTAATATTGAAACTGGTCCAACTGTCCCATAGAACTGATGTTTATTGTTTTTTGTTTGTTTGTTTTTTATTTGGTTTGGTTTGGTTTTTTGGATAAACATAGAAATTAACCCCTCTGGTCCAAAAGTTTGAAATTTATATTTTTCTTACCTGAGTTCTTTCCTCAGGAAAACAACCCTCAGGCCCCCTAGATAGTATCAACAAACTGAAATTCACCAGATCACTACATCCAGACAATGAGATGCCAGACCTATGTGATTCCTGTTTACCAACTCCTCTTCCTTATCCCTCCCTAACGCCTCTCTTCCCACAGGTAAACCTCTTCTTCCCTGCTGTATAAACCTCTAGTTTTAGTCAGTTGGGGAGATGGATTTAAGAATCATGCCTCATTTCCTTGGCTGCAATACCTGAATAAAGCTCTCTTCCCTGGCTCAGTGATTGACTTCCTGTGCTGCAAGCAGCAGGACCTAGACCGAGCTCCTGGCATTCAGGTAACAATATCAGTACTGAAATACAAATACATACAGTCATTCATATCAAATATGTACCAAATACATACCAAGGTGAAATACTGTTTATGGTTCTCATATTGCTGGATTTCATGAAACATTTTTGACAGATTAAACATAATTTTTTTTCTTTTCTTTCTGAGCAAGAACATTCACACGCAGTAAAACAAAAAGGTTGTCATTTATTATTATCAACATTTTATATAAGAAGTGATATTTTAATAACCCCTCAAAAGGTAAAAAAGACCCCATCTGAAAATGAGACAGCTTTTTAAGTTCAATCAATTTAACCTAGTGACAAAGTTTCCAGATGGTTCTAATTATTATTTTTCTATGACTGTAAAAACATTGTTAGAACCTACAGCCAGACAGTAGATCAGTGTTTGAGAACCATTTGTGCAGCCTACACTTGAAGTTCTTGTTTCAATAGCCAACCCTACCGACATATTAATTTATATTTGGAAAAATTAATTTGACCTAATCAGATGATTATGTCCCTCAAACAATCACACAATCCTTCACCACTGAGATCACTGAATGTTCATAAATTTCTGTGCTTAAAACTAAAACCAGCCAAAATGTCCATCAATCAAATGGGTAAAGAAAATTATATATGTGTGTGTGTGTGTGGTGTGTATGTGTGTTTCCTTAAGCCAAGGAAATGAGACATCATTCTTAAATCCATCTCCTCAACTGACTAAAATTAGAGGTTTATACAGCGGGGAAGAAATGTAAGTATACAGACACACATACATACACACCATGGAATACTACTCAGACATAAAAGGAGCAAAATTATGTCTTTTGCAGCAATTTGGATGGAGTTAGTGACCATTATTCAAAGTGAAGTAACTCAGAAATGGAAAACCAAATACCGTATGTTTTTACTTAGAAGTGTAAGGTAAGCTAAGTGTAAGGGGATGCAGACATATACACAGTAATATAATGAACTTTGGCAACATGAGGTGGAGAGATGAGAAGCGAGTAAGGGATAAAAGACTACGTATTAGGTACAGGTACACTGCTCAAGTGACAGTGCATGAAAATCTCAGAATTCACCACTGAACAACTCATCCATGTAACCTAAAACCACCTGTACCCCCAAAATTATTGATATTAAAAAAAAATATTCTGTGCTTGATGAGTTGGATGGGGGAAGGAAAGAGATATGGTATGTCTTCCCTCCCAGGTCCTTTCTGGGTTATCCTCATGGGTTATCTTGGGAATGAGGCTTTAGGAAAACATTTTTAAAAAGGGGGCATGATCCGCTGACTTTTGTTTTTTTAAATGCCTTTCTTTTTTTAATTGCTTAGAATAAAATTATAGCTGTGGAGCATACATTATAAGATGCTGAGTCAAAGGCCCCTAAAATCACAAATCCTTAGCCCTGATGTGCTTGAGATGCTGAACCAGTACTAGTCATTGCCTATGCTAGGTTTGCTTATAATGTGAGAAACATATATCCTTTTATGCTAATGCTGTTGTAGTCAGATCTCCTCCTTGCAGCCAAATTCAATCCCTAAGTCGCACAAATATAATAAATAGAAAAAGGAAGAAATATAATTTCCTCAGTAGCAAAATATTTTAAAAACAGTAATGGGAAGAGTACATTACTTTGCATCTTAAAGATTGACGGATAATTACATTTGTGTCATAGGTCAGTTTGTTTTGTGAGGCATTTAAAAGTACAGTCTGGATGAGCTCATTATTTGTCATTTTCATATATAAAGTTAGACAAAATGGCATGCTTTACATGGGCTATGAGTTGAATTGTGTCTCCTACCAAAAGACATATTGAAGTCCTAACCTTCATTACCTGATAATGTGACCTTATTTGGAACTAGGATCCTTTCAGAGGTAATTGGTTAAATTAAGAAAAGGTCATTCTGGACTAGGATAGATCCTTAATGCAATAGGACTGATATCCTTATAACAAAAGAAAAAAGAGACTCACAGGAAGAATACCATGTGACAACTGAGGTAGAGAGGAAGTGCTGCAGCTGCAAAAGCAACGGAATACCAAAGATCAATGGACACCATGAGAAGCCAGTAAGGGGCAAGGCAGGATTCCATGCAGAGCCTCAGGGGAAGTGCAGGTCTGCTGATGGCTTGCTTTTGGAGCAGACTCCAGAACTGTAAAAGAATAAATTTCTGTTGTATTAGGTCACCAGTTTGTGGTACTATGTTAGAGAAACCCTAGAAAATAAATACAACACAAAAACCAAAATATTTATATTCTAAAATGTATTTTAAGAGTTGCAATTAAGAGACCATCCTGGTGAACACGGTGAAACCCCGTCTCTACTAAAAAAATACAAAAAACTAGCTGGGCGAGGTGGCGGGCGCCTGCAGTCCCAGCTACTCGGGAGGCTGAGGCAGGAGAATGGCGTAAATCCGGAAGGCGGAGCTTGCAGTGAGCTGAGATCCGGCCACTGCACTCCAGCCTGGGTGACAGAGCGAGACTCCATCTCAAAAAAGAAAAAAAAAAAAAAGAGTTGCAATTAAGAATATTATGAGTCTAATTTGAATAACTTTTCTGGTTATAGATTTTCTGATTTTTGTCTTACATGATACAGAGACACTAAAAGAAAAAAATAAAAACTGCCTACAATCTCAATATCCACAAAAGTCACTAACATTTTACAGTATTTGCTTTCAAAATTTTGTGCACAAAATTTGTATATGATAATTTTATGAATGTGTATATGACTGCCCATTTGTGTATTATGTGTGTGAAAGAAAGAGAAAGACATTGTGTAAATAATGTATTACATTCCTCTCTCACTCTTTTGTCCCTTTCTCTTATAAATATTCAGAGAGCACTCTGAATGCCCAGGCACTCTCCTGGGTACCGGGAATACAGTGGTGAATATATCAGGCAACATGTATTGTTTTGATATGTTTCGCAATTTGATTTTTATATAAAAGACACAGGCTGGCATTTCCAAAACAGTGTTAAAACAGAGTGGCACAGGTTGTTATGGGAGAACATCCACTGGTACCAAGTCCCCATTGGAAAATTTGAGAAATATTTTTGGGAGGAAATCAAGCCTCAGCTGATGTCAGATGGATGAGCAGCAGTTGGCCAGGGAGAAATAAGCAAAAGTGTTCCAAGCAGATGGAGAAGCTTAGACAAGGACTTGTGGGCAGCAGAGAACAGCACATATTTGAGGAACATAAAGAAGCTCAGGATTTCCAGAATATGAGTACAAGGGGAAGCAATGGGAAGAAATGAGGTATTCAAGGGCCAGGCCACACAGGGTCTTCTAAACGCTATTTTAAAGTTGGATTATCTTAATACTGAGAGATAGGAAAAAGTTCATATAGATGAAATTAAATGATCAGATTTGCATCTTAGGGAAGTCTGTTGGATAACCTGGGGAGTTATTGAAAAAGAGGAAGGCAGCCAGGAGCAGTGGCTCATGCCTGCAATCCCCACACACTGGGAAGCCGAAGCGGGCAGATCACGAGGTCAGGAGATCGAGACCATCCTGGCTAACACGGTGAAAACCTGTCTCTACTGAAAATACAAAAAATCAGCTGGGCATGGTGGCGGGTGCCTGTAGTCCCAGCCACTTGGGAGGCTGAGGCAGGAGAATGGCATGAACCCGGGAGGTGGAGCTTGCAGTGAGCCGAGATCACGCCACTGTACTCCAGCCTGGGCTACAGAGGGAGACTCCATCTCAAAAAAGAAAAAAAGAAAAAGAGGAAGGCAGCTGACATGGCCTGTGGGAAAGATGACAGCATCCTTAAATGGGGCATCAATAGGAGAAAAAAGAAACCAGTTGACATTGGCATGACAAACTTATTAGCTAAATAGAAACACAGCGAGGGCAAGAGAACGATGAGGGTTAATCCCAGATTCCTGACCTGGCCTATTTTTTTTTTTTTTTTTTCTTTCTTTCTTGAGACGGAGTCTCACTCTGTGGCCTAGGCTGGATACAGTGGAGCATTCTTGGCCCACTGCAACCTCCGTCTCCTGGGTTCAAGCAATTCTCCTGCCTCGGCCTCCTGAGTAGCTGGGACTACAGGTGCCTACCACCACGTCCAGCTAAGTTTTGTATTTTTAGTAGAGATGGGGTTTCATCATGTTGGCCAGGCTGGTCTCGAACTCCTGACCTTGTGATCTGCCCATAGAAGACACAGGAAGAAGAGAAAGTTTAGGGTGAGTGAGACAACAGAAATAATGAACATTTGACATTTTGAATTTGAAGTGACTTCCAGGCATCTACATGGGTAGACACTTAGGGAATGTGGCTAACCCACAGTAAAGAATTTTGAGCCAGAGATGTGCACTTTGGACTTGTCAGTAGTATTTGACAGTGTTGAGGCTTTGAGACTAGACAAGAGTATACACTGAGAATATTGGGACTGAAAAGAAAATGATTGACTCAATTTGGAGGAGCACCTGGATTTCAAGGGCGGGCAGAGTAAGTGAACTTACACCAGGAACAGCAAAGCAGAAACCAGAACAGAGAAGGAATCAGGAGTCTTTGACGTTATAGAAGTCAAGTGGAGATTGCATGTCATGACGGCTGTAATCACATGGTTATAATGATTCAAACAATTTAGTTCTGAAATAGGACTTGGAAGATCAATGGAAATCGCAGTGAGTCTAGAAATATATAAATATATATGGGAATGTACTTTATGATAAAAGCAACCATTTAAATTGGTGGCAGAGAAGCTGGATTATTTATAATAGTAAATGCTATTGGGTCAAGTAACTAGTTGCATGGGAATATGTATATAGGACATAATTTTTCTTCTTTTCTTGTACTAAAATTTCCAGATGCACCAGAAATGTACATCATTACAAAGTTAGGTGTAAAAGTACTTTAAAGTCATACTAGTGAATTTTTTAAACAGTGTTGGGATGGGGAAAGCCATTTTACGTATGACATGAAGGCCAGGAACCATAAAGAAAAAGATGCATACATATAGGTAAATATAAACTTAAAATGTATCTATAGACAAAAAAGACACAAAATGCAGATCAACAAAATATGAAGCAAACCTTGCAATACATTTGGAAAAGGACTACTATCACTCCTGTACATGAGGCTTTAAAGAGCTGGTAATAGTAGTGTTTGTCATTATTATTATTTATTATTTTCATTTTCTTTCCAATACAACTTAAAGTCCCTTGTCATCATTTTAACACATCTCTCACACTCAGAAGCATCTTCAACACATTTGCTTTTTCCTGTCCCACATTCTTGAACTTTTGAATAAATATAATAGTCTGTATTTCAAAAGCATTTTATAAACCAATGTACATATTTTTAAAGCCCTCAGAAACTACATTTCAATATTCTGTCTATGTAATTCAAACCGTGCTTGAGTGAAGAATTTTCTTACTCTGAATTACATAGTAAGATAAAGATGGGATTTTCTAACATGCCACATTTTATGGATAGACACCAAGATCAGTTAGTTTGAATTATTCCTCTACATGAATCATTCTTGGGAGTAACTTAGGCACTTAGAGTGAGTAAATTTTGGTTCTGAAAGAGTTAATACAACTTCTTAACTTTCCTACCATTGTTTTAATATATTACTGGAATTAGACATCATATATAATATTTATTCATTCATTTAAAAAAGTCTCTCTCTTACAAAAGGAACTAGTATAATTCAAGAAACCATTTTAAACTAATATATATTTCATGATTTCAAGTTTATTGAGTACTTAAACATATTGTACTGTTTGAATCTCACAACAATCTTTTGAGTAATAAGAATATAATTTTGTAAGATCCCCATTTCACACATGAAGCTGGTAAGGTTAATATAAATGATATAAATTGCCAAAGAAAATTCAGCAAGAAAAATGTCAAGCCTAGCACGGTAGCCTGTTTCATTATTTTTATTCTATTTATGTTTAATTATTTATAATATATTTTTTGAGTCCATAGTTGTTATTACCTTTGTCCTTACAAGAGAAAGAAGCAAAGAGAGTGAAGCTACGTTATTGGTCACAAGATATTGTATCAGAAGACAGAGTCTAATAGCATTAGAGAGTCATTGCTTTCTAATCATAAAATACAATTAGCATAGAATCTTTAATTTAAAAACATATTGATTATATTTATTACACTCATAGTTGCTGTTAGCAAATATTACCAATCCAAAATTGAGGAAATTTTGAAGGACTGTTTCACAGTGATCAGAGATATACTTGGAAGATCTAATTCCTGCTGCTAAGAAGGTAACCCGCTCATCCTCTTTTCCAGCCCATGGTTTCCTAAAACACATTCTAAGCATTGTTAATGATTTTTTTTGTCAGACGTGACCATATTGGCCTATTTGACTGTAGAAATCACAGAGGAAATTCATTACACTTTAGGAACTTGTTTTTTCTTTACATTTCTTTTTTTTTTTTTTTTAAAGAAAAAGTACCAACCATGGTGTAAGTCATGCTGATGGAACTTCGTCCCCTCCCTGAAGAAGCTCACAGTGGAATGAAAGCCATCAGGCAGGTCAATCAAGGATGGTAAATGCATGTACACCTCAAGGAATGCATTACTAAAACAAATAGCACTAAGCAATCTCTTATAAATCCTCCCGAACCTAGCAGTGTTCAAAGTTCAATTATTACTGTGGACAAGACATCCATGCTAAAGTGAATCTACAATTTCACCTATTTTCTTCCTTACTCATTTCATAATTTCCACTCTATATTTTAATTTATTCTCTTTTCCCCTTAGCAGAAACGTATATATTACACTACCAGATAGATAACTGGTTAAAGTAGAATTGTAGTCTTTTTTTCACAACACGTAATTTTGGGTAAATCCAAACCAATGCAACAGCAATTTTAGAAAAAAGCCACAACGGACACTATACCTACCCACAATAGATAGTTATTCTCTATTTGCCTGAGAACGTGTGTTTGTTATAATCACTTAGTGACAAGAACAACAAATGAGTCTCCCAAGGCTGCCAAGCCTAGAGCTGTCAGCGAGATCTACAAAAACAGAGTCCCCGTATTTGTGGCTTTCTGACTGACAGCCACGTTTTCAACACTTCTGGTGATCAGTTGGGTTCAGTGTCACCTACTATGTGGTCTGTAGTTTAAATTCCCAGTAATTAGAGCCTAATATTACTCCTTAAACATTTCTCATTCTCCTTTTTAACTTGTTTATCTACCTGTTCTTGAAAATAGCTTTTCTTCCTAAACTAACCTTCTTAACTTCACTTGAAATAAAGGTTGAGTAGTAATGAATTAGTCAGGGCTGTTTATTCACCTTCACAGCTCACTGAAGGTCTCTGGTAACAGAGGTATAGCTAAATAGCTAAATATAAGTAGGGGACGGTGAATGTGTGTGCATGCCTGTATTTGTTTTTTAGCTACTTTTTTTTTTTTTTTGCTGGTGCAGAACAAGTACAACATGAATCAGGAAAAAAAAAAAGGAAATCACAAAGACTTTGAGAAGATAATATGCTGTGGCTGATGAGACATAAAAATCTGACCTGCCAAGCCACTGACAGTCTATCTCCTTTCTCCTCTGCTGCGTTGCTGTGCAAAGTGTCAGGGCAGTGACTAAGTAGAGAAGCAGCAACTTGTTCTCCCTTCACATTAATTTTATCTTCCTAAAACTTAACCACTTATCTTCTAAACTATTTTGTCACTCAATTCCCCTCCAACACACGCTAATGCTCTAAAGCTACGTTATCCTCAGAAGCCCTTTCCCTTGTGTCAGGCCCAGTTTTGCCTTGATGAAAATTTTTAAGAATGCCAACCAATGGTTATATAAGAATCTTCCCAACTCAGAATTCAACCAAAAATTTCAGGGTGCTTTGCTCTGAAAAATAAACGATGTAAATGTAAAGATACATCTAATTTGGGCTGTGATGAACAATATGACTGGTCGATTAGATTGGCAAACTATATATACCATGATCATTTATCTTATACAAAACAAACTGTATGTATGTACATGTGTGTGTATGTGTGTGTGTGCATACTCTGAAATAACATACACAAACACTAATGAAGGTTAGCTGTCCAATGGAGTGGGAGCATGTAACCAATAATTTTTTTGACAATATAATGAATTCTATATTGTGCTTCAACTCATATATTTTGTATGAATAGTGTTTGAAAAGAAGCATAGGTTAGTTAAGTCATTTTTTTACTAAAAAAAGAAATTTAAGAATACGGAATTACATAACCCAAGTTGAATGTATTAGTAATCAAAGAGGAAGGCGCATAATTTTTTTTCAGTTTATCTGACCAGAATTCCTGACCCACAGACTTGCTAAAGGCAAAATTTCCAAATGGAAACTGCATTTCAGAAAGAATGATAAGGATTAAAGTTTAGAATAGAAATGTTTTTATCAATTCTAATGACACAATAATGGTTAACAAAGCATATTGCTTCCATCTAATACACAGTAAACCTCTAAGTGAAAGTAAAAGAAGACTGTCAGGTATTAAAAAAAAATGTAGAAAAAAGAAGTAAAGGTCTTTAGAATTTTCAGGAATTCAGAGATCTGAGGCCTCTGTGCACAATACATTTGCTATTAGAGATATGAGGCCTCTGTGCAGAATATATTTGCTCCCATCCCCACCTAAATTGTACTTATACTTAGCTTTAAAAAAACTTCAACAAATAATAATTATATTTATGGGGTACAATAGGATGTTTTGATATATGTTTACATTGTATAGTGATTAAGCTAATTAAGATACACATCACCTCACATACTTATTTTTTGTGGTGGAATCATTTAAACTTTACTCTTTTAGCAAATTTGAAATTATACAGTATTTTAACTACAGTTATCAAGTTGTGCAACAGATCACACAAATTTGTTCTCTTGTTTAACTGTAACTTTGTACCTTTTGAACAACATCTCCCCTTTCCCCATCTTACCAGCCCCACATTCTCTGGTGATTACCATTCTATTTTCTATTCCGATGAGTTTGACATTTTAGATAACACTTAGCTTAATTCAGGGGCTTTTAGCCTGGAGCTCATGGTTCCCCAAAGCATCACTTCATAGAGAGAATTCAGAGAGTCTGTGAACTTGGGTGAGCAAAAAGTTATTTCTCTATTTTCATCTAAATCTAACTGAAAGTTAACTTTTCTTCAATTACAAAGGTCAACATCAACCACCGTTGCATCAGCAGTACCAGCAACTTTGCTACCAATAAAAAGATACCACAGGTATTTTTACATCATCTTACTATTGTTGCATAGATCTCAAAATGCTACTAATATTTATGCATATTACCACCTCAGAACTACACTGGTTGTTACGTCTGTTGCTAGATCTTGTTTGTAATGCTTTAATAAAGCAGCACAAATTTGTTTTAAAAATGTTTTGACAACTGTATTTCATTATTCTTGATTTCCTTGAAAATTCATGTATTTTATTTCATGCATCCAAAGATATTATCCTATGAAAAGACCTATAAGCTTCACCAAATTGCCAAAGAAGTCCATGGCATAGAGAAAGTTAAAGCCTCTTGTTGCCATTTAGTCTGAAGCAGCCAATTCTCTTTAGATGTCATTGCCCTGTTCCCACGTTGCCCTGTGGGTTCCTCCATCCAAACGCTTACCACCACAAGGTCATCCTCAGTTTCTTGTCTACTGCCTTAATACCTAATGCAATGACTGACATAAAATAGATGCACAAGAAAAGATTTTGCAAGTGAAAAGAACCAGCAACATAAAATAACTGGGTACCCAAGGTAAAGAGAGAATTAATATGTGAAATAATCCACAGCCTTTGCTGGATCCAGTCCCTATCAATATAATTAACAGAACTGAATTCTGACAGTTTGAAACTAGTTTTATTGCCCTAAATATTATACTAAAAATAGAAAAATATTTATATTCTCCCCAGTAAACAATATTTTTTCTTATACCCATAACATATTATCCTTCTATTATATTTATCATATTGTGCCTTTGGCCAGAGTTGTAAATATATGTATATATACATATAGACATATACACACGTATCTGACTATACATGTGTGCATTTTTCTCAAAGTAGATTATAAACTCCTCTGGTGTAAGTACTAAGGATTGTTTTTTGAGTTTAACTGGAGGAGTGACAACCTGCCAGAAGTTGAGTGATGACCTCAGCTCAATTTTATAGGTTCTTTTTATACTTAAGTATAACTGAAGATTCTTCTGTCTCTCCACTCACCCTTGACCAGAATTGCCTTTTATGATCCACAGGGAAGGGAGGCCCTTGTAAAATAAACAAACTTCAACACATAAAGTAGCCGAACTTAAAAACACTTTTGAAGAAGAAAAGAAAAACTAATAGTTCTGAAGAGACCAAATATATGTTTGTTTGTTAAAGTAGAGGAATAGTCTTTGTTAAAAGAAGCAAATGAGATACTAACATTGATGAGCTGGAAAAGGGGCTTCAGATTTGTTCAGGGAATTAAGTGTTGGTGCATGTGTTCATTGAATTTTCAGCAGTTAAACAAAAAGTTCTATTAATGATTGAGAGGCTAGTTTCCTCAACAGGATAATGTCTTTTTTATTTTTAATCACTGAATTCACCACAATGTTGGATACCATATTTTACACATAGTAGGTACTCAGTGTTTGTTAAAATGATTCAATGGTTTACTGTCTGAACCCACTTCTCATCACCAGTGGTGTAAAATGGGACCACATGGTGAAATAAACCTCAGTTACTGTATTTGAGATTCAACTGCTGGGAGACATACTTAACATGTGCAGATTCCATCCATGACTCATAAGACTTTCTGATGAAAAGTCTACATGCATCAGCAAATATAACCTAAACATGGCAAGATCCATAGGACTACATTCTTCGGACATACACACAATTGTTAACTGCTTTGCAAGAACTGTAATTTCTTGTCTTGACAAGTATTGTAGAAGATGAAGCTTTTAAATCTTCCTTTACCTGGCAATTCATATCGTCAGCACCATGTTTTCCCAGGCATTTGAATCTAATTTATGTAATAAAATCTACTACCTAGGCTACATTGTCCTCAAATGCCCTAATTGGTAAGAAAACTGAAATCAAATTAATAGCTTGCAGAGTGAAAAGGGGTTTGGACCAGGACTTCCGTATCATGGGTTCTAATTAATCAGGTGACAATATGTCTGTGTGCCATGTGTACTGGTAAGTCCCCTGAAATTTCTAAAATGTTTTGAACCCGTGAAGTCCAAAACGGAAGATAAAATTGTTATGACAGAGTATCATTTGACTCAGTGCCATCACAGACATCACTTCTAGCTCCTTAAGCAGAACGACTTTTGAGTCCCATTTGATATCACATGTCAGGATAGGATCAATAAAGTCCCAGACTATAACCAGTTAACTATTCCTGGAGCAATGCTCATTACCAAACAACTCAGTTAAGCTTATTAAAAGGTTCAAAGACAGCTGACACACTTGCACTTATATTTTTCAATACGCAAACAAAAATTTTAATGAAATTATAGTAAGTATGAGCAAAAGATGTGACTAAGACACACCATGAAGCATTTAAGTTTTGAAAGTTATATATGGCCAGGTGCAGTGGCTCAAGCTTGTAATCCCAACACTTTGGGAGGCTGAGGCATGTGGATGGCCTGAGGTCAGGAGTTTGAGACCAGGCTGACCAACATGGTGAAACCCCATCTCTACTAAATACAAAAAAGTAGCCAGGCGTGGTTGACATATGCCTGTAATCCCAGCTACTTGGGAGGCTGAGGCAGGAGAATCGCTTGAACCCGGGAGATAGAGGTTGCAGTGAGCCAGTTTGCACCACTGCACTCCAGCCTGTGCAACACAAGCGAAACTCCATAAAAAAAAAAATTACATATGTGCTTCTGAGAAACAGAACTGTATACAGATTGAACTGGAGTACTAATATTAAAGACATCCTGCTGTGGTTACATTTAAATCTGGGGAGCAGAGAGACACGATGACCATTTAAAAAAAATTGCAGCTGGAAGCAAACATCACTGTGTTGATCATGTCAAAACCTGACCCAGCAAGGGCCTGTCCGTTATCCTACCTGCACACATGAAAGCAGCACTGCCAAGGGAAATCCCTTCTCTCCATTTCAAGGGCTACTATCCCCTAACTTGGTATTTCTCACACTTCAGTGGGTATAAAAACCAATTTGAGGGTTCATTTTGAGTGTATAATCCTATACCCATCACCAGAGATTGATTTGACAAATCTAGAGATTAGGACTTTGACAAAGCTACAGTTCAGTACTCTTCATTAAAAATAAAAATCCTCAGGTTATCATGACACAAGAATTCGGTGATCATTTTTGAGAAATGCTATTCAAATATATGTTGGAATGAGAGAGGGTGGTGGAGCTGGATCTTTCTCTGTGGCTAGAGTGTCCCATAACCTCTATGTAAGACGCTGCCTCTTTGTCCTCAGCTACTACGTGTGCCTCCACTGTAGTTCTGAAAGTGATTGTCTTTCAGCTCTGAAATATCTGGAACTATTACTTCTTTATTGTCCCAGACATAGGTTGCTGCTTACTCTGCAAATGCAAATGAATGTGAGCCAAGCCACATTTGCCTGTATTGCCTCATCCCTTTGTTCTCAACATCATTCCCTTTAAGATTGTGCAGGTTTCAGCAAACTTAGTGGTAACTAAAGGCAAGTACAACATAGAAAGGGAGAAATACATTCCATTTGACTGTCTGCCAAACCTAAGCACACATAACTGATAAATCTTTTAAAAAAGTTATATATCAGACTCATCCAGATTCTTTGTTTCCCTTTCATTCATGACTGCCTTTTCCAAGTGTATACGTGCACCTCTTCCCAGGGAAACTGTAGCATCTGGTCCCTCCCTCCAATATAATGCACTGGGATACCAGAATCTTCACAAGTCCAAAATTTCCAAAGACTGAATTATGACATTAGTGATGACTGTGTCTATGGCATTTGCGTAGTAACTGAATTAAATTGCTTTATCAATAAATTGCAATCTCTTTGACAGCATAGATCCCACTCCTCTCCCCTTTTAAACCCTCGTACCATAGGCTTTCACATGCAATAGTCCTCATAGATGACAGTGCAATTCAGTGTCCTGGAGAGTTGACAAACAGAAAAGCCAGGATGGCTTTATCATTATTTATTTAGTTTTTCTCTGAAGAATGAATATTGTATTATTAGCCCTATAAAGTTAATGAAGCAGAGTCCTTGGGCATTTCCATCAACATCACTTCAACACAACAAATAATGATCCCAAGCTACCTCACATAAAATGTCAACCATTTTCGAAGGTTTTGGCTAAATAGAAGAAATAATTGAGTGGGTTAAATGCTACTTTTAAGTGTTATATATTCACTTGGAATTTACAAGGAGTCTCAGATAACTAAAAGTGCAGGAAGAACAAGTAAATCCCCTTAAAGAACACTGAATCCTATTACTACCAGAGAAACTACTGATCTCAGCAGATTTTAATTGAAACTGGCAGTGTTTACAGGCCTTGTCACACTAACCCTGAAGAGCTATCGTGCAGATATTTTACTTTGACTTCACTATGTAGTCATTGAGAGTCTACTTGGTGAGTAGAATACTAAAAGGAAAGGAAATAACTGCTAATTGAGGTGCATATTTCAAGAAGCAATTGTATCATAGACTATTGGAATAAAAAGTTTTGTAATCTAACAAGACTATATTGGACATAAGTCTTCATCTCACACTGGTAGTGTGAGTCCAGGAAAATACATATTAATAATAGAACTTATTTTAGTATTTTTGGGGTAGGCTTTATGCCAAATTACTTATATAAGTGATCTGAGTTGCTAAAATCAGCTTTCTTATCGGTTAATTTCTGTGAGTTTTTAAATGAGACTATAAACTAGAAAGTGCTAAATGTAGCATCTGGAATATAATAGATACACAATAAATTCTCAGTCCTCTTCTACATTACATAATTTTGTGTCTAATGTATTTCAGTAGGTTTTATGTTTTTAAGGTATACCTACGGCCAGAATTTATTTGTGAAATCATTTTCATACAATGAAACACAAATACTTTGCTTTAGTAAAGGTAATCAAGATGTATGGCTGTATCAGTATGGTGTCAACTTTATTTCATTTGGAGGATTCAAATAGCACCAGTCTCAGAAGTAGATTAAATAGATAGTAACCTATGTGGCATGCTGCTGCTGCTGCTGCTTCTTTTTTTTTTTTTTTTTTTTTTTTTTTGAGACAGAGTCTTGTTCTGTCACCCAGGCTGGAGTGCCCTGGCGCGATCTCAGCTCACTGCAACCTCTGCCTCCTGAGTTCGAACAATTCTCTGCCTCAGCCTCCTGAGTAGCTGGGATTACAGGTGTCTGCCACCACACTCAGCTAATTTTTGTATTTTTAGTAGAGACAAGGTTTCACCATGTTGGCCAGGCTGGTCTTGAACTCCTGATGTCGTGATCTACCCACCTCGGCCACCCAAAGTGCTGGGATTACAGGTGTGAGCTACTGCACCCAGCCCTGCATGGCATGGGCATGTTTTTGAGGAACTGTTGTACAGTTTTCCAAAATAGCTTTACTAATTTACATTCTCACCAACAGTGTACAAGGGTCACCTTTTCCCCACATCCTCACCAACACATCATCTTTTATCCTTTTGATAATACTATTTTAAGTAGAACCTTTCTACTTACCTGATATTCCCCCTACCACCCTATCTAAAATAATCATAATCATAAATGTCTATCGTGGGACCTGATATTTACCATGAGTTGGTAAGTCCTCTCTCCAGCATAAGACTCCTCACTTGCTCCCTCTTCTTGCATTTTTTGAGCAATGGGTTTCAAATGCCTCACTATTGGAAGGTAAATACACTCAGAAGGCCTTGCACGGTGTGTCTCTGGCTGTGTATTAGAATTATCTCAGATGATTAAAAAAATAGAAAATAAAAAATAACTCCTTACTAGTGTGTTTGTTTCAAGATGAACATAGACTAGCTAGGCAAGTAAAAGCAAATAGGTAACATTTTAAAATGAATATATTTTATTTTATTTTATAGCTGAGTATATGTAACCCTTATCTTAACTAGTTTCATTTGTTGTGACTTTCCTCTTAACAAATTTGTAAATTTGTAATCTTATAGCATAATAGAACCTGTAACAGAACCCGTAATGTAATCCTGTATCATAATAGAACCTGTAAAAGCCTTTCTCCTTTTGAGAACTATAAATCACAAGGCAATTAAAGAAGAGTTGTTTAAAATACCATGCAAAGATAGAGAAAAGAGTGAAAAGTTACTGTGAATAACAAAATGAAGAATATCAATATTATTTAGGTAACAAATATAGCATATTATTTTGGAATTTAAAATGATCCAGTACAGACCCACGGTTGGTTGTTGTTCTAAGTAATATTCAATGACAATTGAATATGTATATATATATATATATATACACACACACATATATATATATATATATACACAAATACACACACACACACACACACACATATATATATATAAATTTTTTTTTTTTTGAGATGGAGTCTTACTCTGTTGCCAGGCTGGAGTGCAGTGGCATGATCTCGGCTCACTGCAACCTCTGCCTCCCGGGTTCAAGCAATTCTCCTGCTTCAGCCTCCTGAGCAGCTGGGACTACAGGCATGTGCCACCACGTCCAGCTAAGTTTTGTATTTTTAGTAGAGACGGGTTTCACCATGTTGGCCAGGATGGTCTCAATCTCTCGACCTCATGATCCACCCGCCTCGGCCTCCCAAAGTGCTGGGATTACAGGCGTGAGCTACCGTGCCTGGCAGAAAAAAATATTTTCTAAATTAACTGAAAGTTATCATTGTGTGATTTACCCTGCCAACAGAATAAATATAGAAAGGAATAATTCAGTCAGTAGTTGATGCTACTTCCATGCTGCTGCAGACACTATTAGCCCCTGAGCAGCCAGGTCTGCCTTCTTCCTTTTAGCACAGAACTAATTCTAAGAGCTTCAGAAGTCTTCCCATCCCATGTGCCTCACCCAGGTGTAATGTTTTCTTTATTTTTAAAAAATTTTTTATTTCCATAGATTTTGGGGGAACAGGTGGTATATAGTTACACAAGTAAGTTCTTTAGCGGCGATTTGTGAGATTTTGGTGCACCCATCACCCGCGCAGTGTACACTGAACCCAATGTATAGTCTTTTAATCCCACCCCCCTCCCACCCTTTCCCCTGAGTCCCCAAAGTCCATTATATCATTCTTAGGCCTTTGCTTCCTTATAGCTTAGCTCCCACTTATGAGTGAGAAGATATGATATTTAGTTTTCCATTCCTGAGTTACTTCACTTAGAATAATAGTCTCCAGTTCCATCCAGGTTGCTGTTAATGCCCTTAATTCATTACTTTTTATGACTAAATAGTATTCCATCATATATATACACACACACAAACACACACACACACACACACATATATATATCTCACAGTTGCTTTATCCACTCGTTGATTGATGGCCCAAATGGGCTAGTTCCATATTTACTCTGAGGAAAATAAGTCATTATATGAAAAAGATACTTGCACGCACTTGTTCTTAGGTGTAATATTTTCATCTGTCTTCCACTATTCAGTCGAAAGGTGGGTGTGATGATCCACATATGTCCAATGAGTTATGAGGGAACACCTGGTGGAAGACTTCAGAGATAACTTTCTGTGCTCTTAAAAAGACACACAGGAGGCCAGGTGCGGTGGCTCATGCCTGTAATCCCAGCACTTTGGGAGGCCAAGGTGGGCAGATCACAAGGTCAGGAGTCCGATCCAGTCTAACCAATATGGTTACCGTAACCAATATGGTGAAACCCCGTTTCTACTAAAAATACAAAAATTAGCGGGGCATGGTGTAATCCTAGCTACTCAGGAGGCTGAGGCAGAAGAATTGCTTGAATCCAGGAGGCAGAGGTTGCAGTGAGCAAAGAGAGCGCCACTGCACTCCAGCCTGGGTGACAGAGAGAGACTCCGTCTCAGAAAAATAAAAAAGAGACACACAGGAAGAAAAGGCACTCTCCTGCTGGAGGTTTTCATGGCTTTTATGATTTTAGAATTGTGACAGTCATTTTGCAATCATTGCAGGAGGTAAGGTGACATGCTAAAATGGCAAGGTGGAAAGATGGAAAGAACCTGCATTCTTACTATGCTATTTAGCCTCTGAAGTAAGAAACCTTAGAATTGTTCTACCACAGTCCTTTCTGTTATCTGTAAACTTTTCTCTTTCTTAATAAATAAACACATTTCTTACTGCTCACAACATCCTGAAACACAAGCTCACTATAGAAACTTGAGCATATGCAGAAAAAAATCTGAAGATGAAAATAATTTTCAGACACTATTATTTCCTGTATTTGTAAATTCTGTATTTTATTCTAAATGTATATAATTTTATTGCCAATTTTTCATTTAATTTTTAATAGCATTTAAAAACTTAGAAATAAAATTTTCAAAGCCTATTGTTATACCATAATCTACTTATTTCCCCTTTGCTAGCTGTTAAATACCCTTCACTATTTTCAAATATGAATAACTCTGATTAAAGTCAAGTTGTAGTATAGCTGAATTGTTTTTATGGGTTGTCCATTGCATTCATTTATTCATCTAACAAATGTTTATTGAGAACCTATTATATACCAAATACACTGAAATGCAAAGATGAGAGAAATTATTCTTGCTTATGGAAGTATAAATTGTGGTTCAGGAGAAAGCAAAACAACTGTGAAAAAATGTATAAAAGTTTTTAGTTGTTTAAACTGGGTAAAATCAAAATGATGACTAAATGAATGATAGTTCTAAACCATTAAATTTTATAATAAAAGTGAATTTTTGTTATAAGAAAATCTAGAAAAAAAAACAATAACAACTTCAAATGAGATTGAAAGAGACCTTTATGATAACTTCCAGTAGTGAGCACAATTGAGTGTCCATATTACATTTTAGCTATTCTTATTTTTACAGAGTCCTGTACCACATAATGACATTTTCATCAATGGTGGACCACATATACAACAGTGGTCCCTTAAGATGGTGCTGAAAATTTTCTTTGGCCTAGTGACAGTGCAGACACTATATCATCACAGTGTAACACACTACTCATGTTTGTGGTGATGCTGGTGTAAACAAACCTACTGCGCTGCCAGCCATATAAAAGTATAGCACATACAATTATCTACAGTACATGATACTTGATAATGATACTTGTAATACTCAACAATGATAAGAAATGACTGTTACTGGTTTATATATTTACTATACTATACTTTATATCATTGTTTTGGGGTATAATCCTACTTACAAAAAAAAAAAAAGTTAACTGTAAAACAGCTCCAGGCAGGTCCTTCAGGAGCTATTCCAGAAGACAGCACTGTTATCACAGATGACAGCTCCCTGTGTGGTATTGCCCTTGAAGACCTTCCAATGGAGTAAGATGTAAAGGTGGAAGACAGTGATATAGATGACCCTGACCCTGTGCAGTTCTAGGCTAGTGTGTGTGTCTGTGTCTTAGTTTTTAACAAAAAAGTTTAGAGACTAAAGGAAAATTATAAAACTTTTAAAATAAAATAATCTTCTAGAATAAGTATACAAAGAAAATATTTTTGTATGGCCGTACCCTGTGTTTGTGTTTTAAGCTAAGTTTTATTACAAATGAGTCCAAAAGTTAACAAATAAAGAAGTTACAAAGTAAAAAGATTATAGTAAACTAATTTTATTACTAAATAAATCAATTTTTAAATAAATGTAGTGTAGTCTAAGTGTACAATGTATATGAAGTCTACAATATTGTACAGTAATGTCCTGGGCCTTCCAGTTCACTTACCACTCACTCACTCACTCATCCAGAGCAACTTCCAGTCCTACAAGCTTCATTCATGGTAAGTGCCCCATATGGGTACACCATTTTTATTCTTTTATTCTTTTTCAGTTTTTAAATTTTCTTTAGAGTCAGAATCTTGTGCCATTATCCAGGCTGGAGTACAGTGGTAAGATCATGGCTCAGTGCAGCCTCTACCTCCTCGGCTTAAGCAATCCTCCCACCTCACCCTTCCAAGTGGCTGGGATTACAGGCACACACCACCATGCCTGGCTAATTTTTAAAAATTTTTGTAGAGACGAGCTCTGACAATGTTGCCCAGGCTGGACTTGAATTTTTTCTGGGCTCAAGCAATCCTCCTGTCTCAGCCTCCCAAAATGCTGGGATTACAGGCATTAGCTACCACACCCAGTCTCCATTTATGCTTAGATACATAAATACTTCTCATTGTGTTACAATTGGCTACAGTATTTAGTAAAGGCTGTACAGGTTTGTAACCTCGGAGCAATAGGCTGTACTATGCAGCCTAGGTATATAGTAAGAATACCATCTAGGTTTGTGTAGGTAACACTCGATGATGTTGGCACAATGACAAAAGCACCTAACAACACATTTCTCAGAACATATTCCTGTCTTTAAGTGGTGTGTGACTGTATATTCTTCCCAATATCTAATACCAATTTTAAGCATCCACAGCTCTGCACTGACCTCAAGTGATTTAAGAAAAATGAGCCAGGATAGGATTCAAAAGTAAATTCTGACTATCTAAAACCAATAATTGTAAATTCTATCTTTCAAACCAAGCTTAAGTCTAATTAGTGTACAGCATCACTCTGGTGAGTGGTTTTGACCCAGTAGTAGGTATATGACTCCAATTGACTGAATTAGAATAGAAGAGAAACCATGAATATGGCATAATTGGTAAATAGTAGTAGTTAACAAAAGTAGGTGAACAATACATATTGTCCCATATTCTGCTTGCAGCTATTATCATCCTATGGGGAAAAACATTTAAATGAACAAACTGGCCGGGCGTGGTGTCTCACGTCTGTAATCCCAGCACTTTGGGAGGCTGAGGCGGGTGGATAACGAGGTCAGGAGATCGAGACCATCCTGACTAACACGGCGAAACCCCGTCTCTACTTAAAAAAAAAAAAAAAAAAAAAAAATTAGTCGGGCGTGGTGACAGGCACCTGTAGTCCCAGCTACTCGGGAGGCTGAGGCAGGAGAATGGTGTGCACCCAGGAGATGGAGCTTGCAGTGAGCCGGGATCGCCTCACTGCACTCCAGTCTGGGGAACAGAGTGAGACTCCATCTCAAAAAAAAAAAAAAAAAATAACAACAACGACAACAACATAAAAAACTAAGACACAAAGCAGACAGAGCTAAAGAATCATAACCTGAAATAGAATGAAACACCATCCCTTGTTGTTTGATAAGCCAGTTGAATTCCATTGCTTTGAAACTTGCAACTAAAAATTGATGTAATAAATTTCCCAAAATATTTAGGAAAAATAAGGTAAAATTTAAATCACTCAAA
Source organism: Piliocolobus tephrosceles (assembly GCF_002776525.5). Classification (NCBI taxonomy): domain Eukaryota; kingdom Metazoa; phylum Chordata; class Mammalia; order Primates; family Cercopithecidae; genus Piliocolobus; species Piliocolobus tephrosceles. The sequence continues at coordinate 1,295,694 of NC_045435.1, read as the reverse complement.
ATATTTTGGAAAGACTTTGTCTAAGAAAAGCCACAAAAGTTAAGACTCCTTGATAATAGTTTATATAGTCTCTATGCTGCTCATGATTGTAGTAACAGTCAGTACACATTATTTCCATAAACTGTAATCAGAAAAATTTAAACCAGAAAAAAATAGTAAGGCTTTTACTATACCTATGAATAGCAAATTTTATGATTCAAGGTGTTTTATTAGATGAAAGCAAAAAGTTGTTCTGGTGATATAGGAAGCATATCATTAAAATGGAAATAGATGTATATACTCTGAGATAAAGACAGAAAAGTAGATGGATAGGTCAGCAGATAGACAGGTGAATGGAAAGATGGGAAGATGAATAAATCAATAAGCATGCTAATGGATAGTTAGACAGACAGAAAACCAATAGAAATAACAGATGGACAAATAGCAATTTGGAGAGACAGACAGACATCCTGATGGGTAGAGACAGATATACTAAATATAGTTAAATAATGTATAATGTAGAAGATAGACAGGAAAGCATGAAGGTAAGAATGGCGTAAATCAGCCAGAACATGTGCTAGACTTTTAAAAAAATAACATGTATGTATGTATTCATGTATTTAGTAAAAACATTACAGTGGTACACATTTTAATTTCCTTTATGCACTTGCAACAAAGGCAAGGTAGCCTGTAAAGCTTTACACGGTCAGGAGTGGCAGAGCAGAAATATGCAGTAAAGGCAGACCAAGCCCAAAGCCACATGGCTCTGCATTCCATCCAGCGTAACAACACCACACAGCAACGCAGATGGAGCTATCATGGCAAAACAACAGCAGCAACGGAAAAACCCATACAGCAGCAAATGCTATAACAAACTAGTTGTTGAAAATTATATTTAAATAAGGAAATAAACAATTAAGTCTACTCCTCTGATAAAGATTTAATCAAGTGAGAAAATAAAGCAACATCAAGCAAACCTGTTTATTTTGCCTTTGGAGGTAATTTTATTAATACTAGTTGTATACTTTTTAAAACTGAAATTTCATCATGTTTTAGAACAATGAGAAAGGTAACAAATTCAGATATATGTCATATTATAAGAATTTTTATCCTAATATTGAATTACTCTAATATCATTGGCTAACATGGTCCATATTATGATGGCAAATACATATTAAATTAATCTGTGTTTTGAATAAGCACTGCATACTCTAATTACGAAAGTAACACATTCGATAATGTATCATGAAAAAATTCACAGTAACTTTGCTAACATGTAATTAGAAATAATACTTCCTTTGGCTACTGTGTTTTACCCCGAGTCTAATGATACTGCAGAGGTTGCAATATCAACAGTTACCCCTCAGTTGTGGATTAATACGTGGACTCACACTGGCTTTTTGAGCCAATTACCATAGAAAAATACTTGTTATGAAATGCACAGGGCCAGAGTTTTCATTATGGAATCACTAATCTGCAGATTGTTTGCCCGTCTGCTTGAAAATCCTAATAAAGTGGAAAGCTTTTTACTGATAACACTAATACATTGCAAAGTATTTTAAGAGAAGTTATACAAAATGAAAATTATACATGTAACTCTGACTGATGAACTAAAGCAGATGTGGATAGTGAGGTACCTCCAAATAATCTCTACTGAGATTCTCAATGTTTTTTCTTAATTCAGCATACAGAACTGATTGTTCATGAATATGATTTAATGATTTAGTTAACCAGTGATTTATTGCATAGATACATCAAGATTTTGACAAAGCCTTTTTCTTCCATATTTGAAAAGGGCTAACCTATGGGATGGAATAAGGAGTAAAGTCCCCAGAAACTGTCATTATAGTTTTGTCTGCTTTTGTGTATTATTTTAGTTGTTATGTTTATTAACCATTTACCAGCAATACATGTACACATGGTGGTATGGACTAGGCAGGCTGCTTGTGTATAATTTCTAGCCTGCTAACTGTAGTTCTGTCCTTTTCTTTCTCACTCAAAAAAAGCATATCGGGGCCGGGCATGGTGGCTTATGCCTGTAATACTAGCACTTTGGGAAACCAAGGCAGGTGGATCACGAGGTCAGGAGTTCAAGACCAGCCTGGCCAAAATGGTGAAACCCCATCTCTACTAAAAATACAAAGTTATTCGGGTATGGTGGTGGGCACTTGTAATTCCAGCTACTCAGGGGGCTGAGGCAGAGAACTGCTTGAACCTGGGAGGCAGAAGTTGCAGTGAGCCGAGACCACGCCACTGCACTCCAGCCCGGGAGACAGAGCGAGATTCCATCTCAAAAAAACAAAAACAAACAACAACAACAAAAAATATCAGGATGCGAATAGTGGAAGTGACATTATTACAGAACTAATTTTGAATCCACTTTGATTTATGAAATTGTAATACTTTAAAAGCTTTAAGTCTTTAACCAAGACACCATATTCTCCTTGGTTTTCCTTTGCCACCTTTGCTACTGCTTCTTGGTTTCGTTTGTGGATGTTTCTTACCCCACACCATCACCTGTGTCTCTTATTGTTGGTGTGCCTCAGAACTCCATCCTTGGACAGCTTATCTTATCTATCCACACTTAATATTTTATTATCATCTCATTCTCATCTAGTCCCATGGCTTTAAATACTGTTTATAGGTTAATGACTCCCAGATTTCTGTCTCTAGCTAGACCTTTTCCCCAAACAGTAGGTTTGAATGTTCAATTGGTGAACCACTATCTCCACCTAGATGTCTAATAATCATTTCAAACTTAACATGTCTAAAAGTGAGCTTCCAACCTTCCTTGTGCCACCCTACACATAGCATTGATGCAGGACAGGCAAGCCCCCAAATTGGGGCTTAGCTCAGGAGGGTTCTTGACTTTGCCCAGGAAAGAATTCAAGGGTGAGCTGGTGACTTCTGTTGCTGTTTTATTAAGTGGCAATGTACAGCAGCAGTAGAGGAATGCATCCTTGTGGAGTAGGGCTATCCCATAGGCAGTTATGTCTAAAATAGCAGTTCAGAGGCAATTTTGCCATCATATTTATATGCACTTTTAATTATATGCAAATTAAGGGATGGTTGGTGCAGATTTTTTTAAGAAAAAGGTAATAACGTCCATGTAATTAAGTTGTTGTTGCCATGGAAAGAGGCAGTAACTTCCGGGTGTTGTCATGGCAATGGTAAACTGACATGGCACCCTGGTGGGTGTGTCTTATAGAAAGCTGCTTCTGCCCTGGCCCTATTTTAGCTAGTCCTCGATTTGGTCTGGTGCCTAAGCCCCACCTCCAGAGTTGAGTCCCACCTTCCACCTCACCATCTACCAAAGATGCTTCTTTGGTGGTCTTTCACCTCTCAGTAAATGGCAGTACCATTCTCCTAATTGCTTTGGTTCAAATTTCTGGAATCATGTTTTATTCCTTTCTCATATCCCATTGTGTTTTATATCCTACATTGGATTATAAATTTTGTTGTCCATATCATTAGTCTGTTTTCACACCTCTGTAAAGAACTGCCTCAGACTGGGTAATTTAGAAAGAGGTTTAACTGACTCACAGTTCTGCATGGCTGAGGCGGCATCAGGAAACTTACAACAAGGGCAGAAAGCAAACGAGAAGCAAGGCAAGTCTTACATAGCAGCAGGAGACAGAGAGTGAAAGGGGAAGTCCACATTTTAAAAATAACCAGATCTCGTGAGAACTCACTCACTATCACGAGAACAGCAAGGGGGAAGTCTGCCCCCATGATTCAATCACCTCCCACCAGGACCCTCCCTTGATATGTGGGTATTACAATTTGAGATGATATTTGGGTAGGGACACAGAACCAAACCATATCATCTATTAAGAACGTAACCACTTACTACACCATCCAGTCCTACTGCCTTTATCCAAGGCATTATCCTTTCTTTTCCGGATTATTACAAAAGCCTCCTAATTGTTCTCCCTACTTTCCTTTTAAAATGAAAGTTAGATCATAACACTCTTTTGTTTAAAAGTCTCCAAAGTCTTCCCAGAGCATTCAGAATGAAACTCAAGGCCTTCCAGTGGCTTACAAGGTGCCACATACTGTGGTTCTCTGCGACCTCTTGAACTGCATCTGTTATTAGCTCCAATTATAAGGGTCATGTTCCTGTTCCTCTAACACCTCAGGTCTCTCCCAACTTAAGTTTTTTATTTTTTTCTGCCTAATATGCTCCTCTCTAAGATGTTTATATGGTCACATCCCATCACTTATTAGGCTTTTATTCAAATGTAACCTCAGTTGAAGCTTTCCTTGATCACTCCGTGGAAATATCCAACACTCCATATATTCCAGTCCCTCACTCAAAGTTTTTTCTTCATTTTCTTAATATCTATTGCTCTTTAATGAATTTTTCATCTCATTTATGTTGTTTATAATGTCAGTTTCTTCACAGTACAAAATAATTTCTTCGTGTGATGTCATATCTTTCTGTTTTAATCACCATCATTTCCAACATTAAAAAAGTGCCTGGCACATGATAGAAGCTCAAGAGCTTTCTAATGAAAAATGTACTAATTAATACATTTTTGGCCTGTTTCACAACCGTTGGTGGAAATTACTGTTCTATATAGATTGTTCTCATTCATAATAATGGTTTGATTCTGTATTTATTTAGCTCTTCTATAATTTCTGTCAGCAATATATTATAGATTTTAACCCTGCACATGTTTTGTATAATCTAATTACTTCATATTTATTGATATTATAAATTGTAATTAAAAATTATTTTCTAATTACTCAATGCTAGTATATAGATATAAAGCTTGACTTACATATATTTACATTATATCTTGCAACTTTGTCAAACTTATTTGTTAGTTCCACTAGCTATTTGAAAATCAGGTAACCTGCAAATTTAGTCAGCATTTTCTTGTAAATTTATATGCTTTTGTCCCTAAACCCTTTTTTAAGAAAAGTAATATCTTTTTTCCCTTGTTCCAGATCTCAGGTAAAAAGGCAGTCCTTCTCTATTAAGAACAACGGTAAGAATAGGTGTTTCATAATTTGCCTTTCAGGTTGAGGGCAAATATAAATTCTATGATTAATTTTCTGGGAGTGATTCTAATAAACCAATGCTGAATTTTTTCAAATGATTTTAAACATCCATTGAAATGATCATGTTTTTTTCTTGTTTAGTGTGTTATTATTGATGACTTTGATTAATTGTTTTAAACATAGAACCAGACTTGCATTCCTGGAATGAACTTTATTTGGGTATTATCCCTCTCATAGATAGCTGAATTTGATTTGCTAATATTTCACTAATTATTTTTACATCAGTGTTCATAAGAGATAATAGTCTTTAGTTTTCTTGTGATGTCTTTGATTTTGGCAGCAGGGTGCTGGCATTATATGGAAGAGTTTGTAAAGAGTTGGTATTATTTCTTATTTAATTGTTTGACAAAATTCATTATTAAAGCTACCTCAGCAATGGATTTGTATGTGGGGAGTAGGGGAATGGAGGGTGGCTTTTACTACAAATTTAATACCGTTAACAGGTATACATTTATTAAGATTATTGCTTAAGCAAACTTTCATAATTTGTATCATTCCAGGAATTAACTACATTGGTGAATTTTTGGTCATAGGGATTTTCAGAATACTCTTTTATTTTTATTTTAATTTCTGTAGTATTTATTTTGATGTACCCTTTTTTATTAGTATTTTTATGTTAATAGTAGAATACCGATATTAGTATTCTTTTGTTTTTCTCTTCTGATTTCCCTGGCTATTGATCTCTTCAAAGAATTTGATTATAGTTTTATGAATTATTTCCACTTTTCTTCTGATTTTTTATTTTATTGATTTGTGCTATCTGTACTATTAATTTCCTTCTGCTTCCTTGGTGTTTGAATTGTTCTTTTTTTCATTTTATAAGATGAAAGCCTAAATCATTTATTTAACATCTTTTTTAATGAACATAAGAATTTAATTCTATACTACTTTAAATGTATCCCACAAATACTATTTTAATTTTCATTCAACTTAAAATGCTGTTTTAATTTTACTTCAATTTAAAATATTTATAATTTCCATTGTGACTGCTTCTTTGATTCATATTATTTAGGACTGCATAAACTTAAAATATGTTAGGCTTTTTTAGTGGACATATTTTGCTTTATTATTACGAAGCTCTGATACTCAGTATTGCTTTGTCTTTTAGATGAATTGAAACCTTTATGATTATGTAATGTTCCTTTTTATCCCTAGCAATATTACTGTTTCTTACATTGCCTGATATTAAAATAGTTCCATACCTCCCTGTCACGTCTTTTTAATTTTTTTGTTTTTAATTGGTACATTGTACATATTAATAGAGTGAAATTACAGTGTTTCAAGATATAAAATATATATTCAATATATAAATAATCAAGTCAAAGTACTCTGGCACCTCACTAATTTATCAGTTATTTGTGGTAAGAGCATTCAAAAGCTTCTCTTCTAGTCATTTTGTAATATACAATATTCTACTATTAACTATAGTCAATCAATAGTGCAATATAACACAGAACTTATTCCTTTTATCTAACAGTAACTTTGACCAACCTCTTCCCATCCTACCCCCTTTCCACCCTGCTCCCTGGTTGCTGGTAGTCACTATTCTACTTTCTGCTTCTATAATATCAACTTAATCATTTATTTATATTTTAGATTCCTCATATGAATGAGATTGTGTGGTATTCATCTATCTGTGTTTGGCTTATTTTGCTTATTATGATGTCCTCCAAGTTTGTACATGTCACAAATAACAATATTTCATTTTGTATGACTAAATAGCATTTTGCTGTGTATATATACCACATTTATTTCCATTCATCCATTTACATATACATGTCAGTTCCAAGATAGCTATCGTAAACAGTGCTGCAATAAATATGGAGTATAGGAATCTCTTCAACATACTAATTTTTATATTCTTTGGATCTATTTTCAGTAGTGGGATTTCTGGATCATAGAGTAGCTCTATTTTTAATTTTTTGAGAAACTGTCATACTGTTTTCTAGAATGGCTATCCTATTATACAATCCCACTAACAGTGTGTAAGAGTTCCCTTTTCTCCGCATTCTCATCAATACTTGTCTTCTTTCATCTTTCCCCCAATAAGTGTTATTGGCAACTTTGTCACAGATCAGTTGGCTGTAGGCATGTGAATTTATTTCTGGGCTCTCTATTCTGTTCCAATGGTCTATGTGTCTGTTTTTATACCAGTACCATGCTGTTTTCATTATTATAGCTTTATAGTATATTTTCAAGTCAGGAAGCATGATGCCTCCATCTTTGTTCTTTTTGCTTAGGTTTGTTTTCTATTTGGTGTCTTTTGTGGCTCCGTGTGAATTCTAGGATCAGGTTTTTGAAAACAGGAACAAATTTAAGTACTCCTCTTTAGTGTGTATGCCTTTTACTTCTTTTATCTTGCCTAATTGCTCTAGCTAGAACTTCCACTCTTATTTTGAATAGAAGTGGTGAAAGTGAGCATTCTTGTCTTATTCTTCATCTTAGACATAAAGCATTCACCTTTTATCCACTCAGTATGAGGTTAACTATGAGTTTGCCATATATGGCTTTTATTGTCTTGAGGAACATACCTTCTATGACCACTTGTTAAGAGATTCTATTATAGAGGGATGTTGAATTTTGCTGAAAGACTTTTCAGTGTCTCAAAATTATTATATATTTTCTGTCTTTGTTTCTGTTCATGTGGTGTATCACATTTATTGATTTTCATGTGTTAGATCATTCTTGCATCCTCGAATAAGTCACACTTGATGACAGTGAATAATCTTTTTAATTGGCTGTTGAATTTGGCTTGCCAGTATCTTGTTTAGAATTTTTGCATCTATATTTAGCAGAGATCTTAGCTTGTAGTAGTCTTTTTTTGGTCATGTCTTTTTCAGGTTTTGGAGTTAGGATAATACTGGCCTCATAAAATGAGTTTGGAATAATATATTTCTCTTCAATTTTCTGAAATACTTTGAGGAGAATCAATATTAATTCTTTGTTAAATGTTCCATAGAATTCAGAAGTATACTTGTCAGATCCTCGACTCTTCTTTGATGAAAGACTTTTTATTACTGACTCCAGATTCTCATTTTTTGGCTTTTCAGATTTTCTTTATCCTCATTATTTAATCTTGGTAGTTTATGTGTTCAGGAATTTATCTACTTCTTCTAGGTTATCAAATTTGTTTGCAATATAATTACTCAAACTAGTCTCTTATAAGCCTTTATATCTTTGTGGGTATCAGTTGTATTTTATTCTTGTTGCCCAGGCTGGAGTGCAGTGGAGCAATCTCAGCTCACTGCAACCTCCACCTCCTGGGTTCAAGTGATTCTCCTGCCTCAGCCTCCTGAGTAGCTGAAATTACAGGTACCCACCACCACGCCCAGCTAATTTTTTGTATTTTTAGCAGAGATGGGGTTTTGCCATATTGGGCAGTTTGGTCTCAACTCCTGACCTCAGTTGATCCGCCCACCTCAGCCTCCTAAAGTGCTGGGATTACAGGTGTGAGCCACCATGCCAGGCCATAATGTGTCTTTTTTAATCTCTGGCTTTAGAGTGTTTTTTATTATTCTACCTAAAACTTTGTCAATTTTGTTTATTTATTTTTTCAAAAAATAAACGCTTCATTTTATTAGTCCTTTGAATTGTTTCAGTCTCCATTTCAATTATTTTTGCTCTAATTTTATTACTTCCTTCTTTCTACCAATTTTGGTTTCAGTTTGTTTTTGTTTTTCCAGTTTCCTGGAGGACAATGTTAGGTTGTTTATAACAAATCTTTCTTTTTTATTGATGTTGGCATTTATTGCTATAAATTTTGCTCTTAGAAATGCTTTTGCTCTGTCTCAATATGATGTTTTTCCATTCTTATTTGTCTCAAGAAATTTTTAAATTTTCCTTTCAATTTCCTTATTGTGATGCCTCTGGCTTTGTTCTTTTTGCTTAGAATTGCTTTGGCAATTCAGGTTTCTTTTTGATTCTGTGTGAATTTTAGACTTTTTAAAAAAATTCTGTGAAAAATGATGGTGGTATTATAGGAATAGCATTGAATGTGTAAATTGCTTTGGGCACTATAGTCATTTTAACAATACTGATTTTTTCTATTCATGAGCATGTAATTTTTTCCATTTATTTGTGTTGTCTCTGTTTTATATCAGTAGTGTTTTGTAATTCTTGTTGTAGAGTCTTTCATCTCATTGTATGCTATATTTCTAGGTATTTTATCCTTTTTGTGGCTATTGAAAGTGGGATTGCATTATTGATTTGGCTCTAAGTTTGGACATTATTTGTGTATAGAAATGCTACTGATGTGGGTACATTGATTTTGTATCCTGAAACTTTACTGAAGTTGTTTATCAGTTCTAGACACCTTCTGGCAGAGTCTATGGGGTTTCCTAGTTATAGAATCACATTGCCTATCAAGAGAGGGTTTGACTTCCTCCCTTTCTGTTCGAATGTATTTTATTTTTTTCTCTTGCCTGATTTTTCTGGCTAGGGCTTTCACTGCTATGTTGAATAGGAGTGGTGAGAGCAAGCATCCTTGTCTTTTTCTGCTTTTCAAAGGGAATGCCTCCAAATTTTGTCCATTCAGTATGATGTTGGCTGTGGGTTTGTTATAAATGGCTCTTATTATTTTGAGGTATGTTCTTTGATGCCTAATTTGTTGAGAGTTTCTAACATGAGGGAATGTTGAATTTTATCAAAGGCCTTTTCTGAATCTGTTGAGATGATTACGTGGGTTTTGTTGTTAATTCCGTTTATGTGGTAAATTACATTTAATAATTTGCATATGTTAAAACAACCTTGCATCTGAGAAATAAAGCCTACTTGATTGTGGTGAATTAGCTTTTATCTAACTTCAAACTATATTACAAGTCTACAGTAACCAAAACAGAATAGTACTGGTACAGAAACAGACACATAGACCAATGAAACTTAATAGGGAACACAGAAATAAAGCCACACGTCTACAATCACCTGATCTTTGATAAAGTCAATAATTATAAACAATAGAAGAAGGACTTCCTATTCAATAGATGTTGCTGAATAACTGGCTAGCCACATGGAGAAGATTGAAACTGGACTCTTCACTTTAAACATAAACAAAAATTAACTCTAGGTGTATTAAAGACTAAATGTAAGACCCCAAATGATAAAAACCCTAGACGAAAATCTAGGAAATGCCATTCTAGACATGGTGGCAAAGAATGTATTACTAAGTTCTCAAAAGCAATTGCAACAACAACAAAAATCAACAAGTGGGACCTAATTAAGCCAGAGAGCTTCTTCAAAACAACAGAAACTATCAACAGAGAAAACGCACAACTTACAGAATGGGAGAAAGTATTTGCAAACTATGCATCCAGCAAAGGTCTAATACCCAGAATCGATATGGAACTTTTCAACAAGCAAAAAACAAATAGCCCCATTAAAAAAAAAAATAGACAAAGGACATTAACAGAGATTTCGCAAAAGAAGACATACATGCAGTCAACAAGCAATATGCTCATTATTACTAATCATTAGAGAAATGCAAAGCAAAATCACAATGAGAAACCATCTCACACCAGTCAGAATGGTAATTATTAAAAAGTCAAAAAACAACAGATGCTGGCAAGTTTGCAGAGAAAAGGGAACACTTATACACTGCTGGTGGGAATGTTAAATTAGTTAGCCACTATGGAAAACAGTGTGGAGATTTAGCAAAGAACTCAGATAAGTTCACAGCTACCATTTGACCCAGCTCTCCCACTATTGGTATATACCCAAAAGAAAAAAAAAAATTCTACTAAAAAGATATGTACTTCTAATGTTCACTGCAGAACTATTCACAATAGCAAAGAAATGGAATAAACCACCATGCTTATCAATATGGACTGGATAAAGAATATGTGGACACATACAACATAGAAAACCACATAGTAACAGAAAAAGGATAAATTCCTGTCCTTTGCAGCAACAAGGATGTAGCTGGAGACCCTTATTCTAAGCGAAGTAACACAGGAATACAAAACCAAATACCACATGTTCTCACTTGTAAGTAGGAACTAACCACTGAATATACATGGACATGCAAGTCTTTTGTTTCTTTCTTCCTCTCTTGTTGTTTATCTCTGTGGTTTGGTAGTTTTCTATGGTTTTCATTGTTTTATTTCTATGTATCATTTATGTATCTGCTGTAAGTTTATTTTGTTGTGGTTACTATGGGGCTAATATAACGAGTCTTGTAGTTATATTAGACTATTTTAAGTTGATAGCAAGTTAACTTTGGTTGTGTAAAAATACTATAGACATTTTCCTTCCCCTCTCACAATTTATCTTTTTGTTGCCTTAATTTACTTCTTTAGCTACTGTATTTCCAATAGCTACCCATTGTAACTGCTATTGTTTTTAACCATATTGACTTTAAACTTTTATACTAGAGTATTGAAAGATTTACCAGCGCATCAGTACACCAGTGCATCATTAGGGTATTCTGAGTTTGATTTATGAATTTACCTCTACTGATGAGTTTTGTACTTTCACATGTTTTTATAGTAGTAATTATTGTCCTTTCATTTTCAGTTAGAGCACTGTCTTAAGCATTTCTTGTAGGGCTGGTCCAGTAATGATGAATTCTTTCAGTTTTTATTTATCTGTAAAATCTTATTTCTTTTTTTTTTTTTTTTTTTTTTTTTTGAAGAATAGCTTTGCTGGATATAGTATTCTCGACTACCAGGGTTTTTGTTTTGTTTTGTTTTGTTTTTGTTTGTTTTTACTCTGAGCACTTTTAATACATAATTTCCTTGTCTCCTAACCTGCAAGGCTTCTTCTGAGAAATATGCTTACAGTGTAATGAAGATTCTCTTATATGTGACCTGATGATTTTCTCTAGCAGCTTTTATAATTCTCTTTGTGTTTGACTTTTTATAATTTGATCATAGTGGGCCTGAAAGAGAACCTTTTTGGGTTAAATCTATTTTGGAACTTTTGAGCTTCCTCAATTTGATATTGTATCTCTCCTAAGTCTTGGAAAGTTTTCAGCTATTATATCATTGCATAATTTTCCTATGCTGCTTCCCATCTTTTCTTATTATCAAACTCCTATAATGCAAACATTTTTTCTCTAAATGGTTTTCCATATGTTTTTAGGCTTTCTTATTCTTTTTTTATTTTTGATGATTTTTTTCTCTGACTACATTATTTCAAAAGACCTGTGTTCAAGTTGAGACATTTTTATTTCTACTTGTCAGTTGTTAAAGTCAAGTTTAACTACTAGTCAGTTGTTAAAGCTCTTAATTGTATTTTTTATCTTACTCTTTAAATTTTTCAGCTCTAAGAATCCTATTTGGTTCTTTCTTTATGATATGTTTCTTTGTTGAATTTCTTATTCAGATTATGGATAGTTTTCCTGATTTTTTTTTATTTGCTTGTCTGTGTTCTCTTGCATCTCACTGAGTTTCCTTAAGATCATAATTTTGAATTTCTTTTCAGGCATTTTGTAAATGTCCTTTTATTTGGGGTCAGTGACTGAACACTTATTGTTTCTTTGGGGCTGTCATCTTTCCTTGCTTTTTATGTTTCTTGTGTTTCTACATTAATATCTGTTCATTTAGGGGAACAGTCACTTTTTCAAGTTATCCAGAGTACCTTTCTTAGGAAGAGACTTTTTCCTATAGGTGGGTTTTAGGGTATCAGATGCGTTTGGTACATTGACTTTGGTTCTGAGTAAATTCAGTAGCATGGTCCTTGTGCAGTTTCTTCATCTGTAATCTTCATCATCAATTTCTACACTTAGTTCAGTTACCTCAAATGCAGAAGCTTTTGAAGGCAGTGGTATACTTTTACTGGGGATGTGGATGCTGGTTGGTTGTGGGTTAGGTATGTGAGGGGGCAAAGGGCCAATAGGCTGCCTAGTGGGCTCTCTGGGGAGGTAGGAATTGCTGTACACATGGACACAGTTGCCTGGGAGGCTTTGTAGCAGTCCCTCTGGAAAGACAGAAATGCTGCCAGGCAGAATGTCAAGCTGAGCATGAAAGTCCAGGTGCGGCTGGGCCAGATGGTTCTGTGGTGGTCTCCCTGGGGAGGTTGGGCTGCCATTAGAACAGCTATCATGCCAGGCAAGAGTAGGTATGGGTACAATGGAGCCAGGAAACTCTACAGTTGTATGCTCAAGAAGGCAAGCCACTGCCAAGCCAGCTGTCAGGCTGGGCATAGGTGGGCACAGGTCAGGTGAGGCTAGGTGGCTGTGTGGCAGTTTTCTCAGGGAGGTAGGACTACCATTGTGCAAGCTGTTTAGCCATGCATGGGTGTATGTGAGCTCAGTGGGCCTGCTGTTGTTCCATAGCTTCCCTGCTGTGCCGATCTGCCAGTTCTCTAGAAGGGTGGGGTGCTGCATGGTTTTTGACACTTTGGTCTCATTTGTTTCATCTTGCCTAAGTTCCATACAACTGGGGTCATTGTGCTACAGGCACCTGCATGAACTTGATGGAATAACAGCAGGGTCTCAGGGATGTGCAGAGTCAGTTGCCACTAGCCCCCAGATCAGGGCACATCCTAGCAGTGGGTTTCATTTCAAGATGGTCCTATGCCATAGCAGTTTAGGTTGTGAGGATGGGGATGCTCAACGTGGACTTCTACTCTGATGTAACGCAGCTACCTGTACTCCCAGCTACTCTTTAAGCTGGATTCGCAATCTACTAGGACTTGGGGCCTCTCCTGTAGCAAGAATTTCTGGCATTTGTGGCAGCAATGAGAGCCATTGGGGATCTCCAGTTGATCCCTTCTTTGTAAGAAGGCTCTCTGACTCCAGACTGATTTTGGTGGAGAGACAGTTTGTCAGAAGCAGGATACCTTGCTCTCCTTCTATTGTTTTATTCTGAGATTTTGTGCTCTGCAGAAATTTTGCCATTCCCCTGGCACTCTTTATTATATTTCCCCAGTCACTCCAGTCAAACATAGTTGGTTATCTTGCTGACATCACTCCTCTGTCTCTATCTTTAAAAAAAAAAAATAGTATTGTATGGTAGAAGTGAGAAGATATACCTTTTTTAAAGATTAGCTTAAGGCTAATTATGCTTCTATAAATTATAGTCCCTTTCACTTTAAACCTTAATAATGTACTTATTGGAGAAGTTTTATATGTTATAATAGTTGTTTGCAAATGGTGAATTATCCTCTTTGGTTAATTTATCACATTCAAACAATTGCAATGCATAATTTACCATTGTTAAACAATTCACCAATTTCTAACAAAGTTCAGTTGTACTTTTATAAGTACCTTTATAAGAGTGCTTACCATACAACAATAAATCACAATGTCTATCACATCATAATATGCAAATAACATTTAATTGAATACTTCCAAAATATATATGTTTTTGTTAGACAAAGTATGAAGATAGACAACCTTTTTTAAATGATGTAGATAAAATAATGTATGAAGTCTTCTGTTATTCAATTCTTCATAAGTAGAAGAATTGAAGTGGTTAAGATAATGGCTATACATACAAAAAAGAGGAATATATTGTCAGCAGAAGTTATGTCTTTTGTAAAAATGGTTTTGGGGCTCATACATTCTGTAATTCTCAGAGCAACTAGTAGTCCATGTGACCCTGGCAATTGTAAGTGAACATGTTGACTTTGAGGACATAAACTGTAGTTGATATTTCTTATCATCCTTGGCACTAACTAGTTTATGTATGTGCTAAGTATTCATTGAATCTTTGTTGATGATGTGAATGAATGAATAAATGAATGAATGAGGAAGAGGAGTGTGGTATGACAGTACAGTGAGATCTCTGCAATTTCAATGATTAAATATCAATTTTCATGAATCCTGTATCATAGACTAAAAATTCCATATACAATAAAGATGACCTTAATGCAAAACAATTCAAATTCATCTGAACAATGGAAGTAAATAGTTTTTTTTTTTTTTTTGACTATATGTTGAAGGAAGTCAGTCACGATTTAAAGTGTCTTCCTTGCAACAGAAATTGATTTAAATGCTGGTGGTTCTGTGATGTAGTGGAATTAAAAATATTTAACCACTAGTAGGAAATATTTTGGAGGATACAATTTTCTACAAGTGGCCACATGTAACAAAAGAACATGTGAGGATATCTCCTGGGGAAATATCTACCTATAGGAGGACACTAAACCTCAGGGTGCCAACAAGACATTAATCAGTTGCCTGTTTCCTTTTTCAGAGTTGAGGTCTGCTCTAGACAGAGGAATTACTTCTAGTGAGGGTGGTCATTTCACAGGAGTCATGTATGGCAGGTTCTTTGGCTGGCTCATTGACCAGGGGGTACCAGAACAGCTCACTAAAAGTATCCACTTAAGTTACTATAGGGCTAGGCCAGCAGAGGCAGGGCTATTTGAAGGGTTTAGTCAATGTTTATTTACCAACCAGAATAAGAGAATTTCAATATTTTGAACAACCAATATAAATGATATCATTATATATCAGCTTAATATGAGTCATATGATCTGTCTGTGTGATTATATACATTTGACAAGTGTTGAGTTAAACATTTTTTTTACTATGGAAATTTTCAGAGCTCTAAATTCAGTAGTGTGCATTGTGACTCTTTAAGAAAAACATGCAGTACCTAGTTTTTTTTCCAACTTACTTGGACGTGGAACCCTTTTTCTATAGATTACATCTTGGGACTGTTTTTGCCTAAAACTGTGTTAATAAATTCTATACAGAGTCTATGAAATATTCAAAGTAATTAGTGTTATAACAACCCTAAAATTGCAGTAACTTACAGTGACTTAATGCAAACATTTACTTCTACCTCTCATCACAGTCCAAGATGGGGTTGGGTTGCTTTTCTGGGTAGCATTCTTTCAAATAGTTATTCAGGGATCTCGACCTTTCTGTCCTGTTTCTTCCACTAGAGCAGCCTTCGCCAAAGGTGGAATAATGTCCTTAATGTGCCTTAAACGTCTCTCATAGTAAACAGAATAAAGTCAAATTGACCCCCATTCCTAGTTATTTCCAGAAAAAAAGAAATCCTCTTTGTAAAGAATTTTGCATGTAAGCAAAACAGTGAAGAAGTCTTTAAAGGCAGAAGAAAGTTCTTTAAACTATACAATATAAACTTTAAAACATGTGTGAACATATATGGTTAAAATAAAGCTAATGTTTGAGAAGAGAGAATTTTAAGAAAGAAGTCAGTTTCTTATATGTCCTATTCTGCTTTTTATTATGATAAATTAAGTTCAAGATGTTTTACAGACACAAATAGCTCAAAATTTATCATTTGTTATAAAGAAATTAAAAATAGGCTCTTGTCATAAATATTCACATATGTGTGTTTTATATATATATGTCTTCGGCATAAAAATATAACAAATTTGCAGAGACTTGCAAAACAGTCATGAGGATTTTCATTTTATACAATAAACACTTTTTGTAAAAGAAAAGTAAAACCCTATAAGTCGAAAACATAATCATCTTTCTACCTCCTTATCTACTTGGATCTTTGCGCCCTAAATAACATTCTTTCCAAGGTTTCAATGATATGTATGTGCATGTACATTTTAAAACCTAAATCCAAAGAAGTGTTCTACAAACAAAACCATTATATATTTCAGATTTAATTTCCTATGCATTTTAATAATGTTGTACTCTATATCAAGCTACCCTTCAGAGAATAATTTGTTTGCAGTGAAAAGAAAGGCAAATTTTTCTGCTAATAAAAATCATGTAGTGTAAATTGCTCCATCCTCCTTCCAAACTGTGAGAGCCTCTGGGTGGTTAAACTACTCTAAAGATCATTTTTGGTAAACAACTATTATCTCCTCAAGCTGACACCAAAGGACTCTTGAAGTTAGCAAACAATCTAGTCATCTGGATAGGAAGCAGAAACCAGTTAGCAAAAGAAAAAAGTCTTCAAGTCAAAGGAAGCTCACTGGGATTAGAAGAAACTAATTTATTTGAAAGTAAGAAGGTGACACCTGAGTCAAGAGGAGATTAAACCTAGACTTGGAACTGAGTTGGTTATTATACGTGACAAATACTCTTCCTAACGTGACTCTATGTAACAAACTTTACCGTCACGTACCTCCAAGGCACACAATGTATTGTATACAACAAGACTGTCGTGTTGTAGATGACTTACTTTTACCTGTGACACATGAAAGAAAGAGGTGGGAGTCAGACATCGAGGGCTGCAATGGGCCTAGGTTTTCAGGGAGTCACATGAAGCAGGAGGAAACTGACTTTGGCCACTATTAGGCTATTCTTCCCCAGTTATCGTGAGAACATGCAATGGCCTCCTTCTCAAGCATGTCTTGAGATAGTAATGACTGTCATATTTGAGTAAGAGGAGATTCTGAAAGGGAAATAGGCTTCCCTCCCTAAATTCTTTAGCTATATGCTTTGGGGAAACATGGAATAGATTTTTTAAAACCACCAATAGGCCGGGCACAGTGGCTCATACCTGTAATCTCAACACTTTGGGAGTCTGAGGCAGGTGGATCACTTGAGGTCAGGAGTTCGAGATCAGCCTGGCCAACATAGCAAAACACAGTCTACTAAAAATACAAAAAAAAAAAAAAAAAATCAGCTGAGTGTGGTGGCATGTGCCTGTAATCCCAGCTACTTGGGAGTCTGAGGCAAGACAATCGCCTGAACCCGGGAGACAGAGATTGCAGTGAGCCCAGATCATGCCTCTACACTCCAGCCTGGACGACACAGTAAGAATCCATCCCAAAACGAAAACAAAAATCCACCAATAATGGAAAAAATAATTATGGACCAAGCGTATTGTACAGGAGCCTCTGGTTATTATAGCTTTGAATATCCTGGTCACACCTAACTGATTCATTGCCAGTGCTTTTAATGGCTGGCTTATTTTACTTGAATGCTTCATATCAAATATTGATATCTATTTATTTATTTAGGTTGCTTTTACCTTTGCTTGTTGTTTTTCCATCCCGCCTCAAAGCAACTGGAACATGGATTATACAGATAAGTAGGGGTTTTGCTCGACTATTTTAAATTCGATTTATGAAGGTAACTTATATTCTCACTGTCCTTGTTTTGTTTAATCCTATTTTTCTCCCCTCATTACGTCCAAATGAACATACTCCATTTAATCAGTGTTTGTGATCCAGAAATGTCTTTTCAATAGTTAGAAACCAGTGTCATCACCGGTTTCGGCAAAAATAAGCATGAAAAGGAAAAGAATGTGTTCAAATGTAGGGTTTGAATGAGCTATCTCCTGTTTTACAAACTTCATTTCTGGCATTAGCTTTAACAAGTTATGAAGTTTGAACCCACTACAACTTCTGGATGAGAACCGATTACCAGGACAGTACAGAGATGAGTCACTTCTCTTCTTTCTTCTGGTGGGTCCTGCAGAGAATATTTTTAATCTCTCTCTCTGAGAATATGAAC
Source organism: Piliocolobus tephrosceles (assembly GCF_002776525.5). Taxonomy (NCBI): domain Eukaryota; kingdom Metazoa; phylum Chordata; class Mammalia; order Primates; family Cercopithecidae; genus Piliocolobus; species Piliocolobus tephrosceles. Next base: position 1,277,312 of record NC_045435.1, on the reverse strand, counting down.
TTTTGAACAGTTATTTTCCACTCCATTCCTGCCCATTGAAAGTTGAAAAGTTGCCGGTAACACACTGAATGTTTTAAAGCCCAAGAACTGAGAGGAGTTGAGCAAATCACCAGTGCCCCCTAGTGTCTGGAATAAACAACCTCTTGGAAATCAGTCAGCTGCAGTCGCCTTGCTCATACAGCTGCTAGAGTCTTTTGTTAGAAGAATGGTTTGTTTTCATTATATCTTGGTATCCAAAGAGTTTCAATTTTTCTCATAAATTCTTGGAAACAGAAATGCTGCATTTTTCAGTTCACCGATATTTATTTCATAGTTATCTCAAAAAGTACAACGAAATGCAATTATATTCTTGAAGGGAATGAGAATAGAAATATTATTTTTTTAAAAATAGAAACAATTTCAGCAAGCTCATTTCTATATTTGAAGTGTAATGCCACAAAATTGATATAGACCTACTCTTTATATCTGGGCATGTGTGTGTGTGTATATGTGTGTGTGTGTGTTTTAAATTTGCCTCTAAGTAGATGTGAATGTGACCTGTTTTTACTAACAGGATAATTAATTCAATCTCTAAAAATCTACAGAAGAGGAGACAAGTTATCCGTCTTGTCCTGGAGGGAAAATAAATAAGACATTTTCAAGAGATTCCACAGGCAAAACCATCTGTTTAAAATCACTCTGAATATAGAAGCTGGTAATTCTTGATCTCAAGGGATATAGCTAAAGGATGGAGATGGAATCTTTTTAAAGGTGATACCTCTTCCTAGAGGTTCCTAGAGACCTGAAGCATGGTATGTTGCTGCTTCCTACCAGTTATCCACAGGCACCCACCCTCTCCAGCACCCACACAGGGACTAAGTCTCAAGGGGTTCTGCAAATTCTGTGAGAGTCAACCACACCTGGACTGCTGCAGAGAAAGCAATAGTCCTTGAGGTGTTGTGTTCCAAGGACAGCAATAAGAATGAATAAATGTCAGGAGGAGGATGATGCATAAACTCATATGAAAACATTTAAATTTGTTTAGTTTGGCCAGAGAGAAGATAATAATGGTGAGCAAATATGTGAAGCATAGAGAAGTTGTTTTAAATGGTGTAAATAAAGGTTGAAGGGGAAATTGAACTGTTAAATGTAGAGTGATTTTCTGAAAATATTTTCTAACCTGAAGTTTAGGCAATTATGAAAGTGTTAACAAGGAGGAAGAGAAGCGTAAATTCCAAGATCTAAATTCCAAGTGAGATGGCAGCAAGAATCATTTCTTGCTGCTTTGTAAATGCTTGAGGTGCTTTGTAAATGCTTGAGGATGCAACATGACTGTCTAGAGCGGACGGAGTTTT
>NC_045435.1:1271516-1275968 GCF_002776525.5 Piliocolobus tephrosceles | reverse complement strand
TAAATGCTTGAGGATGCAACATGACTGTCTAGAGCGGACGGAGTTTTAACTGCTGAATTAAATAAGTAGTCCTCATTTACATTTTTAATATAAACCATTCTGTCTGCACTGGAGTTTCTATCTACTATTGTTTCCTTTTCCATCACCCTTTCGCTTTACATGTTTTACCTTACCGGAATACCCTGTCCTTGTCCAAATGATTCATTCTACATATTCATTTTTTCCACAGAGATTTTTCTTCCTGCCTTATGTCCGTGGTCCTCTATGCCAGTATTTTCAGTGTCCTTAGAGAGTTGTACAGATAGCTTATAGGTTATGACAGCAGCATATGCAGCAAACTGCTTAGGTTTGAATAGTTCTGTAAAGTCAGGTACATCACTCAACTTTGCTGTGTTTCAGTGAGTAAAATGGGAAAAATGATTGAAAAGTTGTGAGAATTAAATGATGTGACACAGCCACTTGGAACAATGTGTTGCATATAAGAAGTACCATTAAAATGTAAACTATTTTTACTATAATGGTAACACATTTTACATTGTAATTAAGTTTCTGTGTGTATATAAAATTAAGCAAAAATGTCCTTGTATAATTACCTTATAATGTGTAATACATCCTATATTGTTCTTATATATTTCCTAAAATACCTGTGAGCATGACCTACTAAATAATTGTTATTTATTGTTATTGTTTTTGACCTAAAATTTGATAAACAAGTCTTAGGATATAAGTCTTAGGCTAAAAAGGTTTCTGGGATATAATAGGGAAATAAGGTACCCAGATATCCTACTGGGCATGTCTAACAAATCTCATGGCTCTGGAATTTATTTTTAACATTTTACGTTAACTATGTAGCACTGAGTCTTATTGTGGGCACAGAATTTTTTTTTTTTTTTATTTTACTGTTGGTAGTAACAATAACAGCAACAATAAAACTGTCATCTTGCCAGAGTTTCCACATCCTAAGATAAGCAAATGAGAGAAGGTTCTAATACCCTGAAAAGGTTATTTTAGAAGAAGTAAGCATGTGACTCCAGAACATTAGTAGTGCCAAGCAGATTTAGTTAACTTAAGAGCACTTAGTGGCTGCTCAAGAGGTAGCTTGTAATTTCTTTCCCTTCTTTCCTCTAAAACAATAAGACAACTGAAATGAAGATCCCTATGACTCTGTGTGTATATATGATACTAGAGTTATAATATTCAGTAAAGATAAACATTGCTAAATAAAACTTACATTTTTGTTTTAAATATACATTTATATGTGTATAAGCGATAAAAATGTATTTCTTACTCTATGGCTGGATCTTAGGAGGATTATTCAGAGGTTAAATTCAATTAGTCACTAAACTGTCTATTCTTTCCCATTAATTTCTCTTATTCTTTCCAAATTAATTTTTAAAAAAAGATTCAACAATAACATTCTAAAAGAATGGGGGTGTGCCTGCAACCAAACAAGGAAGACTCAATGTGATAGTAATACTAATAAACAAAAATTAGTCCTGGTAAATGTGGCCATTGGTACCCTGCAGAAGCTTTCCCCAGCTTATGAGATTTCCTGGAGTTCAGGGAGGAGACTGCTCTTAGAGAAGCCACCTTCTGAAAAGCCTGAGTTACAGTCTGCCAACCCCGGACAAAGTCTCTGCTCTCAAAGATTCACTGTGAGGTCTACAAAACTCTGGACAAGAAGGGAACAAGACGAATAAGAGACAATTCATGTAGGAACAAGTTAACTACAAAACATGCTCCTCAATAGCTCTCTTTATTTTCATTGTCCTCTCCCTCCAGACACAAATACAATTTAATTCCATAGATGCAACTCTCTGCTGACTGTGTATACCTCAATGACTGTCATTTTCCAATCAGAATAAAGCATTTTCCTGTCCTTTCCTAAAAAGGGTTAACGTATCTCCTTTGTTTGGTATTGCAGACTCCAGTAAGATGTGATTTTCAGATATGATCCTATTGGCCCTTAATGATCTGTCTGATGTACTAATTACTATTGTGTTATTCAAATAACTTCTTGCCAGTTACTGTCACTGATATATTTTGCTTTAAAACTGAAAAAATGGCTTTCATCTTCTAAGAAGATAATCTAATAAAACCCTAAAAAACAGCTAACCTGCAAGAATTGATATGTAGATGTCATGATATGTTCAAATTCTAAATCTAAGCATGAGATTGGAGTTTAAATAATAATTTTATGAGTTTACTCAAGCCAAACAGGTATTGGTGAATTAATTTTGTAATTTGAAATTTTGGACAGCATGTTTATTGATCAGAGTAAATTGTTCCTTGACAAATAACAATTGCCAGATATCAATGGCTAAACATACCAAAACTTGATTTCTTCGTCATGCAATGTGGTCAACATGGATTTTTCAGGGATCTCTGCTCATCATAGTTGTTTGGGAATCAACTATCTATCTCAACACACATTCCCATGACTACCAGAGTCAGAGGAAAGAGACCATATCAAATTGCTTAACAAAGGGACACCTGGAAGCAACATACGTCACTTCTGCTCATATTTATCAACCAAAGAAAGTCAAAGTGTCACACCTCACCTCAGGGAGAATGAGACAGTGCAAAAACTACTATCTGCCTGGAAGGAAAATGGGAAACGTTTAGCAAATAACCCAAAAAACCACCATTTTTCTCACTTTCTATATTTATTTGGTGACCAAGTATATTAGTCCACTCTCATGTTGCCATAAAGAACTACCTGAGACTGAGTAATTTATAAAGAAAAGAGGTTAATTCAGCTCAGAGATCTGCAAACTGTACAGGAAGCATGACTGGGGAGACCTCAGGAAACTTACAACCATGGTGGAAGGCAGAGGGGCAGCAAGCACATCCTCACATGGCCAGCAGGAGAGAGAGTGAAGAGGGAAGTGCTACACTTTTAAACTGCTGGATCTCACTCACTGTCACAAAAAAGGCAAGGCAGAAATCTGCTCCCATGATCCAATCACCTCCCCACAGGTCCCTCTCCCAACACTGGGGATTACAATTCAACATAAGACTTGGGTGGAGATACATGGCCAAACCATATCACCAAAACTTGTTCATTTAAATCTCATTTCAGTTTCTACTTTCCATTCATTAGTTGACTTAGTTTATGATCTCATTTCCATTTTTTTTTTCTTATTTTTTTGGAGACAGAGTCTCATTCTGTCACCCAGGGTGGAAGCAGTGGCACAATCTTGGCTCACTGCAACCTCCGCCTCCTGGGTTCAAGTGATTCTCTTGCTTCAGCCTCCCAAGTAGCTGAGACTACAAGCATGTCCTACCACACCTAGCTAATTTTTTGTATTTTTAGTAAAGATAGCGTTTCACCATGTTGGTCAGACTGGTCTTGAACTCCTGACCTCAAATAATCGGCCCGCCTCGGCCTCTCAAAATGCTGGGATTACAGGCATGAGCCACTGGGCCTGGCCCTCATTCCTATTCAAATAGAATATAGAAAAGTCTTTCATTTTTACTCAATAACTCCATACCTTAAACCCAGCCATACTGTATTACTTACAGCCCAGTACACTTTATTTCATATCTTCATACTTCTCACACTTCTCCTTCTGTTATCTTCTCTAATTGAACACCCCACCCTCTCACAGCCATCTGAAATTTTACATCTTTTAAAAAGGATTCCTAGGTCAGGCACGGTGGTTCACACCTGTAATCTCAGCACTTTGGGAGGCCAAGACGGGCAGATCACGAGGTCAGGAAATGGAGACCATCCTGGCTAACATGGTGAAACCCCGTGTCTACTAGAAATACAAAACAATTAGCCGGGCATGGTGGTGGGTGCCTGTAGTCCTAGCTACTTGGGAGGCTGAGGCAGGAGAATGGCATGAACTCGGGAAGTGGAGCTTGCAGTGAGCCAAGATTGTACCACTGCACTCCAGCCTGGGTGACAGAGTGAGACTCCATCTCAAAAATAAAGCCTTCCTAGAAAGCCCCACATACTTCTAGCCCATGTATAATAATACCTTGGTGATGATACTTTATATATATTTAACAAGAACTGTATGTAGAAGAACTAATATATAGTTGCCCCTAATTTTACATCCCAAATACAGTCATATATAAGTATACATTTATTTATAAATATTTATAAAGGTCTTAAATATCAATCTATCTATTGTCTCCATTAGTGCAATTATTGATAATCATTTAATTTTTATAAAACTATAAGCTCTATAAATGGAAGAATTATTCTTATAGAACAGTCATAAGCATATACTACTATTTCACATTTCTATGCTTGTATTCCTATATTTTTAGTGTTTATGTCCCTAATGGCTAGAATACTACCTGAGCTCAATAAAAGCCAAGCAAATCTATTAATTTGTACCAACAAATGTAACTGACAGGCATTCCTGGTAGTTCATACTAGAAAGAAAGCTTTTTTAAAACAATCAAGATACAAAACTTGTTGTTAATATTGACTTGAAG
>NC_045435.1:1265021-1271506 GCF_002776525.5 Piliocolobus tephrosceles | reverse complement strand
CTTGTTGTTAATATTGACTTGAAGAAAAATTGAGTTAACAGGTATTCAAGAGAATTATGATCAATCTGTCATGGTTTTTCAATAATCCCTTTGCCAAAGCTGATTGCATCTTTCTTAGATGGTGTATGACATGGCCTGAGAGTTGTGCTCTTTTCTAAAACTCTTCTAGAACATGATTTTCTTATTACTTATCATTGAACAATTCCTATCACCCAGTTCCCTACTTTTACAACTTGATATAATTTCCAAGGTTACAGTTGTTATTTGTGCAACCTATGAGGCTCCTCGTTTTCTATTATTTTCTAGAAAAGTATTTCATTCTCACCTGAGACGATGGAGACAGGGCCCCTACCACTAATGGCAACTGTAGGAATTTACTATCAGGGATCAGAACCAGAAACTTTATTCTCAATGTTCTTGTGTGGATGTATTCTCAACAGTAAGGGCTAATGTTTTGATAGATAAGAGTTCTCAAAATTGTGCATATGTGTGCAGTGCTGAATGGAAGATGAATATGTGTCCACTTGCTTTTAATCACTTATTTGCATTAGTACCACAGGGCCACTAACACAGCCCACGTTTTGTACAGCATTCATGTTCTGGGAGACCTGAACACTTGTAATGTGAGGAATTTCAATATACAGCTAAAGAAAAATGCAAGAATAGTTCATTCATATATCAAACTCATTGAAGTTGCCCCTATTATTCCAAATCCTAAATACTATCATTCAGGTGATACAAATTAGGACTTTCTACTGTAAGAGTATATAATTTCCTCAGTCTACCCTGTCATATTTTAATTTACAGTCTTATTATGATTAAGAGTAACTATTAATGACATAATATCTCCTTGTCTTTGCTTTTTGAACCACAAAATGCATACTCTCAGTAAACAGGAACCAAAATCTCACTAGAGGTAACTCATTGTTTTCATGCTGGTCTTGAGATATATTGAATTCCTTGTAGCTCTGTGTTTGTCTTTGAAATAAGATCAGAAACAATACGCTCAGGTCCACTCTAGAGGAACATGAAAGATCTCTTAGACTTCTAAGAGGAGAGTTTTGGTCTCTTTTTCTCCCCCCTTCACTAAAACCGTATCCGTTTTGTACAACTGTTATTCAGTAATAAGCTCAATTCTCTAGCATCACCTCCTTCCCTCATCAGGACCCCCTGGAGATGCTCCAATGGAATGGAAAATATTTGAAGTTTCGTTATAAGACTGGCTGGTCTATGTGTTGTCAGATTAATTTTCTAGGGACCCGGAGGGTTCCCCTATGTAAATGAGAGTATGAATTTTGCATACCACAGGAAACAAAGAGAAGATATTAGTTGTCTATCTTCTTACAGTCTTCTTCCTTTCTAATATAACCAAATTGTTTCAAATATGCTTTTCCTCCATTTGCCTCATGAGCAACTGACCTCGTAACTACCGTAGCAGGAGTATCATGATTAGGTGACAGTCATGATCCAACTAGTTACCTGTGAATATGACAGATTTGGGGGAGAGGAGGGAGGGGGTGTGTAATCATTAAGATGGGTCTTCATAAGGCTTCCAGGAAAGGTTTTCTAGTTCTTAAAAAAAAAGCACACTGAAAGAAGGGATTTCTTTTCTGCCTCTGGACACTGCTGCTTCTTGATGTAACCCGAGAACTGCTGCAGCAAACTGCATACAGGAAAGGAAACCTGAGGGTGGCTGGACCCAGAAACAGAAAGAAGATCCTTGAGACCATCATTGAATTGTTGATCATACTGCTCCTGGGGGGTGCCTGTCGTCTTCTTCCAACTTTCAGCTATGTAGGGAAAAAAAATTCCCTTACTCAAAGTATTTTAAATCAGATTTAGAAACAATTTATTTCTGTCTCAGTGTCTTTGCTCTTACTTTTTGTTGTTGCTCACCACATGACTCATGACAAAATCATTTTAATTTCTCATTGGTTCTACTGAGGCTTGCCAGATAAAATACAGGACATTCCAGTGAACTTAAATTTCAGATCAATAATTAATCATTATTTTACAATAATTATGTTCCATGTAATATTAGGGACACAGTAATATGAATAATTATTTGTCATCTATCTGAAATTCTAATTTAACTAGGATGTCCAAATTTAACTAGGATGAAACTCAATTTTAGAACATCCTATAATTTTGTCACATTTAGCAGTCCTAGTTCTATTGGAACAATGTTGGAAAGAAGATTTTTAAAGTTACTTCTCAATAACCAGTGGGGAGTAACATAAAATATTGTGTGTGATTTGATTGACAGGCATCTGACCTGATTCGCAGGGCATCTGGGGATGAAGAAAAAAAAAACTAACACAAATTTCCATTCAAAAATATAGATATAATAGTCAAAATGCATATATGCAAAAACCAAATACACGATCACCTGATGTATATTATGGAAATAAGCTAAAAAGTGGGGGAATTTTCTTTAACACCAATCTTGAATTACTACTCCAAAAACATGCTAATGAAAGGCATTGCAGAGGTCCCTCCTTATCCATAAGGAATATATGTTCCAAGACTCATAGCCTTAGAAAGGGGTGCCTAAAACTACAGTTAGTACCAAACCCTATATATGCTATTTTTTCCTATACATACATATCCGTGATAAAGTTCAATTTATAAATTATGTATAGCAAGAGATTAACATCAATAACTTATAATAAAATAGAACAATTAGAACAATATTCCTACATCACTACTCTTGAGTTTTGGGGCCATTACTAAGTAAAATAAGGCTTAAACACAAGCATTGCTATACTGCAACAATTGATAGGTTAACCAACATAACTACTAAGTGAGCTGATAATAAGGATAGCTACTAAGTGACTAAGGGGCAGCATGAGGCATACCCGACTTGGATGTTCTGGACAAAGCGCTGATCCACATCCTGGATAGGACCAAGCCAGGTGGCACAAGATTTCATCTAGCTATTGAGAATGGCTTGCAATTTAAAACTTACGAATTTTTATTTCTGGAATTTTTAATGTTTTTGAACAATTTGACCACAGGTAATTAAAAGTGCTAAATGCAAAACTGCAGGTCCTGGGGAACTGTACTTATAAACTAACTCCTACTTTTTGTTATCAACCCAGGCTCACATCTGTTCAGATAGAGCTTTGTATTGGAGATCTCCAGATATGTCATTTAGCCTCTGCATCAATTAAAAACAATTTGTAATATCTAATGAAGAGAGATCAGGGAGAGTTAGCTAGTTTACTCTATTGGTAAAAGTGCACAAAAATGCGGTAAAGTTCTGTGTTCGAGGCCCATAAAATATAAATAGAAAAAAGGAAATTTAAAAATGGGCACATATTTTCTTATTTTTGCAAGTGTTTTTAAGGTTTTAAGCAATGTCCTTAACCTTAAATTTTTAATGTCTAAAATGGGAAAACAACTTGTTTACCACATAAGATTTTTTTTGTGGGTGTAAAAGCACTTCACAGATAGTAAGTCCTAGTGCAATTATAAGTTAGCTTTATGAGTACCACAGTTAAAATGGTTCCATTAAAATCATCAAGTAAAGAACTCAAATTCTGGAAATACTGTCACATTGCAAAGCACAAGTTGATATCAACTTCTCTTTTGAAGAATCCATTTTATATCATGACTTCCCTCTAAAAAGGTCAATTTCTTTTGTGCAGATCAGATTATCAAATTATTCTGTGATGCAGATGCTCTCCATAGCAGGCAACTAGGTACTATTAACTCTGTAAATATTTTTCTAAAGAGCAAATGTGGACCTTTTTCTTCTATGTTAATGACATTATTTGAAATTTTTTTCTTAAATTTACAAGCGAAGATTGTTCAACTTGTCATATTCAAAACTTTGACCTTCCAATTTGATTATGTTGACTTTCAGCATTTGTCTGTAGAACTATAGAAAATTGGAATGCTTTATTAAAAAGCAATTCTCCTGCCATGGGGGAAATAAATGGAATAAGTTATTAAGTTCATTGTAAACCTTTGATTATTTTAGAAATAAAAATATACATTACCTACAATAGCCTGTGGGAAGCTAAACTGTTTTTGAGATCTCAGAGGTTTACAGAAAGAAATGTTTGTAAATTGTTAATCAGGATAAACACATTTCAATCAAACACACAGAAATTGTAATTGTTCTTTAAAACTCTCACTTTCAAGATATTGCCAGAGTAAATGATTATCTTCTAATTATACAATTGTTCTTGAAACATTTCAGTTCCAATCAACATTGTTACAGTACAAATATACAGAACAAAATGAAACATCTTTACGAACATAAATAATCTATAATACTGAAACTATGCCTGTATTATTTCTAGGACCTTTGCCTCTTTTTGCACAAAGGAGAAAAATTGATTAATTTCAAAAGTTTTTGAACTGAAATGTGCTTTTCCTAATAGTACAATGGTGTTGTTTGGTGAGAAATGCTAATGCTAATGCAAACTTAAAATAGGGACATGGATGCAGCTGGAAACCATCATTCTCAGCAAACTATTGCAAGAACAGAAAACCAAACACCGCATGTTCTCACTCATAGGTGGGAATTGAATAATGAGATCACTTGGACTCGGGAAGGGGAACATCACACACCGGGGCCTATTATGGGGGGGAGGGGGGAGGGATGGCACTGGGAGTTACACTTGATGTAAATGATGAGTTGATGGGTACTGATGAGTTGATGAGTGCAACACATCAACATGGCACAAGTATAAATATGTAACAAACCTGCATGTTGTGCACATGTACCCTAGAACTTAAAGTATAATAAAAAATAAAAATAAAAATAAATATTAATCTAGAAAAAAAATCCCACAACCTTATATACTGACCATTTGCATCCCCATTGTTCCTGTAGATAGAAATTCTAATGTTAGAATCATGAGGCTTTTGTTTAAGAACTGCTTAAATGGATCCTGAATTAATGTGGAACTGCTAACGCCAACCAATTTAAAGACTCCCACAGACAAACCAAATGAGCATGAGTACAGTTTCTTTCTCTCTCTGTCCCGTGACTTCATCCTGTACTCTTCAATTAATCAACAATCTCCATGCTTTGGCTCACTCCAAAACTCTTAAAAACCCTAGCCCCAGAGTCCTCGGGAAGATGGATTTGAGGTTTTCTCTTTTCTCCTCATTTGGCGGCCTTATCATTAAACCTCTGTCTCTGTTGCAACCTGGTGCCTCTGGGTACTGACCTGCTATGAACAACTAGGCAATGAACCTATTACAGCTACAGAATGAATATACAAATAGATGCATATGTGATGCCCCACTTATATACGTAAATATGCCAGCGGAGAAAACCAAACACCATGCGTTCTCACTCATCAGTGGAAGTTGAACAATGAGAACACATGGACATAGGGAGGGGAGCATCACATACTAGGGCCTGTCGGGGAGTGGGGAGCTGGGGGAGGGATAACATTAGGAGAAATACCTAATGTAGATGATGAGTGCAGATTGATGGGTGCAGCAAACCACCATGGCACGTGTATACCTATGTTACAAATCTGCACGTTGTATCTCAGAACGTAAAGTATAATAATAAAAAATAAAGGTAAAAATGACAAAAAAAATATAATTGGGAGCACGGAAAGACTCAATAGCAACTTATGTTATTTTATTCTATTTTATTTTATTTATGGCAGAAGTAAGGAAAGATAGTTCAAAGAAGATATTTCTAGATGTTAATGCATACAAAAATAAAATTAAAAGTTCTCTAATTCATGTTAAAGAATTTGTTGGGGAAAAAAGAATTTTAAAATGTGTGATGATGTCCCTGATAAAATCTTCAATTTAAAGGTGTGATATGCCAAAAAGCTTTTTGATAGTTACAAACACTTTTTCTTTTTTTTTTTTTTTTTTTTTTTTTTGAGACTGAGTCTCATTCTGTCGCCCAGGCTGGAGTGCTGTGGCGTGATCTCGGCTCACAACCTCCTCCTCCCGGTTCCAGAAATTCTCTGCCTCAATCTCCCAAGTAGCTGGGGCCTGCCACCACACCCAGCTAATTTTTTAAATTTTTAATAGAGATGAGGTTTCACCATCTTGACCACGCTGGTCTTGAATTCCTGCCCTCATGATCCACCTGCCTCAGCTTCCCAAAGTGCTGGGATTATAGGCATGAGCCACCATGCCCGGCCTTGGAAATGCTTTTAAAAAAAGAAATAGACAAGAAAATCCATATGCCATAGAAAAAGAAATTATTGGTTTTGTAAGTATGGGGTTGTAAGGAATGTCCTTCTTGAAGAAAAGGTTTTTTACTGAGGATGGAGATAGATATGTGTATATCTCACAATTTTCACTGTTGAGAGAGATAGAAAAAGAAAGAAAGAAAGAAAGAAAGAAAGAAAGAAAGAAAGAAAGAAAGAAAGAAAGAAAGAAAGAAAGAAAGAAAGAAGAAAGAAAGAAAGAAAGAGAAAGAAAGAAGGAAGGAAGGAAGGAAGGAAGGAAGGAAGGAAGGAAGGAAGGAAGGAAAGGAAAGGAAAGGAAAGGAA
>NC_045435.1:1205557-1264921 GCF_002776525.5 Piliocolobus tephrosceles | reverse complement strand
AAAGAAAGAAAGAAAGAAAGAAAGAAAGAAAGAAAAAAGAAAGAAAGAAAGAGAAAGAAAGAAGGAAGGAAGGAAGGAAGGAAGGAAGGAAGGAAGGAAGGAAGGAAGGAAAGGAAAGGAAAGGAAAGGAAAGGAAAGGAAAGGAAAGGAAAGGAAAGGAAAGGAAAGGAAGGAAGGAAGGAGAGAAAGAAGGATAAAGAAAGAAAGAAGAAAGACAGAAAGAAAGAAAAGAAAGAAAGAAAGACAGAAGGAAGGAAGGAAGGAAGGAAGGAAGGAAGGAAGGAAGGAAGGAAGGAAGGAAAGAAAGGAAGGAAGGAGAGAAAGAAGGATAAAGAAAGAAAGAAGAAAGACAGAAAGAAAGAAAGAAAGAAAGAAAAAAGAAAGAAAGAAAGAAAGAAAGAAAGAAAGAAAGAAAGAAAGAAAGAAAGAAAGAAAGAGAAAGGAAGGAAGGAAGAGAAAGAAAGAAGAGAAAGAAACAAAGGAGAAAGAAGGAGAAAGAGAGAGAGGGAGAGAGGGAGGGAAGGGAGGGAGGGAGGGAAGGAGGGAAGGAAGGAAGGAAGGAAGGAAGGAAGGAAGGAAGGAAGGAAGGGACATTTAACTAATCAGGAGTAGGCAATTTAATCATTGACCACAGTGATGCTAGTGATTGGTGTGAGTTCACTGTAGCCAAGGTGGTCAACTTATATGTCTAAGTGTGACAATCCCTAAAAGCAGTCAATAAGATTCTATAGAACTGTGATTTTCAAATTATTAGATCTCACCAAGTAAGATTCTTTGACATCCCAGTAGCAATTCTATGACATTGCATTTATATTGCATTGAATTGATATTGCCTTCATATAGCATTCTATGACATCCCAGTAGCAATAAGCAATAATACTAGGCCTTAGTTCCTAATATCACAATTTATTAAAAGAATGTAGGGTTGCTTGGAGAAATTGTTGACTCTCTGGACAGGTAAGCGAAAATACAAAATAAGCTTGAACAATCTTATTTAAGAAAGTAATATAGTATTCAAAACTTGATAAGGGCATTTCCAAAGGATATGGGAGTCTTCTTGGAGGCTTCCAATAGTCAAATATAAGGAAAGTAAACAACAACAAAAAAAATAATAAAAGCATATGATCTATAAAATGACAACAACAAAAAGTATTCACCAGTTTATGTTGAATGAATAAATTGTATTGAAAGAAAATGCCATGGTCACAATAGAATGCCAACTAATAAGTGTAGAAAGAAGGATGGCTATAGAAAAATTATCACTCTGTAGTAATTTTTGATCTAAGCAAGGATCATCATGATGTATAAAACCAGCATGTGAATGTTTTCAGTAATAGAATATTTATGTAGTCTCAAGGTATCTCTCTGCAAATTTATTATTAATCACAAGGGAAATAAGGTAACATTTTAGTAAAGAAACCTTGAATACACCACCTTAACCATTTATCAAGTTAATATAATGGGTCAAGAAGACCTCATATGGCTCCTGATAACCTGCACTGAGAAGGAGGAAACATCAGTTCCATAATATTCCTGCCTAGAAGGCATGGTCTGAGCCTAACTATGAAGAAACATCATACAAACCTCAATTGAGGAATATTCTGCCAAAGAATTGGCCTGTACTATTCAAAAAATCATGGTCATGAAGACAAAGAGGAACTAAAGAAGTGTTCCAGATTAAAGTAGACTAAAGAGGCCAGGCATGATGGCTCATGCCTGTAATCCCAGCACTTTGGGAGGCTGAGGTGGGCAGATCATGAGGTCAGGAGTTCAAGACCAGCCTGGTCAAGTTGGTGAAGCCCTGTCTCTACTAAAAACTACAAAAAATTAGCCACCAGGCATGGTGGCCAGTGCCTGCAATCCCAGCTACTCCAGAGGCTGAGGCAGGAGACTCGCTTGAACCCAGGTGGCAGAGGTTGAAGTGGACCGAGATCGCGCCACTGCTCTCCATCCACGGAGTGAGACTCCATCTAAAAAAAAAAGGTAGACTAAAGAGACATGACACCTGAATGCAATGCATTAAACTGGATTGGATCTTGAACTTGGAAGAAATAACTGTAACTAACATTATTGAGATAATTAACAAATTTGATTATAGATTACAAATAAGACAAACATTTTATGTGTGTAAAATTTTCTGATTTTAATAATTGTACTGTGATTATTGTCTTGATCTATTCGGTGCTGCTATAACAGAATACCTAAGACTGGGTAATTTATACTCAACACAAATTTATTGGCTCACAGTTCTAGAGCCAGGGAAGTCCAAGATCAAGGCACAACCATCTGGTGAGGGCCTTCTTGAATGCAAGAGAGTAAACCCACACAGGACTGGGTTCATTCTTTTGCACTCTTGGTGATCTTCACAGGGAAGGAGGAAGATCAGTAAGGGTGCAAGAGAGTGAACTCAGCCCTATGTGCCCTTTCTATAATGGTATTAAGCTATACATAAAAGCAGAGTCCTCATGACTTAAAACACCTCTCATTAGATTCTACCTCACAATACTGTCTCATTGGGGATTAAATTTTCAACACATGAATTCTGAAGGACCAATTCATCCCAAAGCATTCTGCCTCTGATCCTTCAAATTTATTTCCTTCTCACATGCAAAATGTGTATATTTTAAAAGGGAGAAATAGGCAAAAAGGAAGTAGTAACAGGTTCCAAGCAAGTTCATAGCAAAACAGAGTGAAGAACACTGAATTCTAAGGCTTGAGAATAATCTTCTTTCTCGCCATGTTCCACCATCCAAACACTGGGAAAGGAGTTGGGCCCCTAAGGCCTCAATAATCCCTGAAAACTACTGTTTTCTACTACTCTTAGAATGACACGGCAACTATTAGCAATACCCTACTCATAGTTTCAGCCCCTGTGACTTTTCTGGGCTCAGCCCAAACAGCAACTGTCACAGGTTGGACTCATGTCTGCAGCTCTCCCAGGCTGGTATTGCAATCTTGTGGCTCTGCAGTTCTGCGATCTTGAAGGTGGCTCTATTCACATGGATTCATGCCCTGGCAGGGACTCTCCAGGGTGACTCTGCTCCCATGGCCAATCTCTACAGTATTCATTAAATCTAGATGGAGAAAACTATGTCTCCAATTACCAACTGCCATGCGTTCTACATGATTATAAAACTAGCATCACATGAATGCCACTAAGGTTTATAGCTTGTACCTCTAAAGTGGTGGCTGGAGCCACACTTAGGCCTGCTTGAACCACAACTGGCGTGGCTAAGGAGTACAGCATGAGGGAAGAAGAGGCCTAAGGTGGCTTTGGGCAGTGAGCACTGAGGTCTCATGGGCACCAAAGATCTTTCCCTCAAAACCTCTCTGCCCTCAAAGCCCTAGCATTCCGGGCCTGTAATCAGAGTGGAGCCTTGCCACTCTGAAATGCCTGCAGGGTCATTTCACATTTCCTTGATGAATGGCTCCTGTCTTCCTTTTATCTACACTAGTCTTCTCATCAAACAGACCTTTGGCCACACCCCTGGGTTTTTTTTTGTTTTGTTTTGTTTTGTTTTTGTTTTTGTTTTTTTTTCTTCTCCTAAACAGGGCATTTTATTCTTTACATGGCCAGGTTGGGGATTTTCTAAATCTCTTCATTCTTCTACTCTTTTGATTGTAAATTTTATGTCACTTCTCTCTTCTTGCATTTTACTATATACAGTAAAGACAAGAGACAAAACTCCCTCAATGCTTTGTAGCTTACAGATGTCTTCTGGCAGATATCCTAGTTCATAGCTCTTAAATTCTGCCTTCCATAAAGCCCTAGGCCATGGATACAATTCAGCCAAGTTCTCTGCCACTTTAGAACAAGTGAAAAACTTGTTCTAACAAATTTAGAAACATCATTGCCTTTCCTCCGGTTTCCGGTATCTTATTCCACATTTCTCTCTGACACTTCTTCAGTATGGCCTTTACTTTCTATATTTCTACTAACATTCTGTTCATGACTATACACAGCTTTTATCTTCTTTTCATCTCTCACTAGCATTGCCCTTAATATTCAGTTCACAGAAATTAGGACTTTTAAAGCCTGCTACTTCAAATTCTTTCAGCTTCTACCCATTGCCAAGTTCCAAAACTGCTTTCACATTTTCAGGTATTTGTTAGCAATGCCCTACTCCTGATACCAATTTCCTTAATAGCTCATTCTGTGCTGCTATAACAAAATATCAAATATTGGGTAATTTATAATGAACAGAAATTTATTGTCTCATGTTTCTGGTGGCTAGAAAGTCCAAAATCACACCACTGACATCTTGTATCTGTGGAGGGTCTTCTTTCTGCGTCTTTACATGAAGGAAGGTACAAAGAAAAGAAGAAATAAATGTTCTGTCCTTACATGGCAAAAGAGTGAAAGAGTGAATTCACTCCCAACAGCCTTTTATTATAGCAGCATTACTCTATTCATGAGGGCAGAGTCCTCATAATCTAAAAACTTCCCATTAGGTCTAACCTATCAATACTGTTGCATTCAGGATTAAGTTTCAACATGAGTTTTGAAGGGGACAAAAACATTCAAACCATAGCAAGTATGAAAGAATGTTATTTTTCTTAAAAAATTAACAATGAATTACTTAGGGTAAAGTGGCATCTGACATTTACTCTCATATAATTCAGGGGAAAAATACAACACAAAGGACAGTGAGAGAATTATGCAACAAATGAAAACAATGTTAATCAATAAATCTGAATAAAGAGTAAACATAAATTCTTTACAGCATATTCAGACCTTTTAAAATAAGTTTTAAATTAAACCAAAATTTAAATTTACCAAAATTCATTTTCTATCTCTCTCAATGCATGCTGGCTTCATGGATATATAACCTACATTGTCATGCAGGGCTCATGTGCAGAAACTCCTCAGACTTGACTTAATGCTATCCTATTGCTGTCTTAAAATTCTTAATAATCTTACCCTTTGAATTGTATTTTGTAAGCTAAGTCTTATGGAACAGTGGGACATGTACAGGAGGAGCAAAGAAGATAAGCACACTATGTATACATCACGCCCTGCTGCCATATACACATATAGTGTTCATGGTGTCCTAAGAATGCCTAATTCCAGTGAAACCACCATGCATGAAAACTCAGTGAGTTGCAAAACAAGTACAAGTAAGTGAGCTACTTCTTCAATGGAGGAAGTATGCTAACATCCCTGAGATGCCATGCTTTCCTTTTGAACCAGGCCTTGGTTCAAATACAGGAAGAAGGCAATGGCATTCTAAGAAACAGAAATGATCAAGGAACCCAGTTATATTTCTCTTATGTATGATATTGCTGTACTAATCAAACACCAAAGCTGAAAATAATGCCATGGAAGGAAAAGGAAAGATAGGGAACTCATTGATCCTTTTTTTCAGTCCTTTCTGACTCAGCAAGATAAAGGTAAAGCATGTTAGTAGACAGTGCACACTTCAAGGAGCTAAAAACATTTGAGTCAGGTTTGTGTGGTATTTCCACTGTTCCAGTAAGAACAAAATAAACATGTGATATGAGCTACTAAATATGAATTGTGTAATTTTGGTTATTCTGGATATGAGTTAAACGTTCTTTGGCATTTAAAATTTTCATTGTACACTACAAATATAAACAATAAAAGCTATGCTAAAATTTAAAAGGCTAATTTTTCTTAATTTAGAAAAACATTAAATAGTAAATACAACCACTGGCAAACCAAGAAAGAAACTGCAGCAGCAGAAAAAAAAAAAAACTTTCCATTGTAATACCTTTCATTTTTCTTGCTTTTTGAAGAAGTGACCTCATATTTTTCATGTTGCACTGGATCTAGAAGTTTGCGTACTTGAATCCTCCACAGTAGAAGTGACATCATTGCATTATGTCAGTATCTAATTTTTACTTCTCTATCACTAACAGCATCTTTTGAATGTTTTCCTATAAAACCCTATGCAGTTCTCACTGCTCTGACTGCAGGGACAACCTTATTCATCTGATTTAGCTTCAAACACAGCACAAAGGTATGAATCTTTGGTATTTATATAAGCTCATAAAACATTCACTTTTAGAGCCCACCATTTGTGGAAAAATGCTTAAAACCTGGATCAAATCCAGAGAAGAAAAACCAAGGAAGTGAGTGATTTAACCATTTGTTGCCAGAGAAACCACTGAAAGAATTATTTTGTGTCGAAAGTGGAAAAATCTGGGTGGCACAGGAACATGAAAAGCTGCCCCCAGTTATAAGACTATAAGAAGAGTAGCGGCTACCTATTACTGAGAGCTTGCTATGTGCTAGACTTTCTGCCAGGTGCTTCCCTAACCTTTTATTTCCTCCTTGAAACAGTTTTTTGAGGTAGATATTTTTATCTCATTTGATAGATGAGAAAGAAGCATGGAGAAGTGGCAGATCACACAACTCCTAAGATATACAGCCGATAATTAAACTTATATCTGCCCTAATACCAAATCTTGGCTGTTAATCTCTACCCTACAGTCTAAGAGCATTTGTTTAGTACAACTGAAGAGGTAAATTGAGAACAATGAGAGTAAAAATTATTGGGAGAAATATGTGATTTCAAGTTAAAAGCATGGATCATTTTTATAGCCGCTGGTTTACAGAACAACACTTAAACCCTGGATCAAATCTCAGGGAGAAAACCCAGATAAGTGGGTGACTTAGCTACTTGTTTCATGAAGAACGACTGAAAGACCAGGCAAAATCAAAGTGTTCTGAAAGCTGCCAGTAAACAGAAGGCATTGTCTCTCAAAGTTATGGGCTCAGCGCCACTAAGAATACTAGAAACAGCTTGATTGAACTTTGTAAGAGCATTTGTTAGAAAAGGTAATAGAGTTTCAAAGGTAAAATCAAGGGTGATTGCAGACAAAGAACTTGAGTTTGATTTCTATTTTAGTATTAAATAATTGTGAGATTTTAGGAAATTATTTAACTTCTCCAAGACTAGGTTTCTTCATCTGTGAAACAGGAATAATAATGCAACATGAGCTGTTGTGAAGACTGACTATACAGTGAAGCACCCACTTCAGTACCTCGCATAGACAGTACCTATTCAGTAAGGATAACAATAACTATTTTGGTGTTCACGTGTGTAACAAAGACAGTGATAAGAAAGGATTTCTACTTTGATTGAGGTATTGGACTAGATAATATTAGAACTTTCTTCAATTATGAATTTATATAGAAAATGGGTCAATACCTAAAACTGTGAATTTGGCAGAAAGTTAAAGGCAGAAGTTAAAGATAGAGAGAAAGATAGTAACTGGGAGTTCAACTGAAACCCCAGGCACAGGTAGAGAATAAAAAGGCAGGATATAAATACCAAACACAGTATTTCGGCATGAGGGAAGTGATTCCGGACCTGAGGAAGGTGAAGAAGGATTGGAAGTTATATATTACTCTCTAGCTATGTTCTCTAACATGGTAGCCACTAGAGTCATACGGCTGTAAAAATTTAAAAATCAGTTTTTCAGGTTTTTTTTTTTTTTTTTTGTCACGTTTGTAATTCTCAATAGCTGCATGCACCTAATGGTTACTGTCTTGGACAGAGAAGATGGAGAACGTTTGCATCACTGCAGGAAGTTCTACTGGACAGTGCCTATCTTCAGAAAAAGGCAAAATACTACTAGAGCCTCAGACTAGATCCCTATTTTGTCTTGTTAGTACATCTACTCACTTAATTTCCCCTTCCCTTGCTGACTATTTTGAAGAAAACCAAGACAAGCTCTGTGGTAAGCAGAATTTTAAGAAAGCTTCCCAAATTTCCATCACTGGTATACACATCCTACGTAATCTTACTCCTTTGAGCGTGTGTGGACCTAACCTACTCAGGCCCTTTTAAATGAGGATCAAGAAATAAGACAAAGGAGAAGCCAGCAATTCAAAGCAACAGAGACATTCTGTTCCTAGCCTTAAAGGAGCAAATGTCAATGTTGTGGAGAAATCCATATGGCAGGAATAGCAGGCAGATTCTAGAAACTCAGAGCAACCCTGGTCAACTGTAAGCACGAAAAGTGGGGTCTGATCCCACAATCAAAGGGAAGTGAATTCTGTCAACAACCTGAATGGCCTTAGAAGAGTACTCTGACCCTCAGATGAAAACCCAGCCAAGATCAACATCTTGTTATCAACCTTGTGGGATGCTAAGCAAAAACCCAGTTGAGCCCTGCCTGGACTTTGGACCTATAGAAATTTTAAATGGGTATTGTTTCAAGCTCCCAAATGAGTGATACATTTGTTATGCTATAATAGAAAGCTAACACAAGCCACTTGTAAACACAATAACACACATCCACGTATGTGAAGCCCATTCACCATGCACTGGTTATCAACTTGTCTGAGGCTGGTAAGACAGAACACTCATGCATATAAGTTACAGGAAGCAGATATATTACGTACAGATAGGCAAAAAAGGGCAGCAGAAACCTAGCACTCATGGTGAGTCAGTTCCCTTAGGCTCAGGAAAGCTGCCTGGGGCAGGTGGAGTCTCCACTGTGCATGCCCTACTTGCACCACAGCTGAGGTACCCTGAAGGGCAGGATGCTCCAGGTTATATACCTCAGGGGCAACATACAATGTTGGGCAAAAGTGTTGAAATTTCTAGGGCAGAGAGAAAAAGCCTGTTATGTTCCAGCCAGTCCCTTCCTTATCTCAGGATATTATATTTTCAAAACATGCTACAATTTTTCCTGAGAACTGCAAATGAAAAAGGGGAGAGAAATGGGTCAGTCCAAAGCCACCCAGAGAACTGTCCTGCAACATACTCATACACAGAGACAAACTCACCCACACTCATACACGCACACACATACACACACACATACACACACATTTTTCTCCTTTAAAGCACACAAAAATATAGATTTTAAAAAACATAATGTGTTTTTGTTTCACTAGAATAAAAGTTTAAATGAAACTATGTTACAAGTTTTACTGCTGGCATTGGCAGAGGAACAGAGAAGAGGTGAGGCAATTAGCTGGGATTCCAGCATTTTCACATTTTCTTCAAATAGAATCAAATGTACTTGATTCTCAACAACTCTGAAAAAGAAAAGAATAATTTTTTACCATAACAAAGAGAACCCTTCAAAAGTGTTTGTTGGCTGCTTAAGATACCAATTTATCCCACATCATGGTTGAAATTGTTCTCCTATTTTCAGGTTACATATCTGTACTCCTAGAGCCCCTGTTGGTGTGTATTGTGTTATTTCATAGG
The DNA here is from genome assembly GCF_002776525.5 of Piliocolobus tephrosceles. Classification (NCBI taxonomy): domain Eukaryota; kingdom Metazoa; phylum Chordata; class Mammalia; order Primates; family Cercopithecidae; genus Piliocolobus; species Piliocolobus tephrosceles. The sequence continues at coordinate 1,255,730 of NC_045435.1, read as the reverse complement.
TGGGTAAGAGGGAAGGGGTCTCATGAAAACCTGCTGCTAATTTAACACAAGCTGATCTCTCACTTTCTAATAGAAAACAGAGCTAAAGAGAATGGGCTTACTGTGAGACAAGCTTGCAAAGGGAGGAGCGGAAATTGGAAAGATCAGGAAGTGTTTGCATAGCAGGCAGATCAGGATGGGCCCCTTGGTGAGCATCCTTCCCTGAGACAAAACAGCTGGAACACATGCCAGGCACCCAGAGGGCAAGAATGAAGCTTCAGAAAGGGGAAGTGAAGAAGATTGATACTAATTTTACCTGCTTGATAATTTTGCTCACTGCCCCCCGTTGTGCAAATACCAGCTTTTGGTCACATACACATTATCTTCCCTTAGAAAGAAAACATCTAAAGATGTCTTGCTGCCCTAAGTGGCTCTTGGCAGGAACTTGAGGAATCCCTGAGGAGAGGATATATTTTTAAGAGAGCACGAGAACCCAATTGACTTTGCCATTGATGAACTTTGCACAGCTCTTTGTCAGAGGGGTGATGGAAGACAGATTCAGAATCTATATATGAAACAAGGTTGCTGGGGGAAACAGGCTTCTAATGGTTTTCTGCCACCCCTTTTGTAAAGAAAAATATATTTGAAGGGGAATAATTTCTCAACAATAGTAGTATTGCCATCTAAGGAATTACAGCAGACACAAGAGGACAAATATGAAATATGACTGACCAGTTAATCGAAATAAACTGAAATTCTAGAATAGGTACACTGGGCAGCATTGTGTTTAAATTTAGTTTACTATGCTTTTAATAAAGTAGAACATTCGAAATGTGCTGTTCTCTAATTTTTCCTCAGGTGGGTTAGCCTTGCCTATCCATATGTACCTTGAAGTCAGGAGTTTATTTTCTCTTGGATCCATCTTAAATCTATCATGCTGGGCAGGAGATAAGAGGGCCAGTGGAAAGAGGCCGATTATTTAACCATAAACACTGATATCAAGGGTCAAGACCAATAACTATTTAGGTGCATATGACACAACATCATCTTTATACTTACATACCCACCATGACATCCATATACCTCTCAAATATGGAAGTAGGCTATGGTGGAATGTGACAAATGTCTTGTGGGCCTCCCTATTCCCGGAGGGAAAAAAGAAACCCAGCACACAAAAAGCAGCATTTCTTCTCCTCAAGTCTCACCTTGATTCTACCTTCAAACAATGTGACATTGAATTATGCTATTCGAAGAAGAGCATTTCCCCAAGAGTGAGAATGCAAGACTGGCAGAATATTTGCTTTGTAAATTGGGGGTTACTTGTTCAACCTTGTATACCCATAGCTTCTTGGTGACTATGTCACATGCTTCAGTCAAAAGTAGTTCCAGCATACACTTTAAAGGACATACATTATCATACTTCAGCCAAACAGTTTCTATATGACAACTTATAATTTTCAGACTAAATATAAGATTACTAGGAACATGCAGATAAAAATAGAGAAGCAGAAAAAAAGATAGATTGACAAGACTAAGGCAGATGAAGGAATTCTTGGCTGCAATATCATTTATAAATCATGAGAATGACTATAGAATGCCATTTCAAGGGGAGTATTCTTCCTTCCCCAGAATACACTTTTCTGGGTGTATTTACATGAGGTAGGATTACATTTTTCCTGCACAGCTGAACCCATCCTGGAGATTAGACAAACAAAACTATTTTGACCATTAAACATAAGTTAAATATGTTTTTTCTTCCAGATACCTATAAATATATTATTATAGATGGTAGCATTTTAATAAACTTCCAGAAGACATTTAGTACTTTCTGAAACTATCGATATAGAAAGAAAGAACTAAAGCTTGAAATTTTGGAGTACTAGTCCTTGTTGCCTTCAACATAAAGCCTAAAAGACATAGCATAATCTTTTTCCTGCTCTTCCATTCAACATTATATTTTACTGTATCAGTTTGTTTTGCTGCATAACATATAAACCCAAACTTTGTGACTTATGCAACAATCATTTATACAGGTCAGTTTGGTGATTTGGACTGGGTTCAGCTGGGTAATTTTTCTGGTCTCCACTGGGTTCACTTACACATCTAGGACCAGGTGCCAGATTGGCTTGTAGCAGATTGTTTGGGGATGGCCTCAGCTGGAATGACCTTTGCTCCCCATGGCTTTTTATTCTCTGGTAGCTCAACTCATGCTTGTTCACACAGTGGCTGGGCAGGTTTCCAGGCGAGTGAAGAGAAGCACCAGGATCTTTTATGTCTATGCTCAGAACCAGCACCTTTCTTCTGCCACATTCTCTTGGCCAAGTAAGTTAAAAAATTACTCTTGATTCAAGGGGTGAATAAATAGACTCAACCTCTTGATGGGAAAATCTAAAAAGTAATATTGCTAATTTCATGGATCTAGGGTGGGGAATACATTCTTGTTGGCAGTTTTGCTTTCCGTGGTTTCAGTTACCTCACAGTCAACCTCAGTCTGAAAATATTAAATGCAAAATTCCAGAAGTAAAGATTCATAAGTTTTAAAGTGTGTGTCGTTTTTTAGTAGCATGATGAAATCTCTGGCCATCCCATTCTGCTCCCTTGGGGCATTTTTGCCAATAATTTACTACACACCCTAGATTCTGGATCATATACTTTTAATACTCTGAGTGAGTGATATTATCCCTTACCTCCATGCCTTTACATATATGGTGACCTCATCTGCATTTTTCACTGCTTCTATTCTCTTATGCCTTTCACGTATACATCAAGATTAGGCCAATATTACTTCCATTAGGAAGACTCCTCTGAATCTGGACTAGATAGGTTCCCCTCGTCTGAGGGCTTGTAATCCTTAGTTTGTGCATCCTTACAAAAAGGTATTAAAATTTTTATAGCATTAAAATGCCTCTCATACTTGAGAGAATAATTAAGATATTTTTAAAATTGATTTTCATAACACAGGGAAGGTCTCATATATAGTATTCAATACATGTTTATTAACCAATCAGAACGTATTAGATATTCATACACAATTGCAAGCAGTAGTGAGTCAGTATATATTTTGTAGGTATGAACTTTAAAGTCTCTCTCTCAGCCAAGCCTAAAAGATGTGAAATTTCATAAAATTAGTCCATATAGTCACTATTTAAAAAAACAATCAAAGCAACTGAACTGTTTTATCCAATAATTTCTTCTCCAAAAGATAAAATTGGATCCTTAATGTTATCAACTAATTCAGACACCGTAAGTAATACAGTGTGTTAAAAAAGTAACGGACCTGGCAATCAGTCCTGAAGGACTCCATTTGTCACCTCTCCATGAGGATTTCCTACAATGTACTGCTATCCTACATATTTTAGGCTACAGTCAGTTTTGTAGCTAGGTTGGCACTTAGACCGAAGTCTAGCATTTTGTTCATTAACTTTTTCTATGGTAAACTGTCAAAAGTCCCATCTGAACTCCTGTTCAATTACATCTACTTCTGTACCCTAATATAATTGCTTGGTCACTGCCATGGCAAACTATAAATTGCCTGATAAAACCTATTTTTCCTTTTGGTGACCTAAAAGACAAGTTTCCATTTTTTTACTTAAATGGGCCACATTGCTTGCTTCTCATGAAGGATTTCAAAATTTCGGTTGTTTTAATTCAGGTACTTATGCTCTTAACTTTTATATATAATACAGATGCATAGATGATTACACTATCTCCCTCCCTAAATTGCCTGACACTCAGTTATTAGTGGTTTAACAGCTTTAACTAGATACAAAAAAAGTTTAATAAAATCATACTTCCTCTAAGTTTCAAAACAAGGAAAATACATTACATCATCACATCTGATGTATGGGATAAAAAATCAGTTTTTACTGTGACTTGATAAACTTTTTCACTGTAAAGTTTTCCAAAAAGCACAATTTCAATGAGCAATGGAAGATTTGACATCCCACAAAAATATTCGTATAACTTCTCTTTTTGTTTATTTTTAGCCAATTTTTGTATTTTTAAAAATCTTTTAATTCTTATACATGTAGAACTTAAAAGTACAGATTTCTTACATGCATATATTACATAGTCATGAAGTCTGGGCATTAGTGTTACTCGAACCTATTACTCAAACAGTGAACATTGTACCCAGTAGGTAATTCCTCAAGCCTCATTTTCCTCTCACCATCCCACCTTTTGGAGCCTCCAATGTCTATTATTCCACTCTGTATGATACCGGGTACCTATCGTTTAGCATCCACTTATATGTGAGAACGTGGTATTTTACCTTCTGATTTTGAGTTATTTTACTTAGGATAACAGTCTCCAGTTCCATCTATGTTGTGGCAAAATATATAATTTCATTCTTTTTCACGGCTGAGTAGAATTCATATATATAGATATGTGTGTGTGTGTGTGTGTGTGTATACACATATATCACATTTTATCTGATCCTGTTGATGAACACTTGGTTTGATGCCCTATTTTTGCTATTGTGAATAGTTATGCTTGACTAATTTTAGTATTTACTAATGACTTTGTAAATGTACTGTCATATTGTCCCTTGATTTATTTAATGTTAAAATAGAACTTATGGATTAAAAAACACCTGGATATGTTATCTACTTCATAGGTTTGTAGTAAGGGCTAGACACAACATAGGTAATGCACAAACACATAACCTGGTATATCATGAGCATTCAATGAATGTTATCTATTGTTTTCAAAATTAGTTCCTACTTTATACAATAATTTCTCACAATAACTTTACAGCATTTTCCCTCACATTTAATTTGAAATGACAGGATTACCTTCATGGAAGCCTTGTAAGACACTATTTATTTTACAATTCTTCATGACCTTAAAGTCCAGACATTTATTTTCCTTTGGATAAAATATTTCTTATTCTTAAATCTTTCCAGCTTTATATTCTAATGCCCCAGCATTTTTCTCATCTCAATGCTAATGCGAGAGGCAAGTTAGCCAAGTGGTACATTATAAAGATGGCATCAAAAACTCCTATATTCACAGAATTGGACTTTCCCATATTCACGAGGAATACAGGCCACAGTTTAAGCTGGCTCCTGTTTCTCAGTCCTGAATTAGAACCACCTTGTACCATGATGACTGCTATTGCTTCCAGCAGATGGCTTTGAGCTGAAGGTTTTTTGAAGCATAAGCATTATCATGCTTTAAAACTATGTTTTAAGAAGAAAATCTTTGGAATTTTATTAGGTTTAAAACTTGACATGGTTATTTATAGCTATGTGACTCTGGGCAAGTAACACAACCTCTCAGAGTTCCTTTCCTCATTGGTAAAATGGATGGCTAATCATTTTGGAGAGGGCAAAGACAATGTTGTAGTGAGGAGGACATAATCCAGACTGAGTTAGACTGAAATGCAAATGAAATATTAGGAAGTAGACGGAGGAAGTACAGGCCACTATTTTAATCAATTAATTGAAGAAAAGTATCAAAATGGATAAAATAGAAGAAAGCATGAAACTGAATACGTTGGGAGTATTTTGCATGTTTAGTTAGTGGTTTTCTCTCACATGGCCAAGACTGCGAGTATATGTATAATCTGCACACACGTACTGTTGTCCCCCCTTTTTGGTAGTTTTGCTTTCTGTGGTTTCAGTTACCTCGCAGTCAACCTCAGTCTGAAAATATTAAATGCAAAATTCCGGAAGTAAAGACTTGTAAGTTTTAAAGTGTGCGTGGTTTTTGAGTAGCATGATGAAATCTCTTGCCATCCCATTCTGCTCCCTTGGGGCATGAATCCTTGCTTTGCCAGTGTGCTCAGGCTGTACACACTCCTGTCCATTAGTCACTTAAGAGTTGTCTAGGGAATCAGATCAACTGTCACACTATTGCAGTGCTTGTGTTCCAGAAACCCTTATTTTATTTAATAATGGCCCAAAGTACAATAGAATTCATGCTGATTATTTGGATATGCTCAAATGCAGCCATAAAGTGATTCCTTTAAGTGAAAAGGTAAAAGTTCTTGACTAAATAAGAAAAGGAAAAAAAGTTTGCTGAAGTTGCTAAGATCTATAGTAAGAACAAATCTCATATTCTCGAAATTGTCAAGAATGAAAAAGAAATTCATTTGAACTGTAAAAGTTACAGGCACAGTGAGTGATAAGTGCTTAGTTAAGATGGAAAAGGCCTTGAATTTTGGGATAGAATGCATGAACAGAAACTTGTTGTAATTAATGCAATCTGGCTCAGTACTATCTGATATTTCAGGCATCCATTGGGGGCCTTGCCGAACATATCCCGTGGATAAGGAGGGAATACTGCATGCATGAATGCCTGTATAGTTAGAAGAGAGAAAATAAATAGAAAAGAGAAAGTAGAAAATACAAAAGAGAAAGATTATACCTAGAGGGAAGAATAAATGGAATCAAGACCAATAGTGCAGGAATTAGTCCAGGGAGAAGAAATTCCTCTAGTGTAAGTGTAGATAGACAGTCCTGAACTTTGAATGGTTCAATTTGTAATTTTTCAATTTTACAATGCTGCAAAAACAGTATGCATTCAGTAAGAGCCATACTTCAAGTATCCATACAACCATTCTGTTTTTCACTTCCAGTGCAGTATGTAGTAAGTTACATGAGGTATTCAACACTTCATTATAAAATAAGCTTTGTGTTATATGGTTTTGCCAAATTGTAGGCTAATATAAGTGTTCTGAGCATGTTTAAGGTAAGCTAGGCAAAGCTTTGATGTTCAGTAGATTAGGTGTATTAAATGCATTTTTGACTTACTATATTTTCAATTTAAAATGGGTTCATTGGAGCATAACCTTATCATCAGTTGAGAAACATCTGTATTAGTTTGCGAGGACTACCGTAACAAATACCACAGACTGGGTGGTTTAAACAACAGAAATTTATTTTCTCTCAATTCTGGAGGCTAGGAGTCTGATATCAAGGTGTTAGAAGTGTTGGTTTCTTATGAGATCTCTATCATTGGCTTGTTGGTGGCTATCTTCTCCTTCTGTCTTCATGTGGTCTTCCCTCTGTGCATGTCTGTGTCCTAATCTCACTTATGAAGATACTAGTCATATTGAAAGGGAACCCACCCATATGACTTCATATTACTTAATCCTCTTTTGAAAGACCTTATCTCCAATGAGGTCATATTCAAATGAGGTCATACTGTGGGTTGTGACTTCAACATATGAATTTTGTAGGGACACAATTCAGTCCGTAAAAAAGTGTAAAGGCTGAAAGGATGGTGGGGATGCAGAAAAGTTTATAGTGGAGAAGTAGAAAGGTGAGAAGTTTCTGCTTACTAATCTCCACCTTCTTTGTATTAAGAGTAGCTGTTGTCTGTGGAAGATGAGGTGAATTTGCAGACTGAGGAAAGTATAGGAGATTTTGAATTGCCCAGGCCTTTATACCTGCAATCCCTTCTTTCCAGAATGTTCATTCCCAGATGTACAATGGCTTGTTACATTCAAATAATTTAACTTTTTACTTAAATGTTACCTCTTCAGGGAGGCCTTACTATTTTATCTAAAATTATCCCCTCATTCCTCCAAACCTTTAACCTGGAGCAGTTTTAATTTGGCATAGCAATGAATTCCTGAAATGATACAATCTGTTTACTTGGTTAAAAAATACAATATATTGCTATATATTATATTTGGCCTTAATGTTTCTCTTAATGCAAGTTTCATGATGGGAGATCTATGTCTTATTTATTTCTGTATCAAATGGTACCTAGGCTATTTTAGGAATGCAATTATTATTATTATAAGATAATCAAGAAATCCATTGAGCTAAAAGATACTGAAGCTCACAATATTATCAAATTGTATGGTTGATCAACATCTTTTACCTACATAAGTTTAATTAGAAAAAATCTGTAATTTCATCCTAATGAAGTGGATTCTTCATGTTTTTCTGTCAACGCTTAGAAACAGCTACAACAACTTTATTGTTTTATTAAGATTCTGACTACATGTGGGAGATTAGATAATTTCGGTATTTTTCATGCCTATTTATTAGCAAAAATAGACATTCATATGTATATAAAAGAAAATCTAAAGGGTGGGGCTTAGCTCTAAAGGAGTATATCTGCAAAGCAAACCATTCTTCCTATATAAACACTCACACACATTCACACACATACACACAATGAAAGATTATAAAGAACACGGAGGACAAGCTTTCTTTGTATTGAAATCAAAGTTAACTCTTAATCCAGACCTTTGCATGAACTATAACTTTTCTGAGATAAAAGTTTAAAGTAAATATTTTTAACATTGTAATAAACAGCAGAGCTTGGTGTTGGTTTCTTGAAAATGTAATATTACCTGTACACTTTCCTATATGTTTAAAAAAATTTTTTTGAGATGAAGTTTTGCTCTGTTGCCCAGGCCGAAGTGCAATGGCACGATCTCAGCTTACTGTAACCTCTGCCTCCCGGGTTCAAGCGATTCTCCTGCCTCAGCCTCCTGAGTAGCTGGGATTACAGGCGCCCGCCACCACACCCAGCTAATTTTGTGTTTTTTAGTAGAGACGAGGTTTCACCATGCTGGCCAGGCTGGTCTCGAACTCCTGACCTCAGGTGATCTGCTCACCTCAGCCTCCCAAAGTGCTGGGATTACAGGCATGTGCCACTGTGCCCAGGCTAAAATATCTTTTAGGACAAACAAAGTATATGATACTTTTAAGTTCTAGCTTCATGGGAGAAAAGAATTGGATTATATGTTAGAAATATGTTAATTTCTCAAGACCAATACCTGAAAAATTCAAAATATCCAGCCCAGATTTGCTTCATTTAACTATAGTTGTGATATCCGAAAGAAAAAAAGAAAGCTCTTAAGAAATATTAAGAACAAGAATGATGACAACTCTGCCCATTGTTTAACCTGACAGCCAACTCCTCTCATCCACTCCAAACACATCTTCCCACACACAGGGAGTCTAGTTTCCCCTATAGAGAACCACGTTGCATGGCTAAACCAGTAACAAGTCAGCTTCTGGTAGCATCCAATTCTAGTAAAGAACATGCGAATTTTGAGTAAAGAAATTCAGCTTCCCCTGGCTGGCTATGTGACCTTAGTCACTTTATTTAGTCTCTCTGTGCTTCAATTCTCTCATTAATAAATGGAAATTATTTAGACAAATATATTTTTTGCAACCCAGTAAAATGTTTCCATGAGTCAGTATGGATTGAGGCTCACAGTTTGTAAAGGGCTGTTCTATTTTTATGTTTGAACATTTGGTATTTTTACCTTTTTTTGCTATAAAAACATTTGATAAACATGACTATTCATAATGAAACATGTACAATTATAAAGAGTTATGATTATACATAAGTACAGTCTTGGGTTTCCTTATGTATATAAGGATCTTATAACACAGTGGATACAAACAGGGTTAAGTTTCTTGATAAATATTGCCATAATTCTTATAAAAGCATATGTCACATTTTCTAAATAAATTAATCGTTTTTACAATTGCACATATTTATGGGATACAGAGTGATATTTCAATACATATATAATATGTAATAATCAAATCAGGGTAATTAACATATATATCTACCCCCTCAGACATTTTTAATTTATTTAATGGGAACATTCCAAATTCCTCTCTTTTAGCTATTTGAAATTATACAATGAATTATTGGTGACTATAGGCATCATACAGAGCTACAGAACACTAGACTGTAACACTCTGGTCTAGCTGTAACTTGTATCTGTTAGTCAACTATCCCTGTTCTCTCTCTGCTCTATCCTTCTCAGCCTCTACAAACCACCATTCTACTCTCCACTTCTATGAGCTCAATTATTTTAGCCCCCACATAGAGTGAGCACATGAAGTAAGAGTCTTTCTGTTCTTGTATTTCCATGTCTCTTGAGTTAAAACATATAAGTCCTCATCCCTGAGTTTGATTTCTGGAATCAACCAATAAAATCAATATTTTGTACCTAAAGATTACAGACCACACCCTGGGTTTCTGCAAATTACCAAAATAAAAAAGCCTCCTCATCGTTCCTCTCTGACAACTAGTCAGTCTCCGCACATTTCTGGGAACTTGGGTTATCACCAGGCACCATCAGTACAGATAGAAAAATAGCATATGGGGGGCAGAGCAAGATGGCCGAATAGGAACAGCTCCAGTCTCCAACTCCTAGCGCGAGTGACACAGAAGACTGGTGATTTCTGCATTTTCAACTGAGGTACTGGGGTCATCTCACTGGGGAGTGCCGGACAATCGGTGCTGGTCAGTTGCTGCAGCCTGACCAGCGAGAGCTGAAGCAGGGCGAGGCATTGCCTCACCTGGGAAGCGCAAGGGGAAAGGGAATCCCTTTTCCTAGCCAGGGGAACTGAGACACGCAACACCTGGAAAATCGGGTGACTCCCACCCCAATACTGTGCTTTAAGCAAACGGGCACACCAGGAGAATATATCCCACACCTGGCCAGGAGGGTCCCACACCCACGGAGCCTCCCTCATTGCTAACACAGCAGTCTGCGATCTAACCGCAAGGCAGCAGCGAGGCTGGGAGAGGGGCGCCCGCCATTGCTGAGGCTTAAGTAGGTAAACAAAGCCGCTGGGAAGCTCGAACTGGGTGGAGCTCACAGCAGCTCAAGGAAGCCTGCCTGTCTCTGTAGACTCCACCTCTGGGGACAGGGCACAGTTAACAACAACAACAACAAAAGCAGCAGAAACGTCTGCAGACACAAACGACTCTGTCTGACAGCTTTGAAGAGAACAGTGGATCTCCCAACACAGAGGTTGAGATCGGAGAACGGACAGACTGCCTGCTCAAGTGGGTCCCTGACCCCTGAGTAGCCTAACTAGGAGACATCCCCCACTAGGGGCAGTCTGACACCCCACACCTCACAGGGTGGAGTACACCCCTGAGAGGAAGCTTCCAAAGTAAGAATAAGACAGGTACACTCGCTGTTCAGCAATATTCTATCTTCTGCAACCTCTGCTGCTGATATCCAGGCAAACAGGGTCTGGAGTGGACCTCAAGCAATCTCCAACAGACCTACAGCTGAGGGTCCTGACTGTTAGAAGGAAAACTATCAAACAGGAAGGACACCTATACCAAAACCCCATCAGTACGTCACCATCATCAAAGACCAGAGGCAGATAAAACCACAAAGATGGGGAAGAAGCAGGGCAGAAAAGCTGGAAATTCAAAAAATAAGAGCGCATCTCCCCCTGCAAAGGAGCGCAGCCCATCACCAGCAACGGATTGAAGCTGGTCAGAGAATGCCTTTGACGAGATGAGAGAAGAAGGCTTCAGTCCATCAAACTTCTCAGAGCTAAAGGAGGAATTACGTACCCAGCGCAAAGAAACTAAAAATCTTGAAAAAAGAGTGGAAGAATTGACAGCTAGAATAATTAATGCAGAGAAGGTCATAAACGAAATGACAGAGATGAAAACCATGACACGAGAAATACATGACAAATCCACAAGCTTCAGTAACCTACTCGATCAACTGGAAGAAAGAGTATCAGCGATTGAGAATCAAATGAATGAAATGAAGGGAGAAGAGAAACCAAAAGAAAAAAGAAGAAAAAGAAACGAACAAAGCCTGCAAGAAGTATGAGATTATGTAAAAAGACCAAATCTATGTCTGATTGGGGTGCCTGAAAGTGAGGGGGAAAATGGAACCAAGTTGGAAAACACTCTTCAGGATATCATCCAGGAGAACTTCCCCAACCTAGTAGGGCAGGCCAACATTCAAATTCAGAAAATACAGAGAACGCCACAAAGATACTCCTCCAGAAGAGCAACTCCAAGACACATAATTGCCAGATTCACCAAAGTTGAAATGAAGGAAAAATCTTAAGGGCAGCCAGAGAGAAAGGTCGGGTTACCCATAAAGGGAAGCCCATCAGACTAACAGCAGACCTCTCGGCAGAAACTCTACAAGCCAGAAGAGAGTGGGGGCCAATATTCAACATTCTTAAAGAAAAGGATTTTAAACCCAGAATTTCATATCCAGCCAAACTAAGTTTCATCAGTGAAGGAGAAATAAAATCCTTTACAGATAAGCAAATGCTTAGAGATTTTGTCACCACCAGGCCTGCCTTACAAGAGACCCTGAAGGAAGCCCTAAACATGGAAAGGAACAACCGGTACCAGCCATTGCAAAAACATGCTAAAATGTAAAGACCATCGAGGCTAGGAAGAAACTGCATCAACTAACGAGCAAAATAACCAGTTAATATCATAATGGCAGGATCAAGTTCACACATAACAATATTAACCTTAAATGTTAATGGACTAAATGCTCCAATTAAAAGACACAGACTGGCAAACTGGATAAAGAGTCAAGACCCATCAGTCTGCTGTATTCAGGAGACCCATCTCACATGCAGAGACATACATAGGCTCACAATGAAGGGATGGAGGAAGATCTACCAAGCAAATGGAGAACAAAAAAAAGCAGGGGTTGCAATCCTAGTCTCTGATAAAATAGACTTTAAACCATCAAAGATCAAAAGAGACAAAGAAGGCCATTACATAATGGTAAAGGGATCAATTCAACAGGAAGAGCTAACTATCCTAAATATATATGCACCCAATACAGGAGCACCCAGATTCATAAAGCAAGTCCTTAGAGACTTACAAAGAGACTTAGACTCCCATACAATAATAATGGGAGACTTCAACACTCCACTGTCAACATTAGACAGATCAACGAGACAGAAAGTTAACAAGGATATCCAGGAATTGAACTCATCTCTGCAGCAAGTGGACCTAATAGACATCTATAGAACTCTCCACCCCAAATCAACAGAATATACATTCTTCTCAGCACCACATCGCACTTATTCCAAAATTGACCACATAATTGGAAGTAAAGCACTCCTTAGCAAATGTAAAAGAACAGAAATTATAACAAACTGTCTCTCAGACCACAGTGCAATCAAACTAGAACTCAGGACTAAGAAACTCAATCAAAACCGCTCAACTACATGGAAACTGAACAACCTGCTCCTGAATGACTACTGGGTACATAACGAAATGAAGGCAGAAATAAAGATGTTCTTTGAAACCAATGAGAACAAAGACACAACATACCAGAATCTCTGGGACACATTTAAAGCAGTGTGTAGAGGGAAATTTATAGCACTAAATGCCCACAAGAGAAAGCAGGAAAGATCTAAAATTGACACTCTTACATCACAATTAAAAGAACTAGAGAGGTAAGAGCAAACACATTCAAAAGCTAGCAGAAGGCAAGAAATAACTAAGATCAGAGCAGAACTGAAGGAGATAGAGACACATAAAACCCTCCAAAAAATCAATGAATCCAGGAGTTGGTTTTTTGAAAAGATCAACAAAATTGACAGACCGCTAGCAAGACTAATAAAGAAGAAAACAGAGAGGAATCAAATAGACGCATTAAAAAATGATAAAGGAGATATCACCACCGACCCCACAGAAATACAAACTATCATCAGAGAATACTATAAACACCACTATGCAAATCAACTAGAAAATCTAGAAGAAATGGATAATTTCCTGGACACTTACACTCTTCCAAGACTAAACCAGGAAGAAGATGAATCCCTGAATAGACCAATAGCAGGCTCTGAAATTGAGGCAATAATTAATAGCCTACCAACCAAAAAAAGTCCAGGACCAGATGGATTCACAGCTGAATTCTACCAGAGGTACAAGGAGGAGCTGGTACCATTCCTTCTGAAACTATTCCAATCAATAGAAAAAGAGGGAATCCTCCCTAACTCATTTTATGAGGCCAACATCATCCTGATACCAAAGCCTGACAGAGACACAACAAAAAAAGAGAATTTTAGACCAATATCCCTGATGAACATCGATGCAAAAATCCTCAATAAAATACTGGCAAACTGGATTCAGCAGCACATCAAAAAGCTTATCCACCATGATCAAGTGGACTTCATCCCTGGGATGCAAAGCTGGTTCAACATTCGCAAATCAATAAACGTAATCCAGCATATAAACAGAACCAAAGACAAGAACCATATGATTATCTCAATAGATGCAGAAAAGGCTTTTGATAAAATTCAACAGCCCTTCATGCTAAAAACGCTCAATAAATTCGGTATTGATGGAACGTACCTCAAAATAATAAGAGCTATTTATGACAAACCCACAGCCAATATCATACTGAATGGGCAAAAACTGGAAAAATTCCCTTTGAAAACTGGCACAAGACAGGGATGCCCTCTCTCACCACTCCTATTTAACATAGTGTTGGAAGTTCTGGCTAGGGCAATCAGGCAAGAGAAAGAAATCAAGGGTATTCAGTTAGGAAAAGAAGAAGTCAAATTGTCCCTGTTTGCAGATGATATGATTGTATATTTAGAAAACCCCATTGTCTCAGCCCAAAATCTCCTTATGCTGATAAGCAACTTCAGCAAAGTCTCAGGATACAAAATTAATGTGCAAAAATCACAAGCATTCTTATACACCAGTAACAGACAGAGAGCCAAATCATGAATGAACTTCCATTCACAAATGCTTCAAAGAGAATAAAATACCTAGGAAGCCAACTTACAAGGGATGTAAAGGACCTCTTCAAGGAGAACTACAAACCACTGCTCAGTGAAATCAAAGAGGACACAAACAAATGGAAGAACATACCATGCTCATAGATAGGAAGAATCAATATCGTGAAAATGGCCATACTGCCCAAGGTTATTTATAGATTCAATGCCATCCCCATCAAGCTACCAATGAGTTTCTACACAGAATTGGAAAAAAACTGCTTTAAAGTTCATATGGAACCAAAAAAGAGCCCGCATTACCAAGACAATCCTAAGTCAAAAGGACAAAGCTGGAGGCATCACGCTACCTAACTTCAAACTATACTACAAGGCTACAGTAACCAAAACAGCATGGTACTGGTACCAAAACAGAGATATAGACCAATGGAACAGAACAGAGTCCTCAGAAATAATACCACACATCTACAGCCATCTGATCTTTGACAAACCTGAGAGAAACAAGAAATGGGGAAAGGATTTCCTATTTAATAAATAAATAAAGGATTTCCTATTTAATAAATGGTGCTGGGAAAATTGGCTAGCCATAAGTAGAAAGCTGAAACTGGATCCTTTCCTTACTCCTTATATGAAGATTAATTCAAGATGGATTAGAGACTTAAATGTGAGACCTAATACCATAAAAACCCTAGAAGAAAACCTAGGTAGTACCATTCAGGACATAGGCATGGGCAAGGACTTCATGTCTAAAACACCAAAAGCAATGGCAGCAAAAGCCAAAATTGACAAATGGGATCTAATTAAACTAAAGAGCTTCTGCACAGCAAAAGAAACTACCATCAGAGTGAACAGGCAACCTACAGAATGGGAGAAAATTTTTGCAATCTACTCATCTGACAAAGGGCTAATATCCAGAATCTATAAAGAACTCAAACAAATATACAAGAAAAAAACAAACAACCCCATCAAAAAGTGGGCAAAGGATATGAACAGACATTTCTCAAAAGAAGACATTCATACAGCCAACAGAAACATGAAAAAATGCTCATCATCACTCACCATGAGAGAAATGCAAATCAAAACCACAATGAGATACCATCTCACACCAGTTAGAATGGCAATCATTAAAAAGTCAGGAAACAATAGGTGTTGGAGAGGATGTGGAGAAATAGGAACACTTTTACACTGTTGGTGGGATTGTAAACTAGTTCAACCATTATGGAAAACAGTATGGCAATTCCTCAAGGATCTAGAACTAGATGTACCATATGACCCAGCCATCCCATTACTGGGTATATACCCAAAGGATTATAAATCATGCTGCTATAAAGACACATGCACACGTATGTTTATTGCAGCACTATTCACAATAGCAAAGACTTGGAATCAACCCAAATGTCCATCAGTGACAGACTGGATTAAGAAAATGTGGCACATATACACCATGGAATACTATGCAGCCATAAAAAAGGATGAGTTTGTGTCTTTTGTAGGGACATGGATGCAGCTGGAAACCATCATTCTTAGCAAACTATCACAAGAAGAGAAAACCAAACACCGCATGTTCTCACTCATAGGTGGGAACTGAACAATGAGATCACTTGGACTCGGGAAGGGGAACATCACACACCGGGGCCTATCATGGGGAGGGGGGAGTGGGGAGGGATTCCATTGGGAGTTATACCTGATGTAAATGATGAATTGATGGGAAAAAAAAAAAAAGAAGAACTAATACAAAAAAAAATAAAGAAAAATAGCATATATAAATGTTTTACCAACTTGATAATAGAGTTGTTGTCAGGACTTAAGATTGTCACTTAATATGATTACTCCAATCGTTTTTCAGTTTTCCATATATAAAAAAAGCCAAAAAAATTCAGAAGTGGATTGCCATAAGCATAGCATCTTTATTGAACTTTACTTTTTACAGTAAGAAAGATCACCATAAGTGAAACCCCGTCTCTACTAAAAATACAAAAATTAGCCAGGCACAGTGGCAGGTGCCTGTAATCCTGCTACTCGGGAGGCTGAGGCAGGAGAATTGCTTGAACCTGGGCGGCTGAGGTTGCAGTGAGCCGAGATTGCGCCACTGCACTCCAGCCTGGGCAATAGAGTGAGACTTCGCCTGAGAGAAAAAAAAAAAAAAGAAAGATCACCTTAAGTATCTAGTATGTGATTTGATCTTTGCTAGGACTAAACTTGTGAAAAATTAAGATGCTTTTGTGTGCTAGGACTAAACTTGTGAAAAGTTAAGATGCTTTTGCGTGCTAGGACGAAACTTGTGAAAAATTAAGATGCTTTTGTGTGTGTGTTGCTGTATTCCTTAGGTAACACAACAAGAATTCGAAAATTAATGAGAAGTCATCCAGAAACTATGATTCCAAGTTGCATGGGTAGAGATAATAGGAAAAATGTCAAGAAAAAATGCCTTTTTTTGGTTAGTTGCTTTTGTTTTGTTTTATGCCTGTTAAGATTGGGCATCATTTGAAAAACCAAGTTCAAAAAGGAGAACAATGCATTATGCACCACTTCTCTGAGTCTGGCCCCTTTTTACACAATTCCTCGTTTTATTCTAGTAGCAATTCTAGGAAGTTGGTATTATCATGCCTTCCTTATAGATAAGAAAAACTGAGACATAAACATATTAATTTACTTTCCTGTGACCATACAGCTAACCAATGGTTATATAACATTCAAATCCTGTTGTGTTGAACTGCAAAATCCACATTCTGTTCATTAAACAAGTGAGCAAACTGATTTAAGATAATCCAAAATGCAGTACATACTATTGTTTCTCTTACACAAGTTTCAGTGATATGACCAAGAATGAGGCTGAAATAAATGTTATCTCCAAATTCCATTTGAATGTTTCCATTTTGACTCCTGAGTGGAAAACACCACCTCTCCTATTGTATAATTCCACAGTCTAGATAATTGAGGGTTCTATTAAATACTCTATTAAATAGCAAATCTTTTCTTACATAAAGTTTATTTTCTCTTTCACTTAATGGTACTTGGTGATAAAATTTATATTCAATGCATGGATCTTCAGTGCCTAGTCAATTATGATGGTGCTATCAGAGCATCTCTATTTTTATAATAATTTCCCAGATGCAGCATTTAGCAGTATAGTGGGTTAAATAGTGATTCCAATAGTATATGTTGAGGTTCTAATCCTGGTAACTACAAATATGACTTTATTTAGAAATAGTGTCTTTGCAGATATAATTAAGTTTAGGATATCACAATAAGATCATATTCAATTTGGAGTGAGCCCTAAATCCAATGACTTGTCCTTATGAAAGAAAGAAGAGGGAGACTGGTCATAGAGAAAGGATGATGTGAATGAAGATGGAGACAAATATTAGACAGATGCATCTGCATGCAAAGGAATGTCAAGGATTTTCAGCAACCACAGAAGCTAGGAGATAGGCATGAAATGGACTTTCTTGGGGCCTCCAGAAAAATATCAACCCTGGTGACAACTTGCTTTTAGACTTCTGGCCTCCTGGACTATGAGAAAATAAATTTCTGTTGTTTTAAACTACCAACTTTGTGGTAATTTGTTGTGGCTTCCGTAGGAAACAAATACAGGAAGATTTAAATTACTTTTTAAGGCAGAAAAATACATTTATCTTAGCTACCTGCCTCAATTCATTCAAGAATGCATCTGAAACAATTTCTTTATATGAATTGGGAGTTTAAATTAGTAAAAGTTTCACAAGTGACTTTCTTGTTGAGAAAAGTAAATCTCAGACAAACAGAACAAATCTTATGATGTAATTACAGGATCTTATGGACCTGCAACTACGATTTTCAATAACAAAATCAGGGCAAATGGAGGACTCAGTGATAAATTTATAATAAACCTAGTATCTCTTCGTAAATTTTAAAGAAAATTACAAACATTAGAAACAATAATATTAGGACATTTATTATGTTTGTATTTCTTTGCATTTATTATCTAATTAATCCTTGCAAAAACCTTACAAGACCACGCTCTTATTTTCCCTGATGTTTCCATGAAGATACTAAAGTGAGGTTAAGAAATTCAAGCTACACAGCTAAAAAGTAATGAATCTCAAGTGCAAACCTAGGTATTTTTTTCTTAACCTCAATTATTTTATCCACTTTATGTCATCTGAGCCACCTCATTTCTGAGAATGTGGAAAGTGCAAACACCAATTACCCAAAAAAATATTCTAAAAACAATGATTCAAAGATGGAACTGAATAAATAAAAGAATGCCAAAGACATAAAATGCCGTATGCATTTACACTTATATGAACTGAAACAGGGACCCAATGCATCTGGCTAGCAGACTGAAACTAAGTGTATGACTTAAAACATTTCATAAATGTTTCATGTGGCTTTTTTATGCCATGTAAAATTTTCTTCCTACTGTGTAAAATGCTGGGAGTCTATGCCAATACAGTCTGAAAATAGAGTCATTGGAGGCTTTACAGCAAACCCCTCCAGCGGTGGTGACTGGCACTTAGCCTGCCTCTAAATGCATCCTTTATATGTGATCACTAAAGATGAGAAAGATAATGGAAGAAGCAGTTATCAGACCAAACGCTAATCTGAAACCAGCTAAGAATAAAGAAGTTATCTTTAGTTATCTACGTTAACCAGTGTTCCCTAATTTAGCTTAGGTAGTGTTTCACAAAATGCTCTGGGAGAAAGGGAGAGATAATGACAAAGTTATAAGACTCTAAATTGTTGTAAGATTGTTTTAAATTGAAAAACATGAATTTTGTGGCCCAATCTTCCACCTTGTTGACTCCTTCATTTATCTCTTAACCATTAGGCATGGAAACTTGAACCCATGGAACAGCTATGAACTGCTAAATAATTTGAATGTGTTATGTGTAGAATTTAGTAACTTTTTTCTATTTTTTTTTTTTCTATAATCTCCCATACTTTTTTTTTTTTTTTTTGAGACGGAGTCTCCCTCTGTCTCCCAGGCTGGAGTGCAGCTGCGCGATCTCGGCTCACCACAAGCTCTGCCTCCCGGTTTCAGGCCATTCTCTTGCCTCAGCCTCCCCCAGGTAGCTGGGACTACAGGCACCCACCACCACGCCTGGCTAATGTTTTGTATTTTCAGTAGAGACAGGGTTTCACCATGTTAGCCAGGATGGTCTCGATCTCCTGACCTCGTGATCCACCTGCCTCGGCCTCCCAGAGTGCTGGGATTACAGTCATGAGCCACCACACCCAGCCAATCTCTCATACTTTCATAAAACTAAATTTTCTAGAATTCAAATCTGAAGACACTAACTTCTGTTAAATCATTCTCTTTTTTTTTTTTTTGTATTTATATATGAGATCATATTCAGTCTCTTTAGAGGAATGGTAAATCATGTAAGATCTGAAATTAGAGATAGTATGTTTGAATCACAACTCCACACTCACCAACTGGCCTTGTGCAAATCAACCTGTTTAAGCCTCAGTACCTATATCTGAAAAATGGGGCCCTAATACCTACTGCATATGGTTGTGTTTATAGTCAAGAGAGTAATAATATGCTCACCTCTTAGCCTAAGTACTTGTGTAGTCAATACTAAAGTTAGTGGTAGTAGTTTTTCATTATTTGTATTAATATTACACATTATTCACCATCTGACCTCATCACATCTTTACAACTAAACTGTTTTATTATTCATCTTTATCTGTAATTTGAAGACAAGCCATCCAGTTTCACTGTTTTTGGTTTTGTATGCTACCTTCGCCTAAAACTCTCCTCCTCACACCTTTCATACCATCACATATGTTTACGCAGTGAACTCCTGACACATCTTTCAAGATCCAATTCAATTATTACCTCCTCTGGGAAAACTTGAGGAAGTAGAGTTCCTGGCTCCTTGAGTTGTGCTAGTACAGCACTTGGAAGTATTTCTCTCCCAGCACGTCTCTTGCAGAATCATAGACATTTTGTGGGAGTCTGTCCCTTCCAGTATTGAAGAACCTGTCCCTCTTGCTAAACTAAAGCAAGTAATTAGTCATATTTATCTTTTCCAATACCTGGAACATTTCTTAGAATATTAGATCATAAGAGAACATTCAGTAAATGAAAATACGTTCACTAATTTGTGCTATGTCAAAGTCCATTTTGGTACTAGTTTTGACTCCAATAACGGTAGAGAAGTTTTTATCAGACTAATTCTCCCAGTAAGAACAACTATAAACATTGAACCAAACATTTTTTAAAAACATCAACCAAGTGAAGGCACTAGCAAATGCCCAAAGGCAGGTTAGAATTGGAGGCAATTTAATCTAGAAAGAAATTACACTGGGAGAAGATATATGTTTATAGGACTTTTTCCCTGAGGCATGTCCATCTGTGTGATATGGGGCAATTTAAATGCAAGCAGAAAGCCAAGTCTTACTGACTTGAAATCTTAGAGGACAGCTTTAAGGGCTACTAGTGCAGCTGGAAATTGATGGGAAAAATGCCATACAGGAGGTAAGAACAAAGGGGCAAGCCCTGAAATCCCAAACTTTGGCTAACTTCTAAATTGTATAAGCATAGGATAGACTATTACAACCCAGCAAAAAAGAACATCTGTAATCTGAAAAAGAGGAGCAGATATTTCAGCTGACTTACACAACAAGAGAAAAAGAGCTTGAAATTTGAATACTTTTATGTGTGACGGGGCTGATAAGCAGCTTGGGAATTCTTTTAAAGTCCCAGGATAACTTTAAGATGACATCTTTAAGTGAAAATATGAAGTACAGGAATAAGGATATCCTTAAGGCTAATAGCAAATCCAAAACAGATCATGCTAATAAAACATAAAATCAATCTTCCACATGTTCAGCATGATCTATCTTTAATTTAACTGCCAACCAGAGGAAAATTAACATTCTTTGGAGGAAGATAGTAGAATACACACTGTCTATAAAATATACAATCCGGGGTGGGCGCAGTGGCTCAAGCCTGTAATCCCAGCACTTTAGGAGGCCGAGGTGGGCAGATCACAAGGTCAGGAGATTGAGATCATCCTGGCTAACACGGTGAAACCCTGTCTCTACTAAAAATACAAAAAATTAGCCAGGTGTGGTGGCGGCTGCCTGTAGTCCCAGCTACTCGGGAGGCTGAGGCAGGAGAATGGCGAGAACCCAAGAGGCGGAGCTTGCAGTGAGCCTAGATGGCACCACTGCACACCAGCCTAGGCGACAGAGCGATACTCTGTGTTGGAAAAAAAAAAAAAAAAAAAGAAGAAGAAGAATCAAAATAGACCCCAAAATGAAAGCAAGCTGTAACATATCTGTAATATATTTTATTTGTAGGTAAATTTCTATTTTAAGCCAGGGAATAAATATTATCAGAGGTACAAAGAGACACTATAATAATAAAGGGTCAACTTCATCGAGAAGACATAACAATCCTAAATGGACATGCACCCAGTCACAGAGCTTTCAGATACCTATAACAAAAACTGACAGATCTACAGCGAGAAATAAACATACCTATATTATAAATGAGGTATTTTAACATTCCAAGTAATTGATAAAATACTATACAAAACTATCAGTAGGAATAAAGAAGATTTGATTAACACTACTGTCTTCATCTGATTGACATTTAGAGACCATTGCACCCAACAACACACATTCTTTCCATATGTTGATGGCACATTTGTCAAGATATTTCATGTGCAGAACTATATGTCTTAATATATTTCAAAATAATAAGCCTTATAGAATATGTTATGTGATGTCAAGAGAATTAACTCAGAAGTCAAGAACTATAAGTTACCTGGGAAATTTCTAAATATTTACAAATTAATCCACATACTTTTAAATAGCCAACAATCAAAGAATAAATCACAACATAAATTAGAAAGTATTTTGAATGAAATACAATTAAAATGAAACATATTGAACCACAGAGTGTACCTAAACCAGTAAAGAGATGGAAAATTATAGTTTTAAGTGTGAAGATTAGAAAAAAGGAAGGTTTAGACCAAAGTACAATATTATAACCACTCTCTTCTAAACATGTTCAACTTGCTTCCTTCTGATTTCATTGTACTTTCCAGGATAAACTCTATCTCAATTGAACCTAGAGTTCTAAGATTCCTAGTTTCTTCAACTCAGTTTTAAGCATAAACAACAATGAAATTGATACAAGAGGTTACAGGGACACACATCCACACCTATTCCTCTATTTTCCTTCATACCACTCATCCATAATATTATTTATGTGTGTGTACATACACATATACAAATACTCATATATATTTTTCAAGATAAGGAATAAGCTGTGTTTTACCATTGTGGTTAATATGAAAGTCCTTATCATGGTTAATATTTCTTGTCTTATACTTGAATGTTTTTATATCACTTGTAATTTGTAAGCTTTACTTTCTTCTATATCTTGTGTAACTGGTCCAGGGAAAGAGAGACTTTAGTGTTTGGATCTTCCCTCAGTTCGGTATTCGATTATTACTTTCTTCTAAAGAAAAGTACCAGATAATAGAAATATAACTATATATTTAGTCTCAGGTTTTTAGAGCATATCGGACTCACGCTTTGCTATATTCACAAATGCAGGCTGAATTCAATAAAAGTCACCATAGCATAGCAAAGGAGTTGATAACGCAATTACCTAGTAGACAGGAGTCTCAAGACAGTGGGTGAGAATGTTTACTCATTTATTTCTGACATCTCCTTTTACAAATAACCAAAATCAATACTTTAGTAGCTTTAAATTTAGACAAATATTTTCTAAGTAAATAGATTGAGTCATCTATGATGACGACTGTATATTTGTAACAGGAAGCTCTATACTCATTCAAGTCTGGGGACTCATGATATATTTATTATAAATCTGTGGAAAAATATGATTTTAAACTTTTGAGTGAAATATTCTTAGGAATTTAGAGCTCCATAAATGTATTTTTCCTTTGTCACTCAATAGTTATGCTGTAAGAAAGATTCTAGTGTATAAAATTTTGTTTGAAAATTATCACAGAGCAAAAATAAATGCAATTCATTAATTAACCGAGATATTTGCTTCATTTGGATATACTTTTTTTTTTTTTTTTTTGCTCAGGTAGCCTCTTAGTTAAAGGTAGGATTCAAATTATGCAGGATTGCATGCTGCTTACTGTCTTATACGTGCATCTCTGGGCTGGTGCTTGATGAACACCACTGTTCTTTTGTAAAGAATTGACTAAATTTTAAAAATTTCATTGTGATTTTGATTAGATATCCATTCTCACTGACTAGGGTCATCTATTTTTCCAAGTCCTTAATACTTGTCTTTCAAATTCAACTTCATCAATATCCACAAACTATTGACCCATTTGTGTCCACTAACTCTTGCCCCCTCAATGTTCTTTCTTCATTCCTTACTCTACTACCAGCAGAGTCCATAATGATAATCACACTTTTGAATATAACCTTCATCCCCTTTTTCCTCTGTCTCCTTTGAATATACTTGACAAAACATGACAACTCAAGTTAAACCCCAAATACAATCTAATCTATGCCTGTACTCCAATACATAAATACAAATGGAGATAAAACGACCTTACTACCTGGATTCATGTTAAGTTTTTTACCATACAGCTAGAGAGAAATAACAGGTAACCTATGAGAGGAAGCCCATCAAACTAACAGCACACTTCTCAGCAAGAATCATACAAGCCAGGAGAGACTGGGGACTAATATTCAACATTCTTAAAGAAAAGAAATTGCAACCCAGAATTTCATATCTGGCCAAAATAAGCTTCATAAGCAAAAAAGAAATAAGATCCTTTTCAGACAAGCAAATGCTGGAGGAATTTGTTACCACCAGACCTACCTTATAAGAGCTCCTGAAAGAAGAACTAAATATGGAAAGGAAAGACTGTTACCAGGCACTACAAAACCACACTTAAGTACACAGACTAGTGACACTATAAAGGGATAAAAATCCAGCTGGGCACGGTGGCTCACGTCTTTTAATCCCAGCACTTTGGGGGGCCAAGGGGGGTGGATCACAAGGTCAGGAGATCAAGACCGTCCCAGCTAACATGGTGAAACCCTGTCTCTACTAAAAATACAAAAAAAAATAGCTGGGTGTGGTGGTGGGCACCTGTAGTCCCAGCTACTCAGGAGGCTGAGGCAGGAGAATTGCTTGAATTTGGGAGGCGGAGGTTGCAGTGAGTGGAGATCATGCCACTGCACTCCAGCCTAGGCGACAGAGCGAGACTCAGTCTCAAAAACGAAACAAAACAAACAAACAAAAAAATCCCAAGTCAGCTAATAACCAGCCAATGATATGATGACTGGATCAAATCCATACATATGAATACTAACCCTGAATGTAAACGGGCTAAATACCTCAATTAAAAGGCACAAAGTGGCAAGCTGAATAAAGAAGCAGGACCCCATAGTATGTTGGGTTTGAGCGACCCATCTCATCACATGAAATGATACCCATGGACTCAAAATGAAGAGATGGAAAAAACTCTACCACGCAAACGGAAAAAAGAAAAAAGCAGGATTGAAATCTTAATTTCAGACAAAACAGACTTTAAATCAACAAAAATCAGAAAAGACAAAGAAGGGTATTACAGAATAGTAATGAGTTCAGTTCAACCAGAAGACCTAACTATGCTAAATATCCATGTGCCCAACACAGGAGCACCCCGATTCATAAAGCAAGTTCTTACTGACCTTCAAAGAAACTTAGACTCCCACAAAATAATCGTGGAAGACTTTGACACCACACTGACAATATTAGACACATCATCAAGGCAGAAAATTAACAAAGATATACAGAACCAGAACTCAACATTGGATCAAATGTACCTGATAAACATCTACAGAACTCTTTATCCCAAAACAAAACAATATACATTCTTCTCAGCACCACATGACATGTACTTTAAAATCAATCATCCAATCGAACAATCCTTAGCAAATGCAAAAGAACCAAAATCGTATGAACCACTCTCTCAAATCATGGCACAATAAAAATATAATTCAAGACTAAGAAAAACATTCAAAATCACACGATCACATGGAAAGTAAACAATCTGCTCCTGAATGACTTTTGAATATATAATGAAATTAAGGCAGAAATCAAGGAGTTACTTGAAACTAATGAGAATAAATTATAACATACTAGAATCTCTGGAACACAGCTAAGACAGGTGTATTAAGGTTCTATAAAGGGAACCCTAATAGGATGTATGTATATATGAAAGGGAGTTTGTTAAGAATTAACTCACACGATCACAAGGTAAATCTCACCATAGGCCATCTGCAAGTTGAGGAGCAAGGAACCCAGTAATGTTTTGGTCCAAGTCTCAAAGCCTCAAAAGTAGGGAAGCCAACAGTGCAGCCTTCAGTCGGTGGCCAAAGGCCCAAGGTCCCCTGGCAAACAACTGGTATAAGTCCCAACGTCCCAAAGTCGAAGAAACTGGAGTCTTATATTCAAGGGCAGGAAGCATTCAGCACAGGAGAAAGACGGAAACCAAAAGACTCAGCGTGACAGCTTATTCCACCTTCATTCATCTGCTTTTTTTAAAGCTACACTGGCAGCAGATTAGATAGTGCACACCCACATTGAGGTTAGGTCTTCTTCTCTCAGTCTACTGAATCAATTTTTTTTTTTTTCTTTGAGTCGGAGTCTCGTTCTGCCGCCCACGCTAGAGTGCAGTGGCGCCATCTTGGCTCACTGCAAGCTCCACCTCCCCAGTTCCCGTCATTCTCCCCTCAGCCTCCGGAGTAGCTGTGACTATAGGTGCACGCAGCCATGCCCAGGTAATTTTTTGTATTTTCAGTAGAAACAGGGTTTCATCCTGTTAACCAGGATGGTATCAATCTCCTCTCCTCATGATCTGCCAGCCTCTGCCTCTCAAAGTGCTGGGATTACAGGCGTGAGTCACCGTGCCTAGCCCCTTTTTTTTTTTTTTCTTAGATGGAGTCTCCCTCTGTCGCCCAGGCTGGAGTGCTGTGGCGCAATCTCGGCTCACTGCAACCTCTGCCTCCTGGGTTCAAGCAATTCTCCTGCCTCAGCCTCCTCAGTAGCTGAGACTACAGGCATGTGCCACCAGGCCCAGCTAATTTTTTGTATTTTTAGTAGAGATGGAGTTTTACCTTATTAGCCAGGATGGTCTCGATCTCCTGACCTCATGATCCACCCACCTTGGCCTCCCAAAGTGCTGGGATTAGAGGCATGAGCCACTGTGACCGGTCTGAATCAAATGTTAATCTCCTTTGGCAACAGCCTCACAGACACACCCAGAAACAATACTTTGTGTCCTTCAATCCAGTCAAGTTGACATTTAACATTAACCATCGCAGCAGTGTTAAAGCAGAAATGTATATAACTAAACACCCATATCAAAAAGTTAGAAAGATCTCAAATTAACAATCTAAATTCACAACTAAAAGAACTAGAGAAGCGAAAGCAAACCAAACCCAAAGTTAGTAGAAGACAAGAAATAACCAAAATCAGAGCTGAACTGAAGAAAATTAAGACATGAGAAACCACTCAAAAGATCAACAAAGGCAGGAGTTTGTTTTTTGAAAAAAATTAATAAGATAGATAGACCACTAGCTAGACTAATAAATAAGAAAAGAGAAAAGATCCAAATAAACACAATTAGAAGTGACAAATGGATCACGAGGTCAGGAGATCGAGACCATCCTGGCTAACACCGTGAAACCCCGTCTCTACTAAAAATACAAAAAACTAGCCGGGCGAGGTGGCGGGCGCCTGTAGTCCCAGCTACTCCGGAGGCTGAGGCAGGAGAATAGCGGGAACCCGGGAGGCAGAGCTTGCAGTGAGCTGAGATCCGGCCACTGCACTCCAGCCTGGGCGATAGAGCGAGACTCCGTCTCAAAAAAAAAAAAAAAAAAAAAGAAGTGACAAAGGGGATACTACCACTGACCCCACAAAAATACAAATAACCATCACAGACTATGAACACCTCTATGCACAGAAACTAGAAATTCTAGAAGAAATGGATAAATTCCTGTACAAATACATCTTCCCAATACTGAACCAGGAGGAAACTGGATCCCTGAACAGACAATAATGAACTCTAAAATGGAATCAGTAATAAAGAGCCTACTACCAACCAAAAAAAGCCCAGGGCCAAACCGATTCACAGTTGAATCTACCAGATGTACAAAGAATAGCTGGTACCATTTATACTGAAACTACTCAAAAAAACTGAGGAGGAGAGACTCCTCCCCAACTCATTCTATGAGGCCAGCATCATACTAATACCAAAACATGGCAGAGACAAAACAGCAGAAAACTTCAGGCCAATATCCTTGATGAACATTGATGCAAAAATCCTCAACAAAATACTAGCAAACTGAATCTAGCAGCACATCAAAAAGTTAATTAACTATGATCAAGTAGGTTTTATTCTTGGGATGTAAGGTTTGTTCAACATACGCAAATGAATAAACGTGATTCGTCACATAAACAGAACTAAAGACAAAAAACACATAATTATCTCCATAGATACAGAATAGGCTTTTGATAAAATTTAACATCCCTTCATGTTCAAAACTTTAAAAAAAGAAAAACAAAACAAAAAATACCTCGGTATTGTGGGAACATACCTCAAAATAATAAGAGCCACCTATGACAAACCCACAGCCAACATCATACTGAATGGGCAAAAACTAGAGCATTCCCCTTGAAAACTGGGACAAGACAAGGGTGACTTCTCTCACCACTCCTATTCAACATAGTATTAGAAATCCTGGCCAGGGGAATCAGGCAAGAGAAAAAAATCAAAGGGCATCCAAGTAAGAAGAGAGGAATCGAAGTATCTCTGTTTGCAGATAACATACTTCTTTATGTAGAAAACCCTATAGTTTCAGCACAAAAGCTTCTTAAGCTGATAAACAACTTCAGCAAAGTTTCAGAATACAAAATCAATGTACAAAAGTCACTATCATACCTATAAACCAACATCAACCAAGTTGAGAGCCAAATCTGGAATGCAATCCCATTCACAATTGCCACAAAAAGAATAAAATACCTAGGAATAAAGTTAACCAGTGAAAGATCTCTACAGTGAGAATTGCAAACACTGCTCAAAGAAATCAGAGATGACACGAACAAATAGAAAAACATGTCAGTTTATGGATGGAAATAATTGATATTGTTACAATGGCCATACGGCACAAAGCAGTTTACAAATTCAGTGCTATTCCTATCAAACTACAAATGACATTTTTCACAGGACTAGAGAAAACTATTGTAAAATTCATATGGAAACAAAAAAGAGCCTAAATAGCCGAGGCAATTCTAAGCAAAATAAATAAAGCAGGAAGTATCACACTATCCAATTTCAAACTATACTGCAGGGTTACAGTAACCAAACAGCACGGTAGTGGTACAAAGAAACACATAGACCATTGGAACAGACAGTAAAATCCAGAAATAAGGCCACACACATACAACCATCTGATCTTCAACAAAACTGACAAAACAAGCAACAGGAAAGGATTCTCTATTCAATAAATGGTGCTGGCATAACTGGCTAGCTATATGCAGAAGATTGGAACTGGAACCCTTTCTTACACCATATACAAAAATCAACTGAAGATGGATTAAAGATTTACATGTGAAACCCAAAACCTTAAAAACCGTCCAAGGCAACCCACGCTATACAATTCTGGACACAGGAACTGGCAAAGATTTCATGATGAAGATGCTGAAAGGAATTGCAAGAAAAGCAAAAGCTGACAACTGGGATCTAATTAACCTAAAGAGGTTCTACACAGCAAAAGAAACTACCAATAGAGTGAACAGAACTGACAGAATAGCAAAAAATATTTGCAAATATTTGCAAACTATGCATCTGACAAAGGTCTAATATCCAGCACCTATAACCAACTTAAACAAATTCATAAGAAAAAAAAAAAAAAAAACCTAAACAACTCCATTAAAAAGTGGGCAAAGGACATGAACAGACACTTTTCAAAAGACAACTTATGTGCGGCCAACAAACATATGAAAAAAAGCTCAATATAACTGAGCATTAGAGAAATGCACATCAAAACTATAATGAGATACCATCTCATACCAGTCAGAGTGGTTATTACTAAAAGTAAAAAAAAAAAAAAAAAAAAAAAAAAAAAAGACAGATGCTGGCAAGGTTGAGGAGAAAAGGAAATACTTATATAATGTGTTGAAAGCGTAAATTAGTTCAACCACTGTGAAAGCAATGTGGTGATTCCTTAAAGAGCTAAAAACAGAACTAGTTTTTGACCCAACAATCCCATCACTGAGTATATATGCAAAGGAATATAAATCATTCTATCATGAAGACACATGTACCCATATGTTCACTGCAGCACTATTCACAGTAGCAAAGACATGGAATCAACCTAAATGTTCATCAATGGAAGACTGGATAAAGAAAATGTGCAACATATACACCATGGAATACTATGCAGCCATAAAAAGGAATAAGATCATGTCTTTTGCAGGAACATGGATATGGCTGGAGGCCATCATCCTAAGCAAATTAATGCAGGAACACAAAACTAAATAATGCATATTCTCACTTATAAGTGAGAGCTTAACAATGAGAACAGACAGACACAAAGAGGGGAACAATAGACACTGGGGCATACCTGAGGGTAGAAGATGGGAAGAGGGAGAGGAGCAGAAAAAATAACTCTCAGGTACTAGGCTTTGTACATGAACAACAAAATGATTTCTAGAACAAACCCACTGAGTTGACCTGTATAACCAACCTGCACATGTACTCTGAACCTAAAATAAAGTCAAAATAAAGGAAAAGAAAATGATAATTTAAAAAAAAATTTTCTTCACCATAGATTTCAAGAGAACACCTAGCACTACCTAGCCATTATTCTACATCTCACTATTAAATTTACTTTCTTACTATTCAAAATAATAATGTAACATTAAACCTCCAAAAATCTATCTCTTTCTCAGCCTGTGACCTAAATTTCTGTTTACTGAGAAAAACCAATCAGATCAATTTCACCTCATTTTTCAGGACCATATACATATACATATATATATATATATATATATATATATATATGTATTTTGTATTTATATACTCTCTTTACTTCTGGTTTAAGAAATGACCATGTTTAAAATTAACTCCCTTTTGGACACTAGATCTTACATCCTCTAATTTTCTTAAGAATTTTATTCCCTCTATTTTTGGATCATCAATGCAGTTTTTCTTAAGCGTATATCCTCCTCTATCACTCCACATGCTTATCTCTCTCTAAGAAGCCCTTTTTGAAAATATTCTCTACATACTACTAGTATATCTCCCATTTAGTCTTCAAATTACTACAACTTTGCTTTTCCCCTCATTTATCCACTGATGTTACCCCAATGATCAGTAAATACTTCTTTATTGCCAATCCAATGGAAACTTCTCTGTTCTCATTTCACCTTCTGTTAAAAGCAGCAGAGATGATGAAGTTCCCCCTGCTTAGGCTTTTAAAGCTTCTAACTTTCCCTGTGGTAATTTGGTCTTTTACTGGATAACCTTCCTCCCCCTTACCCCAAATAATGGAATGCTTTAGGGGTTGGTTTTGAACCTTGTTGTCTTATCTAGCAATATTTTCTTCCTGGGTGGTTATATTTTCATGAATTTAAACAGCACTATATACTGTAATTCTAAAATGTATGTCTCTGTTTTTTTTTTTAATCCTCAACACCAGATTCATAATACTATCTGCCTACTTGACCTTTCCACTATGATATATAATAGGCACGGTTGGCTCTTGCTCTCTTGCTTATCTTTAAGATTCATTGTAAATGTTAACTTTTTAGAGAAGTCATTCTATGTAAAATTCTTTTTTCTTATCACCCTACTTTATTTATGAAAATGTGCTTATCTCCATTTAAAATAAGTTTATTTATGTGTTCTTTTCTTTATTTGCTTACTGTCCTATCCTCTTGAAAGAATATATTCTTTTTGAGAGCAAATGTTTTTGTCAACCATGTTTGCCACTGAAGCTTCAGAATCTATGAGTATTTAACATATGGAAGGAACTCAGAAATATTTGTTCAAGGAACATTTTGGATAGCACATTCATGAGTTAAATTCTAGAATTCATCAATTCATCAATTCTACTGAAAATTCTAGTGATTCAATCAGCTAAAACATCTCTAGTAGATTTTAAATATTATAAAGGTACCACTTGCCCATTTATCAGTATATACCACTGGTTTCAAAGTCCTATCTTTCCATATCTGATGTAGTATCATGAACAATTTGTAGGCATAAGGAGAGATGGTTATTACGCTGCTTTCTGATATTTGTTTGTTTAGGAATCATTGCTTTGTTTTATTTGCCAAGATAAGTATATTCTGTAAATTTTAACCTCTATTTTTATAGTGCAAGTAAATTTTCTGGAAAATTTACTTCTATCTGAATATATATTTTTGTATATATTAAGTTAACAAATGTTGCCAAATGTATTCCCCAAAATATACATTTGCAATATATAGAAATAGACTTTTTCATTTAAAATGCCTAGCTTTACAAATTAAAAAGACAATATAAGGTCATCAAAGGTCCTAAACCATAATATTCTCTCAAAATTTTAGGTATTATATTGCTCTATTTAATTCTACAAAGTGTATATTCCAGTTACAATAGTTGACTTTGATATTATTGATGAGTCTAAATAAAATTAAGCAGATTCTAAACAAATGTGCCAATTACTTAGAAAACAATAAATCTTCTGTGTTAATCATAGAGCAGATTTTGTGGTGTTTTAGGTATCATTTTCTTTTGTTTTATTTCACTCACTGACAACTTATTTGGCATCTACAAACTAAACTACCTGGTGAGTAATCACAATCTAAAAGTCAAGGGGTCATTGTTTATTAGAGGAAAATAAAAATATATTTAAAAGTATGAGATTCACAATATTGTGAAAATGATCATACTGCCCAAAGAAAATTGCAGATTCAAAGCAATTCTCATCAAAATACCATCATAATTCTTCACAGAACTAGAAACAACAATCCTAAAATTCATATGGAACCAAAAAAGAGTCCACATAGCCAAAGCAAGACTAAGCCAAAAGAGCAATCCGGAGGCACCACATTACCCTACTTCAAATTATACCTGTTTAAATGGCCCTGTTTAAAATTAACTCCCTATTTGAACATTAGCTATTACATCCTCTAATTTTCTTAAGAACTTTATTCCCTCTATTTTTGGATCATCAATGCAGTTTTTCTTAAGTGTATATGCTCCTCTATCACTCCACATGTTTATCTCTCTCTAAGAAGCCCTTTTTGAAAATATTTTCTACATACTACTAGTATATCTCCCATTTAGTCTTCAAATTACTACAACTTTGCTTTTCCCCTCACTTATCCACTGATGTTACCCCAGTGATCAGTAAATACTTCTTTATTGCCAATCCAATGGAAACTTCTCTGTTCTCATTTTACCTTCTGTTAAAAGCAGCAGAGATGATGAAGTATAAAGTTCAGGCTATAGTTACCAAAACAGCATGGTACTGGTATAAAAATAGACACACAGACTGATGGAGCAGAATAGAGAACCCAGAAGTAAAGCTAAATACTTACAGCCAACCAATCTTTGACAAAGCAAACAAAAACATAAATTGGGGAAAGGGCACTCTGTTCAATAAATGGTGCTGTGAAAACTGGCAAGCCACAGAAGAATGAAACTGGATCTTCATCCCTCACCTTATACAAAAATTAACTCAAGATGGATGCAAGATTTAAATCTAAAACCTGAGATCATAAAAATTCTACAAGATAACATTGGAAAAACTCTTCTAGACATTGGCTTAAGCAAAGTCTTCATAACAAAGACTCCAAAAGCAAATCTAACAAAAACAAAAATAAATAAATGGGACCTAATTAAACTAAAACGCTTCTGCACAGCAAAAGAAATAATCAGCAGAGTAAACAAACAACCCATAGAGTGGGAGAACATATTCAAAACTATGCTTCTGACAAAGGACCAATATCCAGAATCTACAAGGATCTCAAATAAATCAGAAAAAATAATAATAATCCCATCAAAAAGCAGGCAGAGGACATAAATAGACAATTCTCAAAAGATGATATACAAACAGCCAACAAACTTATGAAAAAATGCTCAACATCACTAATATTCAGAGAAATACAAATTAAAACCACAATATGATACCACTTAATCCTGCAAGAATGGCAATAATTAAAAAGTAAAAAAAAAAAAATAGATGTTGGCATGGATATGGTGAAAAGAGAACACTTTTACTGTTGGAAGGAATGTAAAGTAGCTCAACCACTATAGAAAACAGTGTAGTAGTCTGTTCTCACACTGCTATAAAGATACTAACTGAGACTGGGTAATTTATAAACAAAAGAGGTTTAATTCACTCACAGTTCTGCATAGCTGCAGAGGCCTCAGGAAGCTAACAAATTATGCCGAAGGTGAAGGGGAAGCAGGCATCCTCTTCATAAGGCAGCGGGAGAGAGAGACTGAGCAAAGAGGAAGTGCTACACTTATAAACCATCAGATCTCATGAGAACTTTCTCACTATCATGAGCACAGCATGGAGGAAACTGCCCCCATAATCTAATCACCTCCTACCAGGTCTCTCCCTGGACACACGGAGATTACAATTCAAGATGAGATTTGGGTAGGGACGTAGAACCAACCATATCAAGCAGTATGGAGATTCCTTAAAGAACTAAAAGCAGAACTACCATTTGATCCAGCAATCCCACTGCTAGGTACCTATCCAAAAGAAAATGAGTCATTATATGAAAAGACATATGCACACAGCTTTTCATAGAAGCACAATTCACAATTGCAAAAATATTGAACCAATCTACGGGCCCATCAACCAATAAGTGGATAAACAAAATGTGACGAACACACACACACACACACACACACACACACACACACACACACCATGGAATACTACTCAGCAATAAAAGGAACGAAATAGTGTCTTTTGCAGCAAATTGGATGGAGCTGGAGGCCATTATTCTAAGTGAAGTAACTCAGGAATGGAAAACCAATTATCATATGTTTTCAGTTATAAGTGGGAGCTAAGTTATGAGGATGCAAAGGCATAAGAATGATATTATAAACTTTGCAGACTCCAGGGGAAAGGTGGGAGGGGAGTGAGGGATCAAAGACTACACATTGAGTACAGTGTACACTGCTCAGATGACAGGTGCACCAAAATCTCCAAAATCACTACTAAAGAACTTATCAACATAACCAAAACCACCTGTATCCCCAAAACTATTGAAATTAAAAAAGAATGAATAAAAGTATGAGATTCAGAAACTATCCATTCATTTTCTATTTAATTTTTAAATTTCTAAACATTATTATTTCACCGTCTTTAATAGCCTATATGACTAACTCAATATTTCCAAATTTTTATTAGCCATCAAAATCTGTGATACAATTAAATCACGTAAAAAGTCAAACTTGAAACATTAAAAAAAATCACTGAACACATTAGGGAAGTGAGCATTGAGATTTGAAGGAAGTTTGGAGCATAAATAGAATGCAAGGCAGCTTCAAAGTTTTTGCTCATGAGTATACTATAAACAATGAAATATTTACTTATTTAATTAATGTCTTCATTCATATGGGTCAAGATGAGCAGAAATTGTAACACTTTGTAGCAAATTCCATTCTATGGAAAGAAGGCATGAGTGTGGCTTCTGTGTAACATAGGATAGTGTTTCTGAAATAGACATATAAAGTAAAATATTGAAGAAATAAAGATTTACCACAGAGCTAGCCTTAAATCTGACCTCTGCTCATCTTTCTAGATTTATTTTTACTGCTATATTCTTTCACTCTCAATGCCTTGGCCTTATTGACATAATTTTTGTACCTGAGCCACTTTATTCTTCTGTCAGTTTTCTAGCTATCTACAAACCTTCCTCCTAACCCAACTTTTCCTGGGTTAGTAAGAAGTAAGGATTAGTTACCCTTACTTCTCAGCTCAAGTGTGATTTCCTTCTCTGTCCCATCCACTGTCCAGTCTGGATCAGGTGTCCCTCGAGATACTTTTATTTCAACCAGGGCTTACCTTTCTCATGGCACTAAGAACATTCCTTTAACCATCTAGTTACTGTTTCTCTGGATCAGAAGGCAGATAATATTTCAGACATTGTCTTTATTCTGAGCTTCAAACTCTTATGTAGCTGCCTAATACATGATGATAGGTACACAACAAATGATTACTTTATGAATGTATTATGCATAGGTGCCAGCACAAATGGCAACAAGACAAAAAACAGGATAGCCAAATCATCCAAGAGGAAATAAAATTAGTTAAGTATATATTGTTTACTACACAAACTGAAAAAGTGAAAATTAAGACTAATTTGTACTTATTAGTTTATTCAAAGAGAAAATATATTAATAACCTTATTTGATAACAATTATGAGATGAAAATGTTATCATCATGCATTACTAGTAGGAATGTAAATGAAAATATGTTTTTGTAAAAATTATTGTAAAGAATACCAAGAACCCCAAAAACTATAAAAATATTAATGACCATTTGACCCTTTTAGAGAATTTACTGTCCAGAAACAAACCAAAAGATGGAAAACCTTTTATTTCCAGCTTGGGCTCATTCCTGAGCTCCAGACACACCTACGTTGCTGACAATTAGACAGCTCTACTAATATATTTGGCAGGCATTCAAATTCAACATGTTTGAAATTAAACCTATTCCTCTCTGGAAACATGACTCCTGGTTATGTGCCAGAGTATATTCTTTCTTAGTTAACACAACCCCTGTTCACTCAATTGTCTACATGAGAAACCTGGGAGCTATCTTCATATCCCTCTTCTCTACTTCATTGGACTCATCATTTAAATACAAAGTTCCTTTCATTTTACCAATTCCAATTGTTTCTTTCCATCTCCTCTTACATTATCTTTGCCCAAGGGTCTAGCATCCCTCACTTGAATTGCTTCAATTGCCTCCACTTTTAGCCCATCAGTTCTATATTGTACAAACCAAAAGATATTTCCACAAAACAAATTTATCATGTCATTCTCCTGCTATAAGCCTTTCCAGCGTTTTCTTATCACTATTTCTTATTGTTTCTTAACTTGGCTTAAAAGACAAAATGTTGTCCACTCTAGGACTCTTCCATACTGTTTATTCTATGTGCTAGGCAGGTTCTCTAATTCTTCTGGGCCTTATCACTTGATTTACCAACTATTTGGAAGGGTATAGTCATCCCATCTCTCCTTCTTCTGGCTGATTCCTATCCATCTATTAGGTTTCTGCTTACGTATTACTTCCTCTGGAAAACCTCAGTAGACAATATTCCTTTGCACAATATATCTTTCCTCTTACATTATTTGTAATACTGAATGTTTTAATTAATAATAAACTAACTTTCTGATCTACTAGACTCTAGGAAAGCTAGCATTATTTCTATCATGCCTGTTAATGTATGCTTAATGCCTAGTATACTAAGAACATGGGAAATAATTGTGGGATGAAAAAACAATGCAGTCACTAAAATATAATATATATGTATATAATATATATATCAAGTATAAGATATGTATAAGATTAAGTATAAGATAAGTGCAGCACACCAACATGGCACATGTATACATATGTAACAAACCTGCACATTGTGCACATTCCCCTAAAAAAAATACAACCCAGGACCTGATTACTTCAATGCTGAATTTATATCAAACATTAAAAAAACTAATACCAATTCTTCTCAAGCTACTCTGAAAAAAGTGAGGAGGATGGAATTATTCCAAACTTATTCTTTGAGGCTAGCACTATCCTGATACCAAAACCATACAAGAACACAACAAATAAAGAAAACTACAGGCTAATATCCCTGATGAACATAGATGAAATAGTCTCAGAAAAATATTAGCAAACTGAATTCAACAACGCATTAAAATGATCATCCACCATGACCAAATGAGATTCATCCCAGGCTTGCAAGAATAGTTCAGCATATGCAAATCAATAAACTTTACATCACATTAACAGAATCAAGGATAAAAACCATATAATCAATTCAATAGACATAGGAAAAGCATTTGATAAGTTTAACACCCCTTTATGATTAAAATCCTCAACAAATTAGGTATACAAGAAATGCACCTCAATATAGTAAAGACCATATATAACAAATCCACAGCTAACATCATACTGAATCAGGAAAAGTTAAAAGCTTTTTGTCTAAGATCTGGAACTAGACCAAGATGCCCACTTTCACCACTTTCTTTCTCAGCATTGTACTGGTTGAATTATTTTTTGCACAAATTACATTATCGTTATGCAGCTATCACAAACAAAAAGATGGATCAACATTTTAGACTTAGAATGATGTTTTGAGAAATGAAGTGAATAAAGCAAGTTCATATGGAAAAGAAAGCATCAACAATATAAATAACCACATAAATAAACATACATACATCGGCATAAAGAAATGATAGAATAATATTCAAATGGTCAGCATTAGTTATCATAAAGTGTTAGGATTAAGAGGCACAAGGAATGATTATTACATTTCCCATTATACATCTCTGTATTATTTGACTTATTACAAAAATCTAATAAGGAGGTAAATATGCATGTGAAAATGAAGTGTATTTATAACATGAAAATCATGATTATTATTTTCTAAGTATCTTGAAATATGTTATTTTTATAATATGTATTTTAAAAGCAGAAAACATAAATACTGCTAGGTAATCAGTGAGTTTATTCTACTTTGAATATTTGTTCTCCCTTTTTCTGAATTCTTATTAGTATTTATATCATTTCTACATCTCAGAGCACTTAAAACTTACATTCTTTTTTTAATCTTTTAGCTTCACTTTTTTTTTGATTTGCAATTAAATATATTAATGCTTACTACTAGTTTTGTGTACGTGTTTTTGTTTTGTTTTGTTTTTGCTAAAATATCCTTGATTCACTAGGGCACTCTAGAACTTTTCTCACAGAGAGCTTATGAAAACAATATTCCCAGAGTTTTGCATTAAAATTCTATATTTGTAGACTTTACATTTGAAGAACAACTTGCTTGGACATAAAATCCCTGGCTCACCTATCCTGTGAACACTGCTGTAGTATTTATATTTGTAATTATTTTATAATTATAAATTGTAATATATTTGTAATTATTTTATAATTATAAATTGTAATATATTTATAATTAAAGGAATTACTGAATCAAATATTAAAAATAAATTTGACAAGCATTTTTTAGTACCTATTATATGTCAAGTACTGAGTTAGGTGCTGAGATTATTTAAGATAAAAAACAAAACCAAGAAACACAAACAAACCTGGAGGAGACTGTCACAGGCCAAAAGAGTGAGGGTCGTGATCAACTCAGTATATCACTGGAGGCTATATGAGTAAACAGCAAACTGTTCTCATAAATTCAGAATGTTGACAAACTGCGTCTGCTGCCCAGAAGGGATGCTGAGGGCAGTCACGACCCAGGTGCAAGTCTTTCTTGTGATTAGGCACATCTGAAGCCTGTTAGCAATAATACGAACCTGTGATCAATTAAGCAGCTGACCAATCGTTACTTCCTGCTCCCTGTTCTTTCTACCCAATAAAATAGGAAGAGACGTAGAAACTCAGGGCTGCTGCTTTTGCTCACTAGAAGCAGGGAGCTCTCTTCTCCTTCCTCGGACCCTTTCTTTAAAACAGTTTCTTTTGTCTTAAGGTTTCACTTCTGCACTCGTCCCCCTTCGTTCAGTCTCGTAATGACGGTCTCAAGTAGTAATAGTAGTAACTGTCGTAGTGACAGTCTCAAGTAATAACCGTAGCAGTCTGCCACAGGAGACATGTCAACAAATAATTACAGTAATATCCAAGAAATACTTCTAATAAAGGAAAACACAAAACATTCAGGGAGTACAAATAAAGGAACAAATAGTACAAATAAAGTCAATATTTATTCTATTTAAGAGTAAAGGCAGGGCCGGGCACTGTGACTCATGCCTGTAATCCCAGCACTTTGGGATGCTGAGGCAGGTAGATCACGAAGTCAAGCGATCGAGACCATCCTGACAAACATGATGAAACCTCATCTCTACTAAAAATACAAAAATTAGCCGGGCATAGCGGTGGGCGCCTGTAGTCCCAGCTACTTGGGAGGCTGAGGCAGGAGAACCTTGCCATGAGGCAGAGGTTGCAGTGAGCCGAGATCGCACCACTGCACCAGCCTGATGACAGAGCGACACTCTAAAAG
Organism: Piliocolobus tephrosceles; assembly: GCF_002776525.5. Classification (NCBI taxonomy): domain Eukaryota; kingdom Metazoa; phylum Chordata; class Mammalia; order Primates; family Cercopithecidae; genus Piliocolobus; species Piliocolobus tephrosceles. The sequence continues at coordinate 1,216,048 of NC_045435.1, read as the reverse complement.
AAAAAAGGCAAATACATGCATCTTAACTATCAAACTAATTGCAATGTGCAATATTCTGATTTTAAATAGCTATTCAATATATAGGTATCCATTAAGTTGAAAGAGCTAGAGTACAAAGAATATTACAGAACAGAACTTCATTTTTTCCCACTTCTACTTAGTGCCCTTTCAAACCAGTGTTGTGGAGCCTGTTCTTCCTTTCCTCTTGGATGATCTCTCTGACAGATCCCATGATTGTTCCAACTACTCTCATTAGTTCATTAATTTTAATATCTCTTGAGCACCTTTTATTTGCCAGGTGTAGGTGATACATCAAGAAACAAAGCATGAAGTATAAACAAATAATAACAAAAATGCTTTATAATATGTAAGGTGGTAACAGGTGCTCTACAGTAGTGAAGATAAAAAATGAGTTGTATATAGATCTTTTTTTTTTTTTTTTTTTTGAGAAGGAGTCTCACTTTGTTCCCCAGACTGGAATGCAGTGGTGCCATCTCGGCTCACTACAACTCCACCTCCTGGGTTCATGCCATTCTCCTGCCTCAGCCTCCCAAGTAGCTGGGACTACAGGCGCCCACCACCACGCCCGGCTAATTTTTGTATTTTTTAGTAGAGACAGGGTTTCATTGTGTTAGTCAGGATAGTCTTGATCTCCTGATCTCGTGATTCTGCCTGCCTCGGCCTCCCAAAGTGCTCGGGTTACAGGCGTGAGCCACCGTGCCTGGCCTTGGCTAATTTTTTTAAATTTTTAGTAGAGACGAGGTTTCACCATCTTGACCAGGCTGATCTTGAATTCCTGACCTCATGATCCACCTGCCTCGGCCTCCCAAAGTGCTGGGATTATAGGCATGAGCCACCACGCCCGGTCTTGCTTGAACTCAGGAGGTGGAGGTTGCAGTGAGCTGAGATTGCACCACTGCACTCCAGCCTGGCAACAGAGCAAGATGCCATCTTAAAAAAAGAAAAAAAAAAAAAAAAAGCTTGGCTGATCTAGAACACTAAAAAGAGTAAGTGAACAGATACTGAAAATTCTTGGTTTTGCTGTAAAAGGAAGTGAAGTACTCCGATTGCTTTAGTTGTTAAAAAAAAAAAAAAAAAGTGCCATTTCAATCAGTAAAATGTCATTGTACATATGATGAAAAACTTCCAGTTCTGACATACTTTAGCCTTGAAAATGCTTCCAAGGCACAACAGGGATGTGTGTGGCTTCTCTGTTTCCTTGACTCTCTCTTCTACTATGCCACTCCACTAATTAAGCTGCTGCTGGGTGCTTGGGGGTGGGAGTAAGAAAAGAAGAGAGGAGAAGGAAGGAGTTGTAAAGGTCAGGAGAGGTGACACTTGACCATCATTAATGTACTCTCTTGTCTCTCAGCTTGGCAGGTATTTATGGCTAGCTTTAGAAAATATTCAAAATTGATAATTTTTTAAACTGCCTTGAAATGAGGTCCATTTTTCTTTATTCAGGCTATGCACCCTCCAACTAGTCTTGTAAATATTCTCTCAGCACCCTGCTTTTGAGCAGTCTACTCCAGACAAACTATTGAAGCCACCTTCCCACTAAGTCACTGTCTTTGGGCTAGGTTCCTTTAAGACCACATGATGGGCATGTTCATGTGGCCATTGCCATTAAAAATCTTTGGGAAAGCAGACTTTTATTAATGCAAGCACTTCTTCTCTTCAAGACATCAACAGAACAGCCAGGCAGCCAGGCAGACTTATGTATCTAGACTTTACCAGGCTTGGGTCTGGGTGCCAAAGTTGTCTCTGTGACCCTGGCCATTTTCTTTGCTATATTCATTTGCCAAGGAGTAAATTATAAAGTTCTATGTTTTAGGATAAACTGAATACTGATAGCTTTTTTAAATGTATACTATATCAAGCACTGTTGTAGAATTTTTACTCATATTAAATACTTTATTTCTCATGACATCTCTATGAGGGAGGAATTCATTTTATACACAGAGAAAGAGAAGAACAAAAAAGTTATGTTTCCAAAGTCACGGAACTACCAAGTGACAAGCCCAGGTTTTGAACTTAGTCTGCTAATGAAGTCTATACTCTTAGCCAAAATTTTTCCCTATAACAAAGAAACTGAGACTAAAATCCACAACTCCTAACTGACATTAAGGATAGGAAAACTAACATTCTGAATTTAGATTCTGTATTTGTTACATTATGCGATGGCATTAAAGAAGGCTTTGGTCTTTAGTATTACAGTGGTGCAAAAGTAATCATGTTTTCACCATTATTTTTAATGGCAAAAATTGCAATTACTTTTGCACCAACCTAATAATACCGATGTTACCATTTGATAGATATCTTCAGTGCTATCTGTTGTTCTTTCGTAGCAATAGAACATGGGAGTAACATCAGGAAGCGGAAATTATTCTTGAAATTTTCCATAGTGGGCCATATGATGGGAACATCACGAAGGTAATGACCTTTCCTCACATCTACACATTTTGAAGATTCAGAATCTCCCTATGGAAGAACTAGCTACAAAGTCAATATTCTGGAAGGCAATGAGTTTCATGATACAAAGTACAGGGGAAAAAAATGAGTGGTATCAGGGAGAGCATTCAAGGGAAGCATTTTCTTTATTTTCTTCTCACAACAAAGGAGAAAGGAAATGCTAGAGGGAAAAAAAGCACATAAGAATATGGATTCTATATACATATATTCTCTTAAAATCAGAAGAAGTTCTCAAGGTTTGTTTGGTTGATTTCCTAGATTTTTAATTTTTTCATATTTTATGTAAACTCCTATTAATATTGAGAGTGCAAGTATAATAAGCAAGATGTGTATCCCTTAAATCCATTTTTATCTTGTAATTCTGTGATATACTGTATATTTTATAAAATTAAGAAAAATATACATTAAGATAGAGAAATATTGAAATATAGCACTTTTATATGGAATCTAAATTCAAAAACTCAAAATGTCACATGAATCATCTCAAAGGCTAGCATTATACTGAAATCTTACATGCTTTAGCAAAAACACAGCTTGGCATTAAGCCATTTACTGGAAGGGTGTGACATGGTCCTTCTGTAGGAAATACTGCCAATGTTATTAATGACCTATCCCAAAAAAGTAAGCAAGCAGAGAGAAACAAAGTCAATTCAGTTATCTTCATTCCAACCTTAGAAGCTTATGTTAAAAATCTATAACCTGAAATGATTTTCAAAGAGGAAAAATGTGGACATGTCTTTTCTTGTAGAAAAGCTCTCTAGATCAACATCACTGTCAGAGTGACCTGGACAGCTAATTCAAAATGCAAAAGGTCATTACCCATTCCTAGAGAATCTGACTCTTGAGGTCTGTGGTGGAATCAAGCTGCTTCCTGGTTGATTCTAATTCTTATTCCTACTGAAGCCATCTAGTAACTAGAACAGATACTCCCTAACCTCAGTCTTTGTACTGTACACTTCGATACCATGCAAGGATTTGATAACACCATTTACCTTATAGTTAAATAATTTTTAGATATATGGATATATAAATAGATAGAAAAACAGACAGAGAGGAGACACAATCTTACATACCCAGCTTATGACAGATGGAAATATTTAATTAGCAATGTCATAGTTTTACATGTATGTATTCACAATTTTGGATTGCAAACTAAAACACCATTAAAATTCAGCATATGCTTCTCTCATAAAGTATTGCTGTATAAATGATTTATATTTAACAATTCAAAAAAGTAATGTTTCAGACCATAAATATTTCCAATAAGATATTATCAAAGAGCATGCTGTTAATTACAAGAATACAGCATAGTAGGCCAGGCACGGTGGTTCATGCCTGTAATCCCAGCACTTTGGGACACCGAGGTGGGCAGATCACGAGCTTCCATCCTGGCTAACACGGTGAAACCCTGTCTCTCCCCAAAATACAAAAAATTAGACGGGTGTGGTGAGGGGGATTAGAATCCCAGCTACTTGGGAGGCTGAGGCAGGAGAATAGCGTGAACCCGGGAGGTGGAGCTTGCAGTGAGCCGAGATGGCGCCACCTCACTCCAGCCTGGGCGAGAGAGTGAGACTCTGTGTCAAAAAAAAAAAAAAAAAGAATACAACATAGTAAAGAATCTCAATATTAATATGCATAGTAAATAAAAAATAACATTTTGTTTCTGTAAAGCCATAAGGAGACATGGAGAACCTGGAGACTAAGAAATCAACCTGGTATTTGAAATTTACAGTGAGTCTTGAATAATGAAAACTGATTTCAAAATTTGGAGATCTGGTCAGGATGCTGTAGACAGAGGGGGATATTTTAGCAGATGGCAAGTATAAATTGAAATGTAATCTCAGCACCTGAACATTTGTGGAATCACATATTAGCTAAAACTCAACTATAAAATCTAATTACATTTCTTTTGAAACCTTCTTTTAAAATGTCGATCAGTTATTAATAATTTAATATGTGTAACTACTAGGAATAGTAGGTAAAGACTCAGTGCAGTAAAACTAACTATAAAGTGTGTGTGGCTCATCTGTTCAGCCATTGCGCTCAAGAAAATGTGCTCAAGTTCATTTGTGACTAACTGGCAAAGTTCTCATTACAAAACAAAAGCTCCAAACGGAAAAATGTTCGTACTGTCTCTTAACTAGACTCAATTGCTTCTATGCATGAAATCTTTTTTTTTTTTTAAGCAAAACGTTGCTTGATCATTTTCTTTTACTGTTATGCTTAAGAATAAAAACACACAACACTGATCAATACGGCGATCAAGTTAATTCAATAAGACACTTTTTTATTTGTTTACCACCTGTAACTGCCACAGAGACTACCACTACAGGAAAAGACAATAGAGGAGGAAGCTCTAAGGTAAGGTTAATTTGATATTTTTAAAGTTTCTTTAGAAAAACGTCCTTTGGTTTGTAGACACAGACATAGTATCATCAGTTGAAGTTATGCACAGTTATACAGGGAGAAAAGGTCTCTTTTAAGGTTAACGTAGTTTTAAACTTACAATGTGACTTCTTTATTTGAAATGTGGCTAGTTTCATCTAGTCTAAATTGGAGATACGTATCATTGTCGCTTTTTGCCTCAGGACAGTACCGGAAATGAGATGGTTCATTTCAATGCATTTTTCCCAGTTGAAACTGTGTAAATAAATAGATTGGGAAAGATTTAATGAAATCATCAACAGCCTGGAGGCAGCTAGTGGCCCTGTGCTAAACATTTGGCATAATCAACTGTCTAAGAGATTGAAAGTCCTAGGTACTGGGATTTAAGGTTATCCCGAGCTCAGACAGGTGGGCATCTAGAAAGGGGTTGGCACAGGATCTTCATCTACACAAGCTAGGTCAAATGAAGTAATATGTGATCCAGGGCATTTCAATAATACAAATAAGCCATTTGAATAATTCAGATATATAAATTTATATTTTAACACTGGACAAAACAGATTAGAATTCAAGACAGCCTAGTTTTCCTTCTGATTCTGTTATAACTCACTAGCTGCCCTTACATAAACCAAATAATTTCTCTATGCCTCAGTTTCCTAGCAGGGAAAATACGTCCTTGGAAAAGAATAGCAGTTCCCATGCCCTTTTACTCATAATGTTAAGATTTCTCAGAACACAAAAGAGAAGACACAAAACATGAATTTGGGAAGTTTAACCCTGCATCAACTGGTGTGGTAGTGCATTTTTTAAATTGTATCTTACATTTCTGTTTGAAGGAGTTCTGCTGCTATAAAATATTTAAAACGATAGCAGTCTGGATGAGGATTTCTAAAATAACTTCCAAATCTGATGATAGCTTGGGTGTCATGTAAATATATATGATGTAAAATATAAAATTCACATTAAACACATATTTATGTAAATTCATTTAATATGAATTATATATTTTATATCAATATGTACTTATATAAATATTTTGGTATATATGAATTCACTTAATATGAATTATATATTTTATATGAATTATATTTTAAAAAATAAATATATATTGATATAAAATATGTAATTCTTAACTCTACCATGAGTAACCTTTATAGACACCACTTCTGTAACACAAGGATTTTCATCAACACCAAATAACACTGAAGAATAAGCATCACTAAAAGAGGAACAAAAGGAGGGAATATAGTGGAGATAAACTATGAAGGACCTCCATTTTGTTTGGAGAAAATCAATATGAATATTTGTATGCATTCAAGAACAAGTAGGAAGCAATGTTATTATCTGTACCTTTTGCATTGGATGGGATACAAATGGAAATGTATATATGAAAGTGAGAAAACATTATTTTTATAGGGTCAATTAATGCCCCAAAGTATTTCTAAAGCAGTATTTTAGATTTATGTAACCATGACTGTTTACAATGATCTTAAGAAATGCTAGACCTAAATGTTTTGATCTGATGGAATATTGTTTTATTGAATGGTGTTTGAAATGAATGAACTTTTGTCAGAAATATTTTGTTGTACAAAGACTTTCATCGCATAAAATTTTATGTATATTCAAAGAGAATCTAAAATGCATACGTATAATTCATTTTCTAAATGTGAATAAGAAATTGAAATGACATTCTATTGAAAGACATTTTATGACAATTCAACTAGGTTCAGAAAACTGGAATGACACTGTACTTCATGTAGTCAAATTCCAACTGCTATTTAGTAGGAAATTATTTTTTTAAAACCCCACAATCTAATCCTTAGCTAGAATCTTGAAAATAGGATTCTCCCAAATAATTTTGTTTTTATTGGAGGATATTTTATAAAATAAATGAAGTACATTTTAGGCATTAAGAAATTATGCCCCAGCCTGTAATCCCAGCACTTTGGGAGGCTGAGGCAGGTGAATCATGAGGTCAGGAGTTCAAGGCCAGCCTGGCCAAGATGGTGAAATCCGTCTCTACTAAAAATACAAAAATTAGCTGGGTGTGATGGCAGGTACCTGTAATCCCAGCTACTTGGGAGGCTGAGGCAGAGAATTTCTTGAACCCGGGAAGTGGAGGTTGCAGTGAGCCGAGATGGCGCCACTGCACTTCAGCCTGGGCAACAGAGTGAGACTATGTCTCCAAAAAAACAAAAATAACAAAAAAAAAAAAAAAAGAAAGACATTATGCCCAAATTTGTATTCATTCTCACATATTTTCAGTACCTAAAATGATGCAGAGAGGAATCCTTCCCACCTGACTAGTTTATTGTTACCAGTGATGACATCAATTCACGTGGTTTTAACAAGGCAACCACATAGGCACAAATAATTCTGTTTTGCTAAGAAATAATTAAATAGGGCAAAAATATTGATTTAACTGACTCAACTGAACTTCAGGGTATTTCACAAAACCAACTGGATGGGAAATTGTGTTTCTGAGTGCCTGCCCTTTGAAAGGTTCCACTCCACTCTGTGAGAAAAAATAATTTTCATTTTGCCAATTCTTTAAGATGAATGTGGGTGGGCAGAGGCACTTTTGAAAAAGCTGTAATAAGAACACATTACAGGACTCTGTGAATCATACAGGTGACTTTTACTACAGGTGAGAATACATTGCTTAGAATATGAAAACATGTTAAGTCAACTGGAACTCTTAAATATTTAAGGTTTTTAAAAGTTTGGCTTCATAAACTAAACAACATATAAAATGTAGATTCAGTTAGGTATGGGAGAGAAAAATGAAGTGTTGACCTAAAGACAAGCAAGTGTATTCAGACTAAATTAACCTAACACCATTTTCCACCTGGTCATCCAAGCAAGCTTGCATCTCCTAGTTAACAAGAGCTTCATTTTAGCCTCTTGGAGCCAGGAGATTGAAAAAAATCCAGGAAAAAAAAAAAAAAATGGCCTTTGCCCATTTAGGAATGTTTTGACTCACCACACTTGAAAATCAGAAAGTCACTTGGTTAAGTACCAACTTTGGGCTGGTCCTCATGCAGTGGGGTTTACAACTAATTGATCACAACCAGTTACAAATTTATTTGTTCCTTTTCCACTCCCACTGCTTCATTTGACTAGCCTTTAAAAGCAAAAAAGGAGGTTTGATTTTCAGTATTGTGACACATTAATAGATTAATGTCATAATTCTTCAGAAAATGTTTAAAATTAGATTTAAATCAGGAAAGAAAAGCTAGAAAACCTGAACCTAAACAAAGACTACATCAAATGCGCTGGTGTAAACCTACCTGTGGGGTTTCCATGCTCTCTTTTAGGTATCTTCCAATTATTTTTTTACTTTGAAATGTTTGTCTAATTTAAAAGATTATTGATAAAAATTAATAAACCAGAGTCTTAATCAGAACTCTATAATATTCTTCTGATTAACCACTGAATGAAATTGCTTCTCCTTTTGCTCACTTCACTCTACCCACCACAGGATAGACAAATTCCAAGTCAGAATCACATCTCACTAGAATCTAGTATTGATGAGCTCCCAAAGTGACAGAAAGGAAAGGGATTTTCCTTCCCTCTTAGTTTAGTCAATCTCTAAGGCAGATGGTTAATTCATTGCACCTGTAACCAATTAGACATTCAAAACAACTGATTCTTCACAGTAAATTGTTGCTTTGCCAATCTGAGAAGCAGGTGCATATTCAATGGCTAAATTGCCAAGTGGTTGGATACACAAGATGAAATCATCCAAATACAAAATTCTGTTAGATAAATGTGTGGAAAAATATGATCAGCTATAATAATTCCATTCTAAATTAAGAATTTAATTATTTCAAGTTTTGAATCACAGCTCTGAGAATTTTATTTTTTTGATTCTGATATTTGGCTACTGAATTAAGCAGATGTTTTTTCAATGAAAATTAACTTTTTTAAAAAACGAGACTTAGAATTTTATTTTTCTTCTTTCTAGAAACAATGGGTTTTGATTATAATACACATATTAACACATATTTCATTATATAGTAATCCATTTAATGCATCTGCTTTAAAACAGATACCTTTATGTGGAAGATTTAACTTCCAGCCAAGGTACCTAATTAATTTTACTGAACTCAGTACAGTATAGCGACTCTCATTTTGTAGAATGAAAATCTATTTGGTTTATTTTATTACTATAGTGCTAATATTATAACTTCATAGACCTGAACCATTTTATCCTAGAAAATTATTCAATAAAAATATTCCACCTTTCTCATGTATGTTTTTTTGAATACATGGAAAGGGTCCATTGACACTTTTTCTTGGCAGCCACTTGTCTATACAATCCAATCTAAATATCCCAAATTCTGTCTGCATTTTTCATCAGAATTGCTTGATGGTAAGTGTATTAGTCCATTTTCATACTACCTGAAGCTGGGTAATTTATAAACAAAGAAGTTTAATTGACTGACAGTTCCTCATGGCTGGGAAGGCCTCCAGAAACGTACAATCATGGTGGAAGGCAAAGGGGAAGCAGGTACCTTCTTCACAAGGCAGCAGGAGAGGGAGAGAGTACAGGGAAACTGCCACTTATAAAACCATCAGATCTTTTGAGAACTCACTCACTATCATGATAACAGCATGGGGAAAACAACCCTTATGATCCAATCACCTCCCAGGAGGACCCTCCCTCAACATGTGGGGATTACGGAGATTTGGGTAGGAACACAGAACCAAAACGTATCAGTAAGGAATCACTTTCAAGAAGAGTATCAGACCCTGTTTAGCTGGCACCAGGATCTTATTCGTACCTTCCCATCTCAGGAATTGGCCTGGAGGGTATTTATATGGGTAGACCATGGTCACATTCCTGTAACGAATAAGGAATCTTCAAACAGTTCAACCAAAACTCTGTTTGTAGAGGGAGGAGATACTGTATGAAAGGTAGCCAAACTCTAACTGGATAATTCAGGTAGTATCACTATCCTACTATCCTATCTCAAAACCCAGGATAGACACATGGGAGGCATCTTTAAATTAATCCCTCCCTTTCCACATCTCATATATCTCCAATCATTTGGATACTATTTTCCATGTTTCTGATGTTTTCATTCTTATAGCCATTTTTCTTATGCCTTTTCTTCCCCAACTGATTTATTCAAAATATTCACACATCGGCCGGGCGCAGTGACTCAAGCCTGTAATCCCAGCACTTTGGGAGGCCGAGACGGGTGGATCACGAGGTCAGGAGATCGAGACCATCCTGGCTAACACAGTGAAACCCCGTCTCTACTAAAAAAAAAAAGTACAAAAAACTAGCCGGGCGTGGTGTGGGCGCCTGTAATCCCAGCTACGCGGGAGGCTGAGGCAGGAGAATGGCGTAAACCCGGGAGGTGGAGCTTGCAGTGAGCTGAGATCCGGCCACTGCACTCCAGCCTGGGCGACAGAGTGAGACTCCGTCTCAAAAAAAAAAAAAAATTCACACATCGCTTTACTTATTTACCCAATACATATGGACCAAGTATCCAGCAGGGCCCAGGAATAAGAAAGAAAATAGTGAATAAGGCAGACATGTTAAAGGTTTTAATGCAGTGGATAGTCTAAGACAGACATGGACAAATACCTCGATAATGATAATTTTGTCCTAATCCACACCTG
>NC_045435.1:920731-1205547 GCF_002776525.5 Piliocolobus tephrosceles | reverse complement strand
GAGAATTAGGAAGGTTTCCTGGGATAAGTGAATGTCAAAACCAAGACCTGGTGCTAAGCCCCTTCTCTAATTAATCATAGAGATGGGAAATAATTTTCCAGGCAGTGGGAATTCTGTTGTCTCTTCACTCTCAATACCAACCTCCACAGTGCTTACAAACTTATGTCTTTAAGAATACTTCAGGTCACCGTCATCCTCTCTCTAAAGCTTCCCCATTGTCTGCTGAAGAAATTACAAACCTGAGATTAAATTTCCAGTCTCATTTTTCTTTCAACAAAGAAACTATAGTTCTATTTCACTGTAGTATCAACTCTTTGCTGAACAACAGGAACAGTTAGCCTATTTTCTTTTGTTGCTTATTCTAGCAACTTATACTGGAAAATTCCTACTTATCATCTAAATTTCTGTTAAAATATTATCTTCTCTGAAAGCTTTCCCTTACCCCTCCATTCAGGCTTAATTGCTTATTTTTCTGCTATTCCACATCCTTTGCTCCCTATTACATAGCACCTATTTTATTCTGCTCCATATATTAGTTTTTCTTTATAGGAGAAACTTATGCTCTACTAGCTATGTAAATACCCCCATCCCACTCCTCTAGGCTTCCTAGTTTCACATCCCAGTCTACAAAGACTTCTTCCCTGTGACTTTGCAGCCACAGTGAAAATGGAATTGCCCACAATTTCCTGTCTCCCACCAAGTAGCAGGGAAAACTTGAAACCAGACACCTGCAGTGATATTCCTCACTAAGCTACCCTTCAGCATCTAGAATTTGACCTTGCAGATATGTTCTCTTCTCTTCCCCAGTGCCCTGAGTCTCCTAGCATCCCCTTTTATCCCCACTCTCTAGTATTTCTGATGAACTCCCATCAAGAATCGCAGCTCCTCTGCCAGAAATGGAAGAAAATATTCTTCCAAATATAATAGTTTTCACAGAGATGGACTTGTCTATAAGAGATTATAGATTTTTGAAAAAAATCCCCCAAAATGCATTTGCTTTTTGAGTTTTAAAGCTCCCTTAGAAAAGAAACTCATACCAGGCTAAGGGAAACTGGGCTTTTTCTAACATTCTTCTGCTGTTAGAAGAATGGTCCCTTAGAAATTCCTGGACATTTAGGATTGTTACTGAGAACCCTCCCCAGGGGTTGCGCGGATGCCCTGCATCACAACCTTGGATAAGGGTGCTAATATTTGAAAATAGCATTTGAGACCAGCCTGAAAAACATAGTGAAACCCTGTCTCTACTAAAAATACAAAAAATTAGCCTGGTGGCGGGCGCCTGTAATCCCAGCTACTCAGGAGGCTGAGGCAGGAGAATCAATTGAACCCGGGAGGCGGAGTTTGCAGTGAGCCGAGATTGCGCCATTGCACTCCAGCCTGGTCAAGAAGAGCGAAACTCCATCTCAAAAAAATAATAATAAAATAATAAAATAAAACAAAAAGAAAGAAAAGAAAATAGCAAACTCCTATTCATAATATCCCTTTTACAGTTGCCCTGAGGAATATGACATGCCTTTTGTAACTCAAACCCCTGGGAATTTTGTGACTCTTGATACCCCAAAACCATAGGCTCTGGTTACACACATCTTCCTCTGCAACTAGATTATGCCAGATTCTATTTTGCAAGTGCCTTTACCCTGTGGAGATCTGCCTATGATGGTGCTTTGTGCACATTAGACACCTAATAAATGCACACTCAATTGAATTGCCCAGGAAAAAGCCATATGGCACAGATGACTAAAAAGTGAACCTCCTCTACAACATACAACGTTGCCATTTAAGGGGGGAAAATCTTGTTAATGTACACGGTGACAAGTTTATGTCCTGAAACATGAGATCTGATTAGCTTTTTATATTTTAGCTCTCATAACTACCAGTTTTATTGCTGGTCATAAAATTATCCAGCTCATTTTGAAATTCAGCTGCAAAATAGGACCCTTCGATCTCCTGTGATTACACCAGTTTATAGGAACATATGACTCCATGTTAAGGGGCTAACTCAAAATAGGGTTTGGGAACCTTAGGAGGTATATTGAAGAAGTCTCACTGGAGATCTTAGGGCCGGGAACTCACTGGGCATATCTGGCAGTGGTAACAGCAAAAAGCGGAGTGTTTTGCTCAGGTGGCATCATGTTGGCTGAGATTTTTTAGTCATGAGAGCAAATCATGGATTCAGTTTTTACTCCTCAGTCTTAGTATCTTAGTATCAGTTTTGTATCTCAGTCTTCGTAATATTGGGCTGTAGCCCTGAACAGTTGTTCACAAATACCTGTCATTCACTAAGAACACGGGGGAACAACTTGAAACAATTTTTTTGATAAATACATGTTGAGCACTTACTAGGGGTTCCGGGGTTATTCTGTAGATAAGAAACTAGCAGCAACACTCTAGGATTGAAATAAAAGGAAAACACAAAGACTTTTAACAGACTGTGGAAGGGCTAACATATCTCAGATCCTCTTCTTGCCTAATTTGCTGCTGTGATATCTGTGATCCATTGGAGAGAAAATTAAGCACTGGGAGATATTCACAGCCGGGAAACTTCTGGGCAAATGACTGTAGTCCTGATGCTCCTACCCTGCACAAATATGATTTTATTTGCTTCCTTGCTTATCTACATTTTCAGCATCACTTCTGCTCAGGATAACAACACTCCAGCTATGTGAAAAATAATATGGACATTAAGCATTTTTTCCTCATATAAAGGTAATTACTTTAGGTGTGTTTTTATTTTGTTTATTTTAATTTAGACATCCTTCATTCATGTCTTGTATTTTTAGGTACATGATCTATCTCATGGGTAAATCACCAGCAACTCAGGATTACAGAGCAGACACACATGCACACTTGTATGTGCACACACGCGAGCATCTGTTGTTTTATCATTGCATATAGCTCTTGATTATGCACAACCTGTCCTCTTCCTCGTTTTCCCAATTATGCAGGCTTCCCTGCCACATACTTATTAGAAACATTTAGAAATACAAGGGTTTTCATCGGATCTCTCTATGAGATATTCCCTATCATTGATCTGATCAATGACTGTAAGAGAATGCAAAGAATGTCAGGGGCTCAGGATCATGGACACGTCTGGTAGTTGTAGGAAGGTTGGGAATTGTGGTTAAGGCTAATGTGGATTCTGGGACCTCTAGGCATTGGTCCAGAGGACAGAATCTTCAGTGGATTAGTCTACCCACTGACACATAAAGTCATGTGGTAGAAATTTTTCACATTAGCTTAGGTTAAAAAAAAAACAACAACAAAACAAAACAAAACTGCAGCCTTCTTACAGACATAACAGGAAAAGAAATCTCCAATATGTGACTTTTCAAAATTCTGCCCGCCCTGCGTTCCTTATTGCACAATCTCTTAAATAAGAGGAAGAGCCTAGTTTTATGCCTTAGTCTAGTTGCAGTAAAATGATAGCTAATTGGAGGAAATGATATTTATTTAACATTTGCTAAATTTGTTAAACAGACCTGTCTGCCATCTTTATGGTAAAATGGTACAAAAACAATGTCATATATTAGTCATGTATCATTGCATCTGGGTTCTTGTCTCCTGTAAATCCTTCCACCCTCTAGTATTCTGTCTTTCTGAGCTTCAAAAAATTACACAAATTTTTATAATTAGAGGACTTCCGGTAGGCCAGGGTCTTTATAAATATGCTGAAGTGGACTTATCTTAGGTTTCCTTGCCAAGTTTATTTTCAGACTTCTTGGGCATGAAACAAAAAGAGACAGGAAGTCTCACAGATAGATTCTGCATCAGACAAAATATTTTTGAAATATGAACTAGATCAGCTCTGTTTTCAAGGGTGGGGAATGTCTATCTCTCTTTTACTTGTTGATTTTCTAGCTTGCAGTAGTTGGGAGACCTCCTTATATTTCAAGTCCCTCAGGATTTTTCCTGCTGGTTGAAGAAACTCGTGTCAAAATGGACATTTCCTAATAGGACAGCACTGAACTGTCTATGAAAACACAGATTATAGCTCTATATTTACTGTTATAAAAGCATAAAAGTATGCTTCATGGAGAACCTTGAATTTATATGGAAGGAGAAGAATATATACTTTTCATAAATTTATTTTTTGCAGTTATCTCCCTTCACTTGTGTAAAGTGGAAAACTAAGCTCCTTTTATATCAACTTGGTATTTATTGACTTAAATAAATACTTAAATTAAACACTAAGAATAATAACTGAGATGGAGCGAGTGAGAGAGAGACAGACACAGTGAATCAAAATCTTTTCTACCCATGTATATTAATCAAAATATGCTAGGTGTGGTAACAAAAAATAATCTTGTGCTTTTCCACAGCAATTATTTTTGTATAGACAGATTCTGCTATATGTCCAGCATAATCTCTCCCTACTTGCAGTTAGGAGCTTCACCATCCTGTAGCTGCACCATCTGCAACACTGAACTTCCTTGATCAATAAACAAGAACAGACTGTTGGAGGCCTCATCCTACCAGTTCAACGCTATGGCCTGTAAGTGACAAAAACCACTTCTACTGACAGTCTTTGGCTGTCAGAAATTGGCCGCATGGACAAGATTAGATGCAAGAATAAATTTTGTTTATCCTCTTATTTGCCCAGAAAGATAAGTAAAAGAAATATGGGTAAGCACTCCCACTCCCACATTATCTACCTCTGTGTTTCTCAAATTCCATTTTCTTGTCCAGAGCCAGTTTTTTTTTTTTTTTCTTTTAGCTAGTAAGGAGATCAGGGTAGGGAAGTGGAGACATTATCAGGAGAGGGAGCTAGTTGGGGTGGTCTCAAGCAGTTTTTTTATGTCTCAGAAATGGTGGTAGAACTAAAGTCACCAAAAAATCCAAGCCCTTATCTCCACTGCTGTTCAGTTTCACTTCCCTGTGCACATACGCCTCATCATCTGAAACTACAAGGCAAACTCCTTATTATGCTTTATAGGACTACAGGATTAATAGATTTGCATATAGAAATATTATTTAATATTTGCATTTTAATATGTAATCCTCAATTGTTTCTTGAGTAATTACTCTAATATTATCTCTACTATTTTTATTACTACTTCTACTGTTATAATTACTTACTATTAGTCAATATTTATTGATGATCTACTGAGCTAATCAATTTCAATATGCATAATTTTCAAAAGAAATGTACAATGTACATGTAATTATCGCCATTTACTGTAAATAAATTGGACAACAAATTTATAATTTGTTAAATAATGAATCCAGATCTATCTGACTACAAAGTCCATGATGTTCAACACTACGGGGAACATACAGAGTAATAGGGATTTATTCTTATGCCATCATGTGTAATCAGCTATCTTAACACCTAAGATTCTAGGGTAGCAGGGTAGCCGTGCTAGTTGCTGAAAAAGTTTCACACAGAACTTAACATGTTTTGGGCATTTGATTGTTTAATAACACCAACATATAACACTATTTTTTTAAGTAAGATGAAAGTGCACCTTGACTATCGATTTAAATTTAGATCTGTTTTCTGAGTGTCAAAGCAACTTACTGGAAATACATAATTTGCAAATACTGCATCATCACTACACGTTGCCATGAACATCAAGTCACTTCACTAATTCAAGTGTTGAAATCAATAATTGATTAAAACTCAAAGAGGCTAAGCTTTATCCCTTTATGCCGAATTGGCTGATAATAGCCTGCACATCTAATAACAGGTGTGCATGTGAGACAAGGTAAACATATATTTTTTCACACTGAAAAATCATGGCTCACTCATAAAGTAAATGGAATAGTGCTCATGACTTCCAACACTTTCATGTTTCAGAAAATTCAGTAATTTCTTAATTACTTTTTTTTTTTTTTTTGAGACAGAGTTTTGCTCTGTCACCCAGGCTAGAGTGCAGTGGCTCAATTTTGGCTCACTGCAGCCTCCACCTCCCAGGTTCAAGCAATTCTCCCATCTCAGCCTCCCAAGTAGCTGGGATTACAGGCACCTGCTACCATGACCAGCATTTTTTTTTTTTTTTTTTTTTTGTATTTTTAGTAGAGACAGTTTTGCCATGTTGGCTAGGCTGGTCTTAAACTCCTGACCTCAGGTGTCAATTACTTTTAATTGCAAAAACTGCAATTACGTTTGCACCAACCTAATATCTCTTGTTTGTTCACTGCTAATCCCTAGAATCTAGCAAACCAATGTTTGCTGTTGTTTAATATTATGTGAGATTTTGAGTCAATCTGTTATAAAGTGAAAATAAATTTTAGAGTCTATTTACTATTAAGTTAAATTTCATGAAATGTATAACCATCCTTACTTTTTCACTGATCTTTCACTGAACAATCTCTCAATTATCCTTTCTTCTGTGTTGTTTGCTTAAAATAAAAATATACAACTCTGAATAAATCATTCATTATTACGATATGTGCCTATAAAGAAAAAATTGAAGTTTAGAAGAGTACATGTATTTATACCCAGTTCTTTTTCCTAACACATTTGAAATAATATATGAAATATATACACTGCAATAGGATAGAAACATAATAGGGACAAATGAAAGAGAAAAATAAGGTAAACAGAAAATCAGACTCAGGGCAAAGTTACCAAAAAATGTACTGGGAGTTTTAAAAATATAAGTTTTGAATTTGACTGTGAGCTTCCTAATAGCCAAAACAAAGTAAAAGTTACTATCATTTTATAATTTACTGAGTTTATAAGGAGATGAAATATAATTGGCCAGAAAAAATCCAGATAGACACAGGAATAGAAGTGTTCGCTCGTTGGAGATCATGTACTTATTTAAAACATGTTGCCAATAATATTTTTATTATTCTTTTTCATAGAAGAGATTACTTTCCAGGACATAGAAGAAAATTCTATAGCATCTCATTACTTTGGAATCATATCTCAGTTTTGAAATAAAATCATATTCAAAAATTACCCATAATATACACCAGACTCATTTTTAAACGACATTTGATGGTTTTTGACTCCCAATTCCAACTGGTTTCTGACTCCCAAAGTCTCTATATATGATAAAGTATATTCAAAAAGTGAGTGACAGACTTTGAAGGCCATTTCAAGAAAGTGTTCAGAAATATTGTAAGTGATGTTGATATCACAGGAAGACACATACAGGCTCTTAAGGTGAATATTTGAGGGAGATAATGCTTATTGTTATTATTCATGTGACCAAACAATTATATTCTATTGTGATTGTACAATATATGTCAGACCAGGGTGAGCACTCTGCATAGTTTCTTCAATAGTGCGGGTTACAAATAATCAGTCCTTGTCTTTGATAAATAGTCTTAGGTTTTTGCATGCTTCTGTGTGCAGATATTCATTCTCCTTTAAATGAAGTAAAAATTCCTTTAGCAAAGAAAACATAATTCTTATTTCTTTTTACCCTTCGCCACTAGCAAAGTTCCTATTAGGTGCCAACAAATACTAATTAGATAAATGAACTCTGTTCTGACTGCCTGAAGTACTAGCAAACAGCCTGGCTCTCCTGTCACATGGCACATGTAGAAGTGGCCTCACAACATATTTCCACATATTTTTTCTTGAAAAGGCAGCAAGTTAATAAAAAAGAGATGTGAAATATATGAAATATTTTATAATGCTCTTCTTCTATGACTTGAGTAAATGCTAATCTGAGATTCTGTAATCTGCATGACTGGTATAAGTGACGGAACACATAATTTTCTGATATTATTTTCTCAGGTTATTAAGCTCTGCCCAACCTTTTAAGTATATTGAATTGGAAGATCATGTTCCCACCATTTCAGGAAATTGGTAGTGTCACAGCCTGACAACTTGAGAAAATAATGTTATTTTAGACCAGAGGTAAAAAGAAGAAATGGCAACAAAGAAACTATGTAAAGCCTCAGACTGGAAATAGTAAATACTTGCCCCAGTGATGTAAAATTTTGTCAATGTGAGAAAAGCAGCACAAAGAATATCCTTGTGATTTATTTAACTATTGAGCTTTCTTTATAGGTCTCTTACTTATATGAGCAACTGTAAATGTTAACCCTTTGGTTTTTTTCATAAATGAACACTTTTCTCTGGTGGCAGGGGTTGGGGACTGGAACGGCTCTGTTGACAATGGAAGTCCGCATTGAGATCATTTAGAAAATAAGTGCAATGAGATAGGTGAAGGCCTATTTAATGAAGACAATTTAATAAAAATCCAAAGGAATGTATTACACAAACAGATTTTATTATAGAAAAATGGAATGTGCTGGAAGAGTGACTTTTAGACTTGGTGATCTTTCAGAGGAAAAAGAGTGAGTACAAACTTTACAACCTGTTGGCTCTTCCTAATTAGGGGTGTGACTAGAAGGGAGATGGTAGTCTCCAAATGAGTGCTGGTTTCCTAGCAACCATGGCTCCAGTGGCTTAACTAGATTTTAAATGCAAACAATCAACCTCAGTACTAAGCCTGAAAGGGATGTTAAGTAAATATCATGGGGAAACTGCAATTCTTCCTTTCTGAGGCTGTGGGCTGCACTACCAGTCTTTAAAGCCCTCCACTGTGCTCAGGTGCCTGCAATGGGCTCTAAGTCAGCATTAAGTTACATTATGCCTAGACTGTCCCTAATATGCCAATGACCCTACTTATTTCCTGCCTGAACACAAGGCTACATGTGGCAAAAACCAGACTACCGAATCGAGGTGGCTTAAACCTGATGTGGGTCTACAAGAATTTTTTCTGCTTTGTATTTTGCAGCTTATTTTATTTGATTGTGAGTATATTCTTTATAAGCTATTTTTTCATAAATTTTCCATTTTGTTCAGTAACATCTTTTCCATTTTCCAAAACACTACCTCAAAAGAGTCACTCAATCTAAAATTCCATATGATGTCTTAAAATATCATAACCCTTAAACGCAGCATATGTTTTCAAAACACATCTCATTCATACAAATTGTTAAATAGAAAATTGATTTGAGCAGAAATTAAAAATGGGTCAATAAGAGCACCTCTAGCACCTCTTACTTACTTGCATAATATGCCCCAATACTTTATGGGCAACTATGACAATTCCAGAAACATGGCTAGAAAGCAATTGATTATCTGAGCTAGTTCTCTTGCAGAAGAGGTCTCTGACTGTCCTCAAGGTAAAACTGGAAGACAATCAAAGCCATGGAATAGACCCAGGAATCTTCAATCTGAATGCATGATGGATACTAACCATTCAACACAGAAGACAGGTCACAGAAGAAGTAGTACATTCTCCCGTTGCAGGGTGGGTAAGAAGGCTCTTTTAGTAAACTTTTCTTATTAAACGTTTTATTTTGAGATGATTGTAGATTCACTTACAGGTGTAAAAAAATAATAAGAGAGATCCTATATATCCCTTGTCCAGTTTCTTCATTTGAAGGGACTTTTAAACCTTGGTGTACTCAGTACAATCAGGAGCCATCAGTAGAGTTGTAATCAAGTAAGTCAGCCTCCAGAAGAGCTCTCCATTTTAACAGTTCCACATATAAGCTTTGTTTGCACGAAATGGTAACTAGCACTCTTGGGACAGTACTGTTAACAGGTAATTCATCAGAGAGCTCTACTGAAAAGGTCTGATCAGTAGATTCAAGAGGGCAGGTCTCTGACAGTCAAGAGGGGACTCTCGTCCTTTCTTTTTTCAGATGTGAATTAAATGATTTTGGGGGCTTAGTGGGCATTAATAAACTATAATCTTTGGTGATGTTGGATAAAGTGGTTTGGCTAAACCACTTTAATTCTTAAATTCTTCTACTGCAGGTAGGATTCCCTTCGAATACATGATTGTAAAATTAGAGATCATTAGGCAGGATATTTATTAAGGAGAACTTGGGATCAAAACATATGGAAGGGAAGGGAAGTGAGGGAGGAAGGAAAAGCAGCGTTATTAGACAATGAAGAAAATTGGGCTGCATGCAGATCTAACAAAGTCCACAGCTAACATGAAGGGCCCCTTGAAAGTTGTTCTGCCTGCACTGAGGATGCCAGAGCTTTATATTCTTGCATTGACCAGTCATTGGATGCGAGCTGTTTGGTAGAAGGCAATGTGATCTTGGACAAAAGAGCTCTTTCCAGCCCAAGGCAATTTACAGAAAGAATCAAAAGCTGAAGTCTGTCAGGTAGTATTGCTCCTAGAAGCTATAGAAAATAATGCCTCATTTCTAATGGAGAAGGCAGGCAATACATAACAGCATCCACTGTATTTCATCCATTGTACTGCTCAGTTCTATTCCTTTACATATGTTCTGACTTGGAATGAGAAGGGTTATAGTTATGATGAGCTTTTTTGTTTTAACTGGCTTTGACTTATAGGAAGAAGATTTATGGGATGAATTAAGCCCATGCAACTGTAGATGATCTTAGGGCTATAATTAATCCTCAGCATCTCTCTCCTTTATCCAGAGGGAAAAAAATCAAACCAGTGTATTTTTCTAAATTTTCCTTATCTTCAACTAGCACCTCACCTGGGTCTGTGGTCACCATGTGCCTCCAAGACTGCAGCTGCCGTACTTGTCCATGCAAGTGGATCGTTTGGGAGCCAAACACAGAATTCTGTTTCATAACTGGAAAACATCAGCCTTACTTCCCCCTGATGATCAGAGTCCATTCCCTGCCGGGACTGTGACTCTTTGTGTGTCCTGCTTGTCCCTTGTCCAAAGGACTTCAAGGTGACCAGGAGAAAACCACAGATTATATGCAATAGGACTCTTGCTATGTCCATGGTGAAAGTGTTCTCCCTTTGGGTATCAGGAGTTTTAAATCTGCAGAACAGGGCCAGGTGTGGTGGCTCACGCCTGTAATCCCAGCACTTTAGGAGGCCGAGGGAGGCAGATCATGAGGTCAAGAGATGGAGACCATCCTGGCCAACATGGTGAAGCCCCATCTCTACCAAAAATACAAAAATTATCTGGGCATGGTGTTGTGTACCTGTAGTCCCAGCTACTCAGGAGGCTGAGATAAGAGAATCGCTTGAACCTAGAAGGTGGAGGTTGCAGTGAGCCGAAATTGCACCACTGCACTCCAGCCTGGTGACAGAGCGAGACTCTGTCTCAAAAAAAAAAAAAAAAAAAAAAAAAAATCTGCAAAACAGAGTTGTGTGCAAAGAAAGCACAAAATTTCCATAAAGCAAAATTAGAAGTGATAAAAAAATGTGTGCAGACAGAAACACAAATAGAAGTGATATTAAAGATGGCCACCCTTGCTTCAATCCCTCGATTCTCAAACTCATGTATTCCACGTATTAGGGACAAGAAACCATGTAAAGGCCATCTATCTACTCACGTAGAGATTGGCAAACTATGGCAAATAGGACAAATCCATCCTGTTGCCTGTTAATATAAACAGAGTTTTACTGGAACACAGTTATAATCATTCATTTATATATTATTTAAAGCTGTTTTCACACTAAAATTGCAGAGTTGAGCAGCTTCCACAGAGATCATATGGCCTGAAAACCTAAAATAATGTTTATCTCACTCTTTACAGAAAGTTTGCCAACTTTTGATGTTCTGTGTATATCGCATCCCCGAAAGTGGTGCCCCGTCTTTGTAAGGAATCATCTCCAAGTTAGCACCTCAGTTTACCTGCACCAGTCCGTTCTGTTGCTTTATCACTCTGATAGCTTCTGGGTGGTATAGTGTGGAGTGTGGCTAAAGGATTGCATGGTCATGTGCCCACTCCCACACTCTATTTCTGCAAAGTGGGTGTCTTGATCTGACATGATATTGAGTGATATCCTATTTCAATGAATCACTTTGTAAACCCTTGGTTAGTGGTGCAGGTTGACATCCTGCAGTCAGAAAAGGCAAACTCATACACAGAAAATATACCAATTATTGGGCAAATGAATTGTTGACATTGGAGGGTAAAAGGGGTCAAATGTAGTCAACTTGCCACAAAGTGTCTGGTTGGTTTTCTTGAGGATACTGCTGCATTAGGGATAGATTATTTGTCTCTGTTGCTGACAGATTGAAGGTTCAGTAGTGGCAGTAGATAGGTAAGTCTTGATGAGTTTGAGCCCATGTTCTTGAGTCCATGCAGAGCTCCCATCCCTCTCACATGGCTATTTCCTTTTTGTGTCCTTTGTGCAAGCACTGAAGTGGCCAATGACACAGGCCGGCTGACATTAATTGGCTAGATCATTTTGTCTATTTGAATGTTTAGTGTCTTTTTCATAATGACAGCTTTTTGGTAATATTAGCATGTAATATAAAAATGCTGACGTTTTATGTCCACTATGCAAGGTACATCTGTGTGCCTCTATTCCATTACTCATTGTCCCTTAGCTTCCATTTTTTTCTTCTTTTAGACCCTGGCCATCTAGCCAAGCCATTTATTCCTGCTCATGAATCTCTATGTATTCTTGCTTTGGGCTGCTTCTCTTCTCTCATAAAATGGATGAATAGGTATATCAAATGCAGCCTGCCCATTAACTTTCCCTCACCATTGGATCTTTGATGCCTCACCCTCCCACCACCCCCGACCCCTTGAGTGAGACAGTAGCATAATCATGGTCTATTTTTGGCTTGACTAACAAGACAACATATTTGTAAATAAAGCATTGCTTTATTCCTCCTCCAAATTCCTGCATGGCCATAATGAAAGCAGCATCAAAGGCTCTGGTACAAAAGTGAATCACATAGTGGTGGGGGGTGGAGGTGGAGTGAATGGTTCGGGGAGAGATAGAGGGGGTATCTAAGTCATCTGCTTAAGATACAAGCTTAAATCATGTTTTCGGGCATTACTTATGCATTATGACAGATATTCTACTTCCATATTACAATAGATTTCTGATGGGCCTACTTATCTTAATTCTGGATCTAGCTTCTGAGGAAAACTCTTGACCACATGATCATTTGACGAACCACAGTGAACCATTCTATCTTTACCAGTGTCCAGTAACAAAAAGGAGAAACTGTTCAAAAGGCATATAATTCTCTGTAAAGCTCCAGAATAAAGTAGATTATATTTCTTCTACTGAGAGGTACCAAATGCTTCTTACTTGTTTTCCTACCACAGGTATCTCCAAGACAGTATAAGGCCCAAGAGGCAGATAGGCTTGTACTGCAGTATGGCACCGCTGCAGACCTTTCCTTCTCTGAGACTACCTACATCATACTTTAAAAGGGCAGAGCCGTTTGTTTGTGTGTGTCTTTTATAACTGCCTCAGTGTTATTGTGAAAACTGAAATTTTTGATATGTAAAAGTGATTTATTGGCCAGGCACGGTGGCTTATGCCTGTAATCCCAGCACTTTGGGAGACTGAGGCAGGTGGATCATGAGGTAAGAAGTTCGAGACCAGCCTGACCAAAATGGTGAAACCTCGTCTCTACTAAAAATACAAAAAAATTAGCCAGGCTTGGTGGCGGGCGCCTGTAATCCCGGCTACTCGGGAAGCCAAGGCAGGAGAATTGCCTGAACCCGGGAGGCAGAGGTTGCAGTGAGCTGAGATCATGCCACTGCACTCCAGCCTGGGCAACAGAGCGAGACTCCATCTCAAAAAAAACGGGATTTAATGTAGTAATAGGTTTTAATTCAAACATATTATACCTAACTTTTTACTATATATTTTTCTGACTTTGATGTGATATGTGAAGTTTTATCCTTCATTATAATTGTGATATGATGCTAAGTTACATGAACATATGTTCTTCATTCAACAACTTCCCATAGCTCAGAGACTAGAGTTTAGTAGGTACTCATTAAATATTTGTTGATTAATGAATAAAATTCTCACTCATAATAATCAATCATCAATATCAATAATAACAATAATCAATTCACAGATAGAGTTGAGTCTTACCACATGTAAGAACTACATGAGTTGCTGTGACAATATGCTAACCATCATATTGACTCCAGAGGGAACTTGGTATTAGAGACATAGTATCTTAGGGCTGGAAGGGGCTTTCTCATTCAATTTAGTCACCTTTTACAAATGAAATAGAGGCTCAGAAATGGATAGGAACACGTCTGAAATCATGTCCAGCTGGTTCCATAGCTACATCATAATCTAAACTTCTCAACAACCCTCATAAACATTGTTTCCATTATACCATTCTATATGTCATTATTTCATTCTTCTCTTTTCTACAGAAGTAAAACGTTTCCCAGGACAATATCAGATCTTAAAAATTTTTCCATTAAAAACACACATTAAAGCTTATTAACCTAATTTCCAAATTTGGAATATGGTGGAAGGAAGACTAATTAACAGTCATTTTGATATAAAGGAGTAAGGGGAAAAAAGTTTTAAAAACTAACATCATGTTCTTGCAGTACTGAATACAATTTCATGTTACTTCTGTTTTCAGATACCATTCTTATTTCCAAACCAGTACCCAGCAAAAGACGCATAATTTGCTCATTCATTTTTCTTTCTCCTCCCCTAATTCCACCAATTTCAGCTTTCTCATATGAAATAAGTATACAATGTATCTCATATGAAATATGATTTATATTTTCTAATTTCCAAATAAATAATGATTAACAAAAGCATTTACCTAAGGCCTGATCTGAACTTAACAGAAAAATATCACCATAATCAGTTTTACATGTTATAAAAAATGCTTCAAATGCTATTAAGAATATTTGATCTTTAAACACTTAGGTAATTTCTAAAAAGATTTTTCCCACTGATTATTTAGACAGAATGTTAGAAGACCTTAGGGGAGATATCGAAATCAGATGAAATAGTGATATGAAGTCATAGCTACTTAATGCAGTGATAAAGGAAATGAGAAATGAGAAAACCTGAAATATACAAATATAAGGCTGTCACAACAACACAAAAGTAATAATCAAAGTATTTTCTGTGGCATTTGAAAGCCAACAAAAATTGCAAGGTATTGAGAATGAGCAAAAAGGTGGTTTTCTTGAAAAATTTTGACCAAAGATTTGAAGAAAATTAAGTTAACAAATATTTTAAAATAATAATACAGTGGGAGAGCTTTTATAGATGACTCTTCCCAAAAATGATTTTTTTCACCATTTCAAGCAGTAAAAAAAAATATTTTTGGATGGAAAAAATAGAACCTAGCAATAGAATTCTCCACATAATCATGTCACAGAACTGCCCCCAAATATGTCAAATATATCTTGGCTTATGTTCTAGAATTTTTGAGATCATTAATTTAACGTGCTTAAGTGCCTTAAAAAAGAAATTGGTTATTTTCTACATTTCCATTTAAGGTTATATTCCGATTTCAGTCTTTTTAGATTGATGAACCCCTATTTGCTATAAACTATGGATACCTTTTAATATTATGAAGTAATATATCCAGCATTAATAAGGAATGTTTACAAATGGAATAGGGTCATATAGTTTTATTAAAATGAAGAGATTTTGCTTCTAAATGCCAACCATTAGGAGCATAACCAATGTGTTGGGCAGAATGTGTTTTAATGTATACTCAAATAGATTTGGTATTCTAACTTTTTAATAAATTGCCTTTGTAACACAGAGAACTCTTCTCTTACTCAGAGAAACTGGAAAAAGTTTGTGATCTTGATGTTCTGCTCAAGCATTCTAAGAGAATTGACAATTTTCATCAGTATCCAAGCTACTTTAAAAAACTTCACCATCCTTTATATCTCCACATCTAATTATTAAGTGTCAGTCATAACTGACAGTAGGACAACAAAGCCACGCAATTACACAGAAGGATATACTTTCAAATGTCATTCTAAATTTATAAAATTGGAGTTTTACAGTCCTCTTATGAAAATGTCAAAAAGCACCGATCATAATTTTTTCTCTAAGTGGTAAATACAACAAATTCACATCCTTAATGCATTCATCTTTCATTCTTACAATGATAAAAATCCTGGAGTTGAATACCTGTCTTTGTATTTATTGAGGTGAAGATGCTTATTTCATATCTATCGGACATCTCAACACCTACAAAAAGTGACAAGTGTTAATCATGTTGTGTTGTTGACTTATAAAATTAATTTATTATCATAACAAAATATTAAAATGTTATAGAAGAAATTAAAGATAAAAATCTAGCCCACTCCCAAGCTTAGGCTGCCTAATTCCTATCCTCAAAAGTGATTTGGATAAACTAAAAGATAAATTTATTATTAATAATTTTGGCTGATCCTTTCAGACATAGTCTATGAATTTATATATATGTGTATATATATAAAATTTA
This sequence comes from Piliocolobus tephrosceles, assembly GCF_002776525.5. Taxonomy (NCBI): domain Eukaryota; kingdom Metazoa; phylum Chordata; class Mammalia; order Primates; family Cercopithecidae; genus Piliocolobus; species Piliocolobus tephrosceles. The sequence continues at coordinate 1,189,419 of NC_045435.1, read as the reverse complement.
TGGTTGTGTTTATATATAAATATATATAAACATATATATGAACACACTAGATCAAAAAATAAATCCTGCTCTGCAATGTTTTCTGATTTTAATATTTACATATAATCTTACTATATTTTATTTGTACATATCATACTGACTCATTCCTCTAAGTAACTGCATAATAGTCTAATGTATGTTAGTTTCTCAGTTTGTTTCATGAGTCACTTAGACGTATTTCCAGTTTTGATATTAGAAACAATACTCCATATTGTTTGAGCTATACCTTTGATCATGTATCTTTTCATACCTCTGTTAATGCATCTGTAGGATAAGTTCTTAGTTGGGAAATTTCTGTGGCTAAGCATTTATTTGTTTATAATTTAAATTAGTCAATTCAACATTATATTAGCATTATATTAGCTAATTATGGTATATTTTTAATATAGTCTACATATTATGCTTTTTTTTTTTTTTTTTTTTTTTTTTGAGACAGAGTCTCACTCTGTAACCCAGGCTGGAGTGCAGTGGCACGATCTTGGCTCACTGCACCCCCTGCCTCCCGGGTTCATGCCATTCTCCTGTCTCAGCCTCCCAAGTAGCCGGGATTACAGATGCTCACCACTATGCCTGACTAATTTTTGTATTTTTAGTAGAGATGGGGTTTCACCATGTTGGCCAGGCTGGTCTCGAACTCCTGATCTCAGGTGATCCACCTGCCTCAGCCTCCCAAAGTGCTAGGATTACAGACGTGAGCCACCACACCTGGCCATATTATATATTTTAAAAGTTTAAAGTTAATCAACAATGGAACACGAGATAAATAATCATTTTATAAAACAAAAATCTCAAACCCTAAACAGGGAAAATGATTTGGGAAAATAGTTGATAGCCAACATTGAAATTAAATTTTTAAAGAGCACAACCTAATGAGAATAGCAATCACTATTTTGTAAAATTTAAAATGAAAATAAAACTAGAACTTGAGTTATAGCAAGATACATCAAGATGTTTTGTTAGAAAAACATCTATAATGGATGTGGTAATTTCTTGAATTTTCAGCATTTGGAAAGCTATGAAAATTATTTTAAGCCAAATGAAATAACATATATGTCATCAATGCAGACAGTAATTAGCCAAACATTTGAATGATTCATGTTTAAAGCTATTGAAATGGAAAATTTTCTTGAAAATGTGAAAACCTTTTCAATTTCAATGATTTTAACATGATAATGTGAAGTAAATCTAGAACAAAGCTGATAGATACCTCCTAATTTCTAACCATTTTTGCTGATATAGAACAAACATATATTTCAGTAACATATTCTGTTTTCTCCTTCACTCTTTTACTGGCTAATGTGGGCAAGGGAGACTTACTTCAGATGTTTGAAAATTATCATCACTATAATTAATTATTTTTCTATATATATAAAGAAATAAAATAGTATGTCAATTGGAAGAATTTAAGATCTAGAGTACATGGCACTAGGCTAGTCGCTGTGTAGTAGTCAACATTTTTATAAACAGGGTCAACTTTTATTAGCTCTCCAATTTCCCAAATGGGGAGACTCAGGTATATATAGAACTTGGACTTCAATATATATAGAAAGTACAGCTGTGTTCAACTCTTCTAAAAAAAGAAAGAAAAAATGTATAATACATAATCTTCCAGAAGGGTTTTTAGTATTTTTTCCTTTAACAGATAGATCTAAAAATATTCTTTGAGATCTCCTTATCTAATTTCTTTGAGAATGTAGGTTTTATTTCAAAATGCCCTTCCAATAATCAAATATTAACTTTAGCGTAAGTTGTTTTATGTGTATTTATTATCACAAGAACATAACGAAGGAAGAACCACTTAAATCTCTCTCCTCCGTGTACATATATTCAGCAAGTTTCTAACATTTATAAGGATTGCATTTAGCGTGAAGATTATGATCATCTTAGATAATCAGCATCTGCCTGGTTCCAAAAAAAGTTGCAGCAATAATACCTAAAACAATATTCATAAAAAAGATTACTATCTCTTTAATAAAACATGAAACATTTTTTCCAGGGCTTTCATTATCAGTTCTTGAATGATTTAGTGCCCTTGCTTTTTATTCTGACACATATCTGCACTGCTTTCAGAATTCACTCATCACTTCACCAAGATTAAATTGAATGCATACACTATATGGATCATTGTACATTAGGAACAATACGTTGGTCAACATTTGAGTCTGTGCCTAGCATTGTGCCAGGTTCTAGTGCATACAGAGAAATATGGTCCATCATTTCTAGGAGCTTCCAAACTATCTTGGGATTAATGACCAACATAGAAAAGCTCAGACAGCAATAATAAAAGACATGACAAATGAAGATAAAGGCAATAGAAGCCCTATAGTTTTCTTTTTTTTTCTTTTCTTTTTTTTTTTTTTTTTTTTTTTTTTTTTTTTTTTTTTTTTTTGAGACGGCGTCTCGCTCCGTCACCCAGGCTGGAGTGCAGTGCTGCGATCTCCGCTCACTGCAGCCTCTGCCTCCTGGGTTCAAGCAATTATCCTGCCTCAGCCTCCCGAGTAGCTGGGACTACAGGCGCCCGCCGCCTAACCGGCTAATTTTCTTGTATTTTTAGTAGAGACGGGGTTTCACCATATTGGCCAGGATAGTCTTGATCTCCTGACCTCGTGATCCGCCTGCCTCCGCCTCCCAAAATGCTGGGATTACAGGTGTGAGCCACCGCGCCCGGCCAGAAGTGCTATAGAATTTAAGGAGAAGGGGTAGTCATTGTTTCATAGAACAGTTTATCTAGAACCGACCCTTGAAAATCAACAGGATTCAGACTTACAGAGAAAAAAAAAAAAATTTAGGTGTGGGTAATTGTGTGAATAAAGGAAGGAGGACTCTATAAGGCACATTGTAGGGGACCGGTTTAGGAACATTGAACAGATCCATCTGGCTAAAATAGACCTTAAGAGAAAAAAATTGTATGATATGTCCGTGGAAAACTGTTGGACTCTAGGTCATTTTAGACTATAGGGACATTCTAGCCCACAGGGACTTGTAATACAAGTCTAAAGAAAAAGTACCTTATGTTATGGGAAGAGGTAAAATCTTGAAAGGTTTTTAATTTTGGTGTTAGTGTGTTGAATGGGCTTTATAAACGTTAATCTAGGTATGGGAAGTAATAAGGGATTGTGAGATGCACAATACTGATACCTAAAATTTAATCAGCACTTACTGCATAATAGGCACTATGCTAGAAGACCAACATGGATAGTTTCATGTTTACATACCCTTAAAGATTTATACTATAATTATTCCCTCTTACAGGGGAAACATAAAGCTAAGATAGATTCAAATATTTTTCAAGGATCCCCAAGGTAGCCCATTTCTGAGCTAGAATTTAAATGTAGGCAGTAAGTCTTTAAGTGAGTTCTAGAGTCAAAGAAGCGAGTTAATAAGTTATTAGAAGTAGTCTTTTGTGACAAATTGCTCCACAATTTGGAGCAATTTGTATAAATAAAGAGGAATGAAAGGGTGTTAAAGACAATGTGAAGGAAAGATTAGTTCAAACTGTGCTGTGAAAGGGCAACACATTAAAGGGATAGAATTTTTAAAGTTGAGGATGTATTAGCATCACATGCATTTTCTTTGTCAAAACTTGCTTCCCCCTTTTCCTGAATTACATGTTGATGCTAACAATAACCAGTTATCCTGGATTGGTTTGAAAGAAAATTCAAAATGAAAACAATTTGCAGGTATCTAAGAATAAGCTCATTTTCTCAGATTGCTCTGTTGGTAATGGTTTGGTTTTGTGTGAATAATTTATCTCCAATAGGTATTCGGTAGAAATAATACAAACCAGTTTTGCAAATAGGCCCCTTAAGAAAATGTTAGCATCGTCCTTACCTATTTTTCCTAAAGTCATCTTTCCATCTTCTGAAACAGATTCCTATGGAAAAGTAACAGTAACAACGAGCTCATTATCTAATTTTTGTCAGAGCTCATCTGATTTCTTTAGAGACACACTTATTGAATAGCTTCTCTTAAATAAGACCTAACTAAAAATATGAATATGTAAACTTGAAGTAGACATTTAAAAATCATTAAACATGGCAAACATTTTTCTGCCTTGAAGTCAATTGTGAGGGCATATAGTGTGTTCGATAAATATTTACTGTTGAATGAGCAATTTGACGTTAACTTGGATGTAAGTTCCAACTCTTTTCCATACATATTTTAAGTGAATGTATGTAAGATTTATTTTAGATAATCAGATAAACATAATTTTGTCCAACAACATTTAATTAGAAATGTGAGTCAGGAGCATGTACTCATCTGCTTCAGACCTTGAAATAGCTCTTCATTTCACTATAAGATCAAAGCTTCCAGAATAATCTTATATGACCTGGCACCTGTTTCCACCATGATCTCACCTCTCTCCCTCTCACTCACTCTGCTCCGGTCCCACTGGCCTCTTTGCTATTCCTCAAACAAAGCCCCATCTTATGTTCAGACAGTAATACTGTCCAGAATTTTAATCAAAACTTCCACATTAATTCTCTCTTCTTCAAGCATTCTCTAGAAGACATCGATAAGGCCAACTCTCACCATCCTTTTTACATATGATTCCCCAAACTATTTCCAATACTTCTCATATTGCTCCACTTGTTTATGGTTTCATAAGTATTGTCTTCTAACGTAGTAGAAAACTTACATACCATATCTTAATAAAATTGTATGGTGCTACTAAAATGGCAAGCAAGAATGCTTGTTTGCTTTGTTCAATGTTGAATCTCAAGCATCTAGTAGGCTTTGAATTAATATTTGTTGAATGAAAACATGAACAAATGAGAGCATTTTTACATTCTCCAACCACAATTAATCTCTAACTAGCCACCTTGTGTGTCAGACCCGCAGAGTAAAGAACAATAATTTCTTCTAATTTGACAATCTTTTACCACAGAAACATCAATAAATATAATTCTGCCAAGTAATATTTTTACTAAGTGGTTAAAGCAATTATGAAGGAAATACTGTGTGTTATTGTTGAAGTCTGATGAGTGTTACTTTATAAAGTGTCAATTAAGTAAGATTAAGGAGTCACCCTTTTGAGTCATCCACAATCCTATTATCTTTGGTAAGAGTAGATGCCAAAGAGTGTGAATCTGAGACAGAGAGGACCAACATAATTATCTGAACTTAAATGTCCTTTGAAACTATGTCTGTCTCTACTTTGAATAAAACTTCTCAATGGCTGGACACTAATAAATATTTGTTGATACAAGAAAGCATTTCAAAAGTACCTTTTCTCTAGCATCCATGTAAGTAACAAGCATTCAAACTTAAGCTGCTGAGATTTAGGAATATCTCTGGTGGCTTTATTTTTCTCTTCTAACCAATGACAAATTTTGGCTACATAACTTCAGAGCTCCTTTTCTATCAATTGTCTATGATTTTAACATTTCTACTAGATTAGATATTTCCTTAGATAAAATAACACTAAGAGAAAAATTAATGGTTGTGGTTTTCTTTTCTCCAGCTTGTCATGCTTCAGTTATGTCCCCTTTAGTCTATGGCTTAAGAAGAGCTTGCTTTCAGTTCAGTTGAAACTACAAGCACCATGTTGAAAGAATTTTGGTACTTTCTTCTCCTTGTTAATATTATAATTGCCCCCCAAAATAGATCTATATAGTGAACAGAAATGTCTGAGTGGATTTCATCAATGACAAGAAAACAATAAATTATATTATTTTGACATCTATGACCAGTGCACAATATTTTGTATTTGAGAATTTTATTATATCTAAGGAAGGCATTGTGAACCAGAGATGAAATGACAGGCTTTAAATTGAATCTTTTTCTATGGAGAATTTAATGAAAAACGTCTAGAATGAGAGAGAGTTAAAGAAAGAATATTTCATCAAAAAACATATTTCTACAACAATTATTTTTTCTATAACCACTTTGCTATTATCTTAAATATGCATACTTGATTCAAAGCTTTCCCTTCATTTCATCAAAAAAGTTGTCATGATGAAAATGAAACTTCAGATTCTTTTATTACTGAGTTATTTCAATATACTTCAGTGAGAAATATAATTTATTGGAGGTCTCCACTACTACTGCCATGCCACGAGTATCTGTCAGTGTTCACAAGGAATCATGAGAGTTCATTCTTAGGATATGATCATTCTTAGCTACACTTTTAGTCTATCAAGTAGATTATGGGGGAAAGAATGCCATTAAGCCTCCTCTCACAAAAGCAAACACAGAAAAACAACCGCTGCAAAACCCTGGAAGTACACATATTCCTATATTGGCTCTCAAAATCCACTTTCCCTGATGAAGGTGAAATAAATGGGATTTCTGCTTTCTAATAAACTAATTCAGTTGATATTTACTTATTTTTCCAAAAACTGTGCTAGACTCTAAAACCGTGGTATCCAACAGAACTTTCAGCAATGATGAAACTGTTCTAGATCTTCACTATTCCATATGGTAGTCACTAGCCACATGTGGCCATGGAGGACTTGATGTGTAATCAGTATGACTGAGAAACTGAATTTATAATTTAATTTTAATTTGAATATAAATTTACATAGCTACATCTGGCTAATGATGAATATATTGGGCAATTAGGTTATAGAGATGTATCTCTGAGCAGGATCAATGAGAGAAAGCTTAAAGACAATTAAAAAACAATAGATAATTAAAATAGCAAAAAATAAGGAAGTCAAGTATTTGAGAGAGGCTCCTTTCCAATGTTACTATTATAAATGAAGTGAAAGTGATTGGCAGTGATAAGTACCCAAATCTTAGTGATAAGACAAGGAGCAATACTTTCATTTTAATACTGCTAACTAGTATCACTTGTGATACACAGTTGACCCGTGAACGACATAGGAGGTATGGGTGCCAAACCCCACTGAAAGTGAAAATCCATGTATAATTTTCACACCCCAAAAACTTAACCACAAATTTTGGGCCTATTATTGCCCAAAAGCCTTACAGATAACACAAAACCATAATTTTGGGCCTATTATTGCCCAAAAGCCTTACAGATAACACAAGCTGTTGACTAATGCATATTTTGTATTTTCTATGTATTATATAGTGTATTCTACAATAAGGTAAGCTAGAGAAAAGAAGACGTAGAGAAAATCATAAGGAAGAGAAACTACATTGACTATTCATCAAGTGGATGTGGTTCATTGTAAAGGTCTTCATCTTTGTTGTCTTCACATTGAATAGGCTGAGGAGGAGGAAGAGGAGAGGTTGGTCTTGCTGTCTCAAGGATGGCAAAGGCAGAAGAGGTGGAGGAGGTGGAAGGGAGGTGGAAGGGAGGAGGTGGAAGGGAGGCAGAAGAACAGCCACACTCAGTGTAACTTTAGGGAAATACATAATAACTTCTGACATTTTGTGCTTTTCATTTCTCTGCATTTAAAATGTTTCTGTACAGTACCAATTTTTCCACCGTTTGCTTTGTTCTGCACCCATGGGTGCATGAAGTGTCCCTGTTATTAAAAAGTCAAAAGCAGGCTTAAATAATCAGAACTGTTCTGCCACGTTGTCTAATGTCAATTAGTTTTCTTGCATTGCTGCTTCTTCATCTTTCTCATTTCCTAGCATTGGTTTTGAAGTATTCATCTCCATCAGGTTGTCTTCTGCTAATTCTTCTGGTGTGGTCTCTATTAGTTCTTGGATGTCCCCAACATCTGTATCTTGAACCGCTTCACTGCTCACTATTTTTCCATATCCACAATCTTTTACATGATTTCCTTGATTGGCTGTACGTAAATCCTGTGAAGTCATGCACAACATCTGGACAGTTTTCTCCAGCAGGAAGTTGTTTTGGGTTTGATGGCTTTCACAGTTTTTTCTGTAACAATAATGGCATCTTCAATAGGGTAATTCTTCCCAACTTTCATGATTTTCTTTCTATTGAGGTTCTCTTTTGTAGAACTGGCAGTCCTTTCCATAGGCTGTCATGTTTAATGAGTCTTGAAAGTCCTTATAACCTCTGATCTAGAGGTGGAATCAAAGACATTGTGTTAGGTGGCAAGTAGACCACTTCAATGTCTATGGTGTTTAATTCATGTGGTTCTGGGTGGCCAGGGGCATTGTCCAATGTAAAAAAAAAAAAAAAAAGCCTTTAAAGGGCAGTTCCTTTCTGGCAAGGTACTTCCTGGCTTCGGGGATGAAGCACAGATAAGAGCAAATCCAGAAAAAGGGCTATTGTTGTCCAGGCCTTCTTGTTGTGCAATAAAAAGACTGGCAGCCAGTGTTTATCCTTTCCCTTTAAGGCTAGCAGCTTTATAGATAAGGGCAGCCTTGTCATAAAATGAACTACATTTACACAAAACAGTAGTTAGCCTATCCCTTCCTGCCTTAATTCTTGGGCTCACTTCTCTTTCTTACTAATAAGTGCACTTTGTGGATTTTGTTTTTCCAGATTAGGATAGTTTTATCTGTACTTAAAACCTCTTCAGGAAAATATCCTTCCTTCTCCATGTTATTCTTAATGGCATCTGGGAACTCACTTGCTGCCTCTTTGTCACCAGATGCTGCTTCTCCTGCTACTTTGACATTGTAAAAGCAAGATCTCCTTCTAAAATTATCAAACCATCCTTTGCTGCCATTAACTTATTCAACTTTAGATTCTTCACTTCCCTTTTCATTTAAGTTGTCATATAATAAATTAGGTTTTTCTCAAATCCCAGCAGAATCTATCAGTAGGCTTTTTCTATAGAAATCTTGTACTTACATGAAATCTGAAATTATAATACAAGATAAAAAAAAATTTTGCAAAATGTGCAAAGGTTTTGTTCCTGTTAGCATAGTTGCAACAATGGATTCACAAATTTTCTTTTCTTAAATAATAGTCCTTAAGCTGGATTTATTTATATTGAAATGGGAGCCAAACACACCTGCAGACCTCAATCCATAGTATGTATCAAGCAATTTAACTTTTCCTTGTAATGTCATGACTTTTGTCTGCTTCTTCATACAACTTCCAGCATCACTAGTAGCAAAACATATGGGTCCCATGGTGTTATACAGGGTTTACAGCATTGCACCAAACATAATGAAAAATGGAGAACCGCAAGAGATCACTTTTTACAGTCACACACAATTTACTGGAAAGATGAACTGCTCACATGGAAAGGATTAACCTCACACAGCATTTGAAGTGAATATTTGTGATATAGTTCGGCTGTGACCCCACCCAACATAATATATGTCATGGGAAGGGCCTTGTGGGAGGTAATTGAACAATGGAGGTGGATTTTTCCTATGCTGTTCTCATGATAGTGAATAAGTCTCACTAGATCTGATGGTTTTATAAAGAGCAGTTCCCCTATACACACTCTCTTGCCTGCCACCACTTAAGATACCTTTGCTTCACCTTCACCTTCTGCCATGATTGTGAGACCTCCCCAGCCATGTGGAACTGTGAACCCATTAAACCATCTCTTCCTTTTCTTTCTTTCTTTTCTTTTCTTTTTTCTTTTTCTTTTTTTTTTTGAGACGGAATTTTGCTCTGCTGCCCAGGCTCGAGTGCAGTGGCACAATCTCGGCTCACAGCAACCTCCACTTCCAGGTTCAGGTGATTCTCATACCTCAGCCTCCTGAGCAGCTAGGATTACAGCCCACCATGACACCAGGCTAGTTTTTTTGTATTTTTACTAGAGATGGGGTTTTACCATGTTGGCCAGGCTAGTCTTGAACTCCTGACCTCAGGTGATCCACCTGCCTCAGCCTCCCAAAGTGCTGGGATTACAGGTGTGAGCCACTGCGCCCAGCCTACTCTTTTTCTTTATAAATTAGCCAGTCTCGGGTATTTTTTCATAATAGTATGAAAATGGACTAATACAATTTGCAACACTGGAGCTTACCAGGATAGCAACAGTAGATGGATACAAAAGTGTGACAGTAATATACTGTGTATGACAGCTCATTTTAATGCAGTTATGATTTAATATTCCATATTTTCATTTGCTTACATTTCTCTCTACTTGGTCCTTAAGTGTTTGTGTGCATAAGTTTTAATAAATATTAACTTTCTATAATCAATTTGTATATATTTTTATGGCAGTAAGTGATACAATAGGCTAGTACCTACGTATATTTTATGCATCTATGACATGCATTTTTCCTACATTTTTTCAATATTTCTAGGATATGCAATTCATCTGTGAGTGTTCATAAATTGTCATAAATCTCCACAATATTTTCTAATACATTTATTTCTTACAATCTGCATATAACTGGACCCATGCACTTCAAACCCATGTTCAAGGATTAACTGTATATGTACATACCTGTAAGAAACATATTAAAATATATCAGAGGTGCTCCCCATGAGAAATCTGCTCCCCAGCATCTTTAAAGAACAATCTGACAGGTTTGGCCACCATCTGGTTTTGGCAATGTGAGTGGCATCACCAGGGACAGGAGGGAAGTTAATTTTAGGTCAATATAAAGAAGATATTTCTAATGATTATGTTATTTTTAAATGGTATTATAATTTCCTCAGCTCACTAAATTGTTAAAGCAGAGATTAAATGATAAATTTGAGGAATAGTTTAGGATGATGCATGTATAATGAAAAAAAAAAAACAGGTTAGAAATTGAGCAAATCTATGTTTTTACCCACTTAGGGCTTAGTTGCCTTTATATATAAAATTATCATAGTAAGGTTATCAAAAGGCAGAGGACTAGAACATTGATTTTAAGAACCAAGACTGTAGATGTCTATTAGGTCCGCTTCGTGCAGAGCTGAGTTCAATTCCAGAATATCCTTGTTAACTTTCTGTCTCGTTGAGATGTCTAATGTTGACAGTAGGGTATTAAAGTCTCCTGTTACTATTGTGTGGAAGTCTAAGTATCTTCATAGGTCTCTAAGGGCTTGCTTTATGAATCTAGGTGCTCCTGTATTGGGTGCAAATATATTTAGGATAGTTAGCACTTCCTGTTGAATTGATCCCTTTACCATTATGTAATGGCCTTCTTTGTCTCTTTTGATCTTTATTGGTTTAAAGTCTGTTTTATCAGAGACTAGGATTGCAACCCCTGCTTTTTTTTTGTTTTGCATTGGCTTGGTAGATCTTCCTCCATCCCTTTATTTTGAGCCCATGTGTGTCTCTGCACATGAGATGGGTCTCCTGAATACAGCACACTGATGGGTCTTGACTCTTTATCCAATTTGTCAGTCTGGGTCTTTTAATTGGACCATTTAACCCATTTACATTTAAGGTTAACATTGTGTGTGTGAATTTGATCCTGTCATTATGATGCTAGCTGGTTATTTTGCTAGTGAGTTGATGCAGTTTCTTCCTAGCATGATGGTCTTTACAATTTGGCATGTTTTTGCTGTGGTTGGTACCGGTTGTTCCTTTCCAAGTTTAGTGCTTCCTTCAGGAGTCCTTGTAAGGCAGCCCTGGTGGTGACAAAATCCCTCAGCATTTGCTTGTCTGTAAAGGATTTTATTTCTCCTTCACTTATGAAGCTTAGTTTGGCTGTGTATGAAATTCTGAGTTGAAAATTTTTTTCTTTAAGAATGTTGAATATTGGCCCGCACTCTCTTCTGGCTTGTAGAGTTTCTGCCGAGAGATCCACTGTTAGTCTGATGGGCTTCCCTTTGTGGGTAACCTGACTTTTCTCTCTGGCTGCCCTTAACAATTTTTCCTACATTTCAACTTTGGTGAATCTGACAATTATGTGTCTTGGAGTTGCTCTTCTCGAGGAGTATCTTTGTGGCATTCTCTGTATTTCCACCCCAAATCAACAGAATATAGATGCTTCTCAGCACTGCATTGCACTTACTCCAAAATTGACCACATAGTTGGAAGTAAAGCACTCCTCAGCAGATGTAAAAGAACAGAAATTATAACAAACTGTGTCTCAGACCATAGTGCAATCAAACTAGAACTCAGGATTAAGAAACTCACTCAAAACTGCTCAACTACATGGAAACTGAACAACCTGCTCCTGAATGACTACTGGGTACTGAACGAAGAGAAGGCAGAAATAAAGATGTTCTTTGAAACCAATGAGAACAAGGACATAACATACCAGAACCTCAGGGACACATTTAAAGCAGTATGTAGAGGGAAATTTATAGCACTAAATGCTCACAAGAGAAAGCAGGAATGATCTAAAATTGACACGCTAGCATCACAATTAAAAGAACCAGAGAAACAAAAGCAAACACATTCAAAAGCTAGCAGAAGGCAAGAAATAACTAAGATCAGAGCAGAACTGAAGGAGTTAGAGACACCAAAAAACCCTTCAAAAAATCATTGAATCCAGCAGCTGGTTTTTTGAAAAGATCAACAAAATTGATAGACCACTAGCAAGACTAATAAAGAAGAAAAGAGAAAAGAATCAAATAGATGCAATAAAAATGATAAAGGGGATATCACCACTGATCCCACAGAAATACAAACTACCATCAGAGAATACTATAAACACCTCTATGCAAACAAACTAGAAAACCTAGAAGAAATGGATAAATAGCTGGACACTTAAACTCTCCCAAGACGAAACCAGGAAGAAGTTGAATACCTGAATAGACCAATAGCAGGCTCTGAAATTGAGGCAATAATTAATAGCTACCAACCAAAAGAAGTCCAGGACCAGATGGACTCGCAGCCTAATTCTACCAGAAGTACAAGGAGGAGCTGCTACCATTCCTTCTGAAACTATTCCAATCAACACAAAAAGAGGGAATCCTCCCTAACTCATTTTATGAGCCAGCATCATCCTGATACCAAAGCCTGGCAGAGACACAACAAAAAAAGAGAATTTTAGGCCAATATCCCTGATGAACATCAATGTAAAAATCCTCAATAAAATACTGGCAAACCGAATTCAGCAGCACCATGATCAAGTGGGCTTCATCGCTGGGATGCAAGGCTGGTTCAACATATGCAAATCAATAAACGTAATCCATCATATAAACAGAACCAAAGACAAAAGCCACAAGATTATCTCAATAGATGCAGAAAAGGCCTCTGACCAAATTCAACAGCGCTTCATGCTAAAAACTCTCAATAAACTAGGTATTGATGGAACATATCTCAAAATAATAAGAGCTATTATGACAAACCCACGGTCAATATCATACTGAATGAGCAAAAACTGGAAGCATTCGCTTTGAAAACTGGGATGCCCTCTCTCAGCACTCCTATTCAACATAGTGTTGGAAGTCTGGCCAGGGCAGTGAGGCAAGAGAAAGAAAAAAAACGGTATTCAACTAGGAAAAGAGGAAGTCAAATTGTCCCTGTTTGCAGATGACATGATTGTAACCCTGATGAAAACCCCATCGTCTCAGCCCCAAATCTCCTTAAGCTGATAAGAAACTTCAGCAAAGTCTCAGGATACAAAATCAATGTGCAAAAATCACAAGTATTCCTACACACCAAAACAGACAGAGAGCCAAATCATGACTGAACTCCCATTCACATTTGCTTCAAAGAGAATAAAATACCTAGGAATCCAACTTAAAAGGGATGTGAAGGACCTCTTCAAGGAGAACTACAAACCACTGCTCAACAAAATAAAAGAGGGCACAAACAAATGGAAGAACATGCCATGCTCATAGATAGGAAGAATCAATATCATGAAAACGACCATACTGCCCAAGGTAATTTATAGATTCAGTGCCATCCCCATCAAGATACCAATGACTTTCTTCACAGAATTGGCAAAAACTGAAGTTCATATGGATCCAAAGAAGAGCACTCATTGCCAAGACAAAAGAACAAAGCTGGAGGCATCACACTACCTGACTTCAAACTATACTACAAGGCTACAGTAACCAAAACAGCATGGTACTGGTACCAAAACAGAGATAGAGACCAATGGAACAGAACAGAACCCTCAGAAATAATACCACACATCTACAACTATATCTGACCTTTGACAAACTTGACAAAAACAAGAAATGCAGAAAGGATTCCCTATTTAATAAATGGTGCTGGGAAAACTGGCTAGCCATATATAGAAAACCGAAACTAGATCCCTTCCTTACACTTTCTACAAAATTTAATTTCAGATGGATTAAAGACTTAAATATTAGTCCTAAAACCATAAAAATCCTAGAAGAAAACCTACACAATACCATTCAGGCCATAGGCATGGGCAAGGACTTTATGACTAAAACACCAAAAGCAATGGCAACAAAAGCCAAAATTGATAAATGGAATCTAATTAAACTAAAGAGCTTCTGCACAGCAAAAGAAACGACCATCAGAGTGAACAAGCCACCTATAGAATGGGAGAAAATTTTTACAATCTACCCATCTGACAAAGGGCTAATATCCAGAATCTACAAGAAACTTAAATTTAGAAGAAAAAATCAAACAACTCCAGCAAAAAAAGTCGGCAAAGGATATCAAGAGACACTTCCAAAAGATGACATTTATGCAGCCAACAGACACATGAAAAAATGCTCATCATCACTAGCCATCAGAGAAATGCAAATCAAAACCACAATGAGATACTATCTCACACCAGTTAGAATGGCAATCATAAACAGTCAGGAAACGGCAGGTGCTGGAGAGGATGTGGAGAAATAGGAAAGCTTTTACACTGTTGGTGGGACTGTAAACTAGTTCAACCATTGTGGAAGATGGTGTGGTGATTCCTCATGGATCTAGAACTAGAAATACCATGTGACCTAGTCATCCCATTACTGGGCATATACCCAAAGGATTATAAATCATGCTGCTATAGACACATGCACACGTATGTTTATTACAGTGCTATTCACAATAGCAAAGAGTTGGAACCAACCCAAATGTCCATCAATGATAGACTGGATTAAGAAAATGTGGCACATATACACCATGAAATATGATGCAGCCATAAAAAAGGATGAGTTCATGTCCTTTGTAGGGACATGGATGAAACTGGAAACCATCATTCTGAGCAAACTATTACAAGGACAGAAAACCAAACACCACATGTTCTCACTCATAGGTGGGAATTGAACAATGAGAACACTTGGATACAGGGTGGGGAACATCACACACTGGGGCCTGTCATGGGATGGGGACAGGGGGGATGGACTGCATTAGGAGATATACCTAATGTAAATGATGAGTTAATGGGTACAGCACATCAACATGGCACATGTATACATATGTACCAAACCTGCAGGTTGTGCACCTGTGCCCTAGTACTTAAAGTATAATAATAAAACTTTTTTTTAAAAAAGAACCATGAGTATTTGACCTCCTCTGGTCAATGAATTCATCTCACAAATTACCATGAATTAAACTTAGTTTACTTTTTCAACTGATATTAATGATACCACATTACATAGTTATAGATTAAATGAAGTACTAACACTTCATTTGAAAATGAAAACTGAAACTATTAAACTAAAGCTAAGTGGAAAGCCCTTTGCCCTTCATTGTAATTTTTTCCATCGTGTAATAAGACAAACTCACTAAATAAATTGATTTTTGAAAATAAAAGTGATAAATAGGTTATTTTTATTTTTATATCCCTTCACACTTTACCTGCTTGTAGCCTCCAGCTATGCATAATCTTCATGGCTGTTTGTATTGTTATTGTTGTTCAGGAGAAGTTGTTATTCCAGAGAGAAGGACAGAGGGAGGGAAGGAAGGAAGGAAGGAAGGAAGGAAGGAAGGAAGCAAGGAAGGAAGGAAGGAAGGGAGGGAGGGAGGGAGGGAGGGAGGGAGGGAGGGAACTTGCTAATGTTCAAGTAATGATGTAGTTTATAAAATATAAACGTCAAATTTGCCTTTAATGGTACAAAGGCAAAATTTTTAAACCAAAGTAACTGATCATATTTGTAGGATTTCTGAAACCTTACAACAAAGAGAAAGCCACATTTTGTGTGTAGATCATTGTATTTGGGTCACCTCATTTTACCTTATATCATTTTATTTCTCACTTAAGGGTATTTGCAGTGCACTGTATTTCAAAGTGGAAAATCAGCTTTATCATATGGAAGAAGTAACTGAGCTTATCCAAGATACTTATTTGGTTGCAATAGGCTTTATTTTAGAGCTATCTGAGGGAGAAGATGGTGTGATTGTATGAGGATGGTCAGGCTTTTCAGGAAATGAAAATTTATAAAGAAAGAGAAGTTTGATTATTTAATTAGGAAAAAAAAGGAGCACGCCGAGAAGTAAAATCAGGAACCTGGGTAGCGATAAATAAGGAATCATCTAAGTAAAATGGTCTGATATTAGATATTTCAAATGTATTAAGGCAAAACATTGAAGGAAGAGAGTAAATTTAGTTTATTTGGATGGTACTGAAATTCAAAGGCACGCAGGGACATGATGACAAATATGTCAAGAGTTAAACAACAGTCTTAACTTCAAGGAAATTTACCTATTTTTCTTTAATTGAACTTAAATGTGAATAACTGTTTTCTTGCTCTTGAATTATTTTCTTTGAGAGAGGATCAGGAATAATTGCCTAACTAAATTGAACAGAATGTGGTTAGTATTACTTTCTCCTTCAATTAATAAAATAGTTCTCGATATTCAAGAAAATTAAAGAAAATATTTGGTTTATTTTAAATATTTTGGGGTAGTTTTCAAACAAATTGAAATAATGCTGATGTATTTAAACAGTTCTTTTATTTCATACTATCAGTATTCTATAAGGTAAACAGGGTAAATACCACTGTCACTATTTCATTTTAAAAAGAATTAAGGCACAATTGTGATAAATGAATGAGGTGATGATAAATACTCAAAATTACAGTAACAAAATCAGTAACAAAACAAATCAAAATCAATAAGAAAAACATTCCTTTTATTATTTTAAAAAAGGAGAAAAATATAGTTTTCTTAACCATTTTACCTATACCTTCAAATCCTACTTTCTAACATTGTCTAAGAAATGTTCGCTTCCTGCCAAATAACTCAGATATCATTTGACACAAATATTTATTAATATTTACAAAATTCAAACAAACAAACCAAAAAAGAAATATAGAGGGAGGGAAATTATTTTATTTTTTCCCTTCCCAATATTCTCCACTTTCTTTCTTTCTTTGGTTTTTTTTGTTTTATTGTTTTTCCCCTGCTAAGGGAAATTGTGAGGAAAGGGTGAATATATGTGTGTGTGTGCCTGTGTGTGTGTGTGTGTGTGTGTTTATGTATGTTTGTGTGTGTATCCTCCTTAGGTTAATAAAACCAAACCAAATAGATAAATAGATTTCTGTTATTCACAATACTGCTAAGTCAAAATTCATATTTTCATCAGGTTACAGGAAATTTAATAGACCATGACCTGTAATAAATAACAAAATAAGATGAAGAGGCTTTAATTATTATATGTTCATTTTTAGAGAGGCTGCCAAGGCTGTTTTCATGGTATGGCATTACTAAATGTCACTATTCGTCTTTCTGTCCTAATTCTTTGTAAATTTGTGTTTGAAAAGCCTCAATTATCTAATGACATTATTTGGAAATTATTCATTGAAATAAGTAGTTTTCCAAAAAGCACTCTGGTTTTCCCTTTCATACTGTCAGTGAAAATCTGTTCTTCACCAAGGTTTAATGTACATCAATGAATAGCCCTGGAGACAATTCTTCACCCTTTGGGCAATTTTTCATAGCAGAGGGCAGTACTGTGTGAATTTAAATGATGTTGCACTCGAGGCCAATGGTAATGAGCTAGCTCTCAACTAGACATTCATTAGATATTTTTATCATCTGAATATAACCATAAGTACTTGATGCAGAGCTACCACAGCCTTCCTATGAATTATAAATATAACATTAAAGTTTCTTTTTAGAGGAGAAACTATATTTCTGCAGTGAATGCAGAAGAAGATAGAGTAAAATAATATGATCTGTTTACCAAAAGTAAAGATCTGTTTACCATCAGAAGAAAGCAAAATGTTTGCAAAATGAGAATTGGCGCGACAACTTGCCGTTTAAAAAAAAAAAATCATTGTCTACGCTATGAGATGCATTTCTGAATACAGAATTAACCTATTAGCCCAACGTCAAATAAAGCTTCCAACTAAATGCCCAACTACTCACTCAAGAGACCACCTCTAAAATCATCTGAGCAAAGGTTTCTTTAAACAGACCAGCCCGAAGGTCAGCAGTGGAGGTCTGTGATGCAATAAGGGAAAAACGAAATGCACAGAGAATTCAAAGCACTCTCATTATTGTCCTAACTTCAAACAACAACAAAGAAACTTTTTAGTCTACAATTAACCACACATCTACCCCAGTAGATTTTAACTCCACCAGTGGGATTGTATGGAGACCATGTTTACTACCAGCAGAAAGTACTCACCCTAAGACAGTACAATAAGTCAAGGGTAAATAAATCTCTCATGCTAAGGTATCCTCCCCTTGAATTCAGGCGATTGTCCAGGTGTTGATATCACTAATTGCTTTATGCACATGACCCATTGTTCTCTGTGCTAGCTAAATTTTTAGTAGAGGAAAAAGCTGGTGATGCATCTAATTTTAGTAATGAAAGCCTTGACTATGCCCTCTGCTCACCTGCTGCATATATGCATACATGTGTCATTGCAAAAAATGTATTTAAATAAAGGTTATCAGCCTTTAAGAACTGTAATGAGACCACCAGGTAAAGAAAAAGGTCACAACTTACATGCTATGCAAAGTTCCCCTTTTTGGAGGCACCATCCTAAATCATTTCTGCTCTGTAAAATCTTTCACATACTGCTGTTTTCTGTAGTTTGAAAATATTCCTCAGATTCTCCAAGCTTCCATTTTCTCCTATGAAACTTCATCCCACCTGGCTTCATGTTATTTCATAGTAAATCAAATGCTGAGGGAAATATGAGAATTAATATTAAAAGAGGTGTAAACCTCAGTGACAATAATAATTTATAGGAGCTCCATTCTGTCACAAATTGACATTCAGGCCAGAAGAATGACACAGGATTTTTTGGTGACATTTTGCCAGCCAGAGATTGCCATGGCCTGACACCACCACCCGGGCCTCTCTCAGCCCTGGGATCACTGCAGGAGGCACCCCTCCCACACGGCCTGACAGTGGGAGCTCCTAGCTTGCACTTCGGCCTGGATCCCACGCTCACTGTGGGATCCGTGCTCAGCCTGCAGCTGGGCCAAGCGTGCTCTGCCTCCACCTTGGGTGCTGGCATCTGGATGAGAGGAATATGGTGGCACTGAACAGGGATGCCAGCCACAAAAGTGTTGTTACAGCATGCTAAGAGCTCTTTTAATCCCACTGTCCATAGCCTAACAAACAGGGGTGTGTGAACAGCTTTTTCAGTCCTGTTGCCCCACTCCAGCTGTGGCTCTGGGGCTGGCCTGGCCCCACCACTGGGGTCATGTGGGCTGGCCACTGGGTGGAAGCCAGCAGAGGGAGGAGGGCCACAGTGTTACAGCGTTTTCTGTACCTGCATTCGGCAGGTCCCAATTTCTTGTCCCACGTCTAAGAAGAATGAGGTTATGCTGACAACCAAAGGGTGAGCAGGACAGAGAGTTTTATTGAGCAACAGCTCTCAGTGGAGAGGGGACCCAGATAGGGCAGCCCCCCTACCCAAAGTCATGTAGCTCCGGTCCAAAGGTGGGGCAGACCCCAAAGTGTGCCTGAGTTCTGGGCTTTTATGGGCTTAGAATGGGGGAGTGCATGCTGATTGGTTTGAGTATGCAACAAAAGGCTAAAATAAAAGAACTACTCAAAGGTGGGCATGACAGTCTAAAAAACCAATTAGGGTCTGGGCGTGGTGTCTCACGCCTGTAATCCCAGCACTTTGGGAGGCCGAGGCAGGTGGATCACAAGGTCAGGAGATTGAGACCATCCTGACTAACATGGTAAAACCCTGTCTCTACTAAAAATACAAACAAAAAAATTAGCCAGGTATGGTGGTGGTTGCCTGTAGTCCCAGTTACTCAGGAGGCTGAGGCAGGAGAATGGCATGAACCTGGGAGGTGGAGCTTGCAGTGAGCTGAGATCACACCACCGCACTCCAGCCTGGGTGACAGAGTGAGACTCCCTCTCAAAAAATAAACAAATAAAATAAAAATAAAAAATAAAAAGCCAATTAGGGAAGAGTAGGTATATGTAAAATCGGTGAAAGGTGAGAATCAGTCAGAGTAAAAGCACGCCAAATGGGAAGAGAGTTTCTCAATCCTCTCTTAGATAAGTCTGTGGATTTATCTAAGACTTGTACCTTGGTTTTTAGGCTTCAGACTCCCTTTGGTTTCACCAGGGACCTGCCCCATCTGCCTAGGCATTTGACTGCCTCCTGCTGCTATCAAGACCACAGGATCATGAGCAAATGGATAATTCCCCACATACAGATTACCTAATGATCTATACATTGAAAATATCAGAAAATTGATACTATCCTTGCAAGTTCTTGATGAGTTCTACTGTATAGTTAAAATTTTGATCTCAAGGATCAGATTGTTCAAATTTTGACTTTGGATGTGTGGGTTAGATGACACTGGGCAGATTATTTAACCTACATCTCAACTACTTGTATACAAAATGAAGATAACAATAGTGTCCATTTCAAATGATAATTGAGGGTCATGAAATGATTCCAGTTGACTAGTTGTAACAGGGATCATAAGGCCCACAAAGCACTTAGCACTGTTAGCATGCATTAAGTGTTGATTTTTATAAAAATTGTTGTTATATTGTGAATTTAAAAAGATGCAGATATTCTAATCAATTTCTTTGATATTTCCTCCAGATACCACTTCCTTGGTGTTCAATCATCTTAAATGCTTTAACTAATTAATCAATGTTAGGTGTAATCCAGTTTTAGAGAAGTCCATAGATATAAATCATGGGACACTTACGTTCTAGCCTAGGGTTTGCTAATGTTTTCTCTGTCACTAGACGGACAGTAAATATTTTAGGCTTTGAGAGTCAAATAGTCTCTGTTGTTACTAATCAGTTATGCCACTGTAGGGCAAAATAGCCACAGACGATACAGATGACACAAAAATGAATAAGTGTGTCTACAGTCTAATAAAACTTAATTTATGGAGTCTAAAATTCCAATTTTATATTATTTTCATGTCAATAAACATTATTCATCTTTTGATTTTTTTTCTGCAAACATTTAAAGTAAGAAACATACTTAGCTTGCTGGCTACACACACAAAGCAGGTGAGGTTTATTTGACTCTCAGGCTATAGTTTATCTAATTCATTTTTAACCCATTATTTGTGTTAACACTTTACTTGACATATCTTGTATTTCAAGAAAAATTATATATAAATCTTTTCAAAATTATTGACTATTTAGTAGTCAAATTAATAAACATACCATAGTAATTGCCTAGTATTGTGTGGTGATATTAATATTCCTAAGAGTTAACAATGTTAAATATTCAAAACACAATTTGGCACATTCCTTAATTTTATTTTCCCTGAAAAGCAGAAATAAAGTAAAAAGCACTTTACACATCGGTACTATGACTGCTCAATCGGTATAGAGAACATGAACCTACCTGACTGATTTAATGAAATATCAACTCTGGATTTATCAAGTGAATTCCAGAACTGAAGATAGACAATTGGAAAAATAAAAGCATCTGTCCAGAAGGGGGGATTTGATCTTGACCCAGATAGGGAAAATATTTCCGGCTTTGATTTCTAACATTACCTGCTTGATTAATTATGTGGCTTCCTTTGAGGATGTGGAATATTTGATGTTGAAAAATTAACAAGGGAGAGATTGCCCAATGAATAAAGGAACTCTATTACTCTACAGCTCTGCTCTTTGAGGAGTATTCTGAGGGTTTCATGAATATATTTTATCTGATGTTTATATTGCCTGGAAGCTCTTTAACTTGGAGGATGAGGAAGGGAAATGAAGACACCAGGGAGAAAAGGAAGGAAGTATGATAAATGTAAATTGGGCCTATATAAATTTATATTTAGAAAGTCCAGAGGCTGACAGTCATTGATCATTCAAGAATTTAATCTCTGCCATATTAATTTTGAGGAGATGCAAGTTTTGAGTATAGATTAGTTGATTAGAAGAACAACCATAGTTCCCTAAAGCAGGTGTTAGCAAATTACAGCTCAGGAGCCAAATTCACTTTCATCCGGTTTTTGTAAACATAGGTTGACCAGAATACAGTCATATTTATTTATGTATTAACTATGACTGTTTTTGTGCTACAATGACAAAAGTGACTAGATCTGACAAAAACCCTATGACCTACAAAGCTTAGAATATCTGGATCTTTACAGAAAACGTTTGCACACCCTTGCCCTAAGAGTTTACTACTGTAAGTGTGGTCTGGAGGGAATAGCATCTGCACCACAAGAAGATTATTAGAAACGCAAAATCTTGGGCTCCACTTCAAGCCTCTTCAATCAGAATCCATACTTTAACCAGCTCTTCAAATGACGTAATGACACACGCACAATTGAGTAGTACCATCTTAAAATAATTTCTTTTTGTTTACAAATAATAGAACATGAGTTCATAAGCGGACATAATGTTTGCCATTTCCTGGGATATATTTGTGAGGTGATATGGTTTGGTTGTGGCCCCACCCAGATCTCATCTTGAATTGTAATTCCCATAATCTCCCTTATTGAGCAAGGGACCCAGTGGGCAGTGATTGAATCATGGATGTGGTTTCCCCCATGATGTTCTTGTGGTAGTGAGTCAGTTCTCACCAGATCTGATAGTTTTATATGTGCTTGACAATTTCTCCTTCACACACACTCCCTACTGCTACCTTGCGATGAAGGTCCTTGCTTTCCCTTTGCCCTCTGTCATGATTGTAAGTGTCCCGAGGTCTTCCCAGCCATGTGGCACTATGAGTCAATTAAACCTCTTTCCTTTATAAATTACCCAATTTGGGGCAGTTCTTTATAGCAGTATGAAAATGGACTAATACATGAAGATTAGATCCTAATTGTTTTCCATGAGTTTTGAATCTTGATCTTCATAAAGATTACTTTTGATAGTCCACAACCCAAACTTCTTTTTATTTTTTTGAAATAGGGTCTCACTCCGTCACCCAGGCTGGAGTTCAGTGGCACGATCCTGGCTCACTGCAACCTCTGTCTCTCAGGCTGAAGTGATTCTCCTGCCTCAGCCTCCTGAGTAGCTGGGATTATAGACGTGCACCACCATGCCCAGCTAATTTTTGTATTTTTAGTAGAGACAAGGTTTCACCATGTTGGCCAGGCTGGTCTGGAACTCCTACTTCAGGTTATCTGCCCACCTTAGCCTTCCGAAGTGCTGGGATTACAGGTGTGAGCCACCGTGCCAGCCCACAACCCAAACTTCTTATGTGGAGATTGTGTTGAGAGGTCAAAATGAAGGGTGAAATATCTATAGGAACAGAATATTCTGAAAATACATAAATTAGAATCGCTGTGAGTCTTGGAAGAAGGTGGTCTTTAAATCGCCAACAGGCAATGAATGTACTAAAACTAGTGTGTGGTTCACATTCAGAAACTGTCTCATTGAAATGCTATTAAGCTACAATAATAATATTTTTAAAAACTGTTTATAGTTTTATAGTTTAATCAGTCTGAAGAGTTTCTTTACTCTCTTAATCAGATAATAAAGAGAAAACTTGCATCTCATTAGCATAGGTACATGTTTAAGATGGAAAATACAGAACTATGCTTATTGGATGATGGAAGTATAGCTCTATTTAATAGATATTTCATATTTAGTATTTTATTATTAAGCTCAGTTCCGTATAAGTGCACATTTTCAATGTCATGAATACATGGCATGAATGATGTGAGAAGCAATTTGCATTTATATAGCACCTTTCAAAGGCTTAGGATAGCAAAGCAAAGCATAAATGCTTGTGTAACTCTGCAATTAAGAATTCACTTCTAATTACTCCTACTTAAATGTGCAGTCTCTCTTTAATCACAACATTTTTACACCTGTGGTTAAGTGCTCTGACAGAGCCTTAACCTTATCTCTAAAGCATGCAAATTGCACGACTGGATTTTGTAATGAAGGCTTAGTTTGCCAGTGGGGAAATGATCACAGACATGTAACACCAATAACAATATTAAAGACATAGCTAAATTTAAAAGCATCATTCTCTTGGATTATCTACTCATCCAGATCAAAACACACACATGCTAATGAGTGTTCAGCTCCGGAGCATGCTTAAGAGTCAGGCTTAGATGTACTTCTGCAGGAAGTTAAGAGATGAGATCTGTCAACCACCTTGTAAACGTATGCTTGCCTGTAGTAAATCTTTAGCTACTGGAGCTACAATTGCTAACATGTGTGAGATTCCTAGTTCTCTTGTATAACCAAGGGACTAGTAAATAACATGGTGTTAAAAAATATTGATATCCTACTACTAGGGGAAAGCACAATTCAGCTGCAACATATGGTTCTGGAAAGCTGCAGCCTTGTAAATGGAGCTAAGGAAAGAAAAGCAATTCTGGAAAGGCAGTTGTACCTAAAGAGAAGGCCCTGGTGACAGCCATCTACGTAACTGACTGCAGTAAAGCTTGAAGCCCCATTTTCAAAAGCTGATTAGAAAGAAGATTTATTAGGAACCTATGGTGATCTGGGGACCAGCGTAACACAAATAGACAAGGTTTTGTTGCCGAACCTTGAAAGGCTGCCAATATACAGCAGAATTGGGTATACATAGAAGCAAACAAATTTCAAAAATCCATAGTCAGTTGTGAAGAATTAGAAGTCAGAAGTTCTTGGATTTTTGTAAAGTATTTAATTGTGTGAAAAATAACTTTGAAATAGATCATCCATTTCAAAATCAGATATTGAGTCAATCCAAAATAGCAGGTATTGTGTGCATCTCCACTGATTAAAATAATAACAATAACAGCAATAATAATAATAATCAAGTACGTGTGTACTTTCTGTACTCAGGAAAGTCACAGGATAGAGAAAAAGGACGAAATAAGTAAACAAAGTGGCATGTTTTTCTATAAAGCTTTTGCAGTGTGTTAGAGTAAACAGGAGATATTTAATTCTGTTCATCTTCGGAAAAAACTTCAGAGAGGCAAGGCAATTTCAAATACCAGTAGGATTCTGCCAGCCATAATATTGGCGGAGAAGGAGTGAATATCAAAGAGTCAGAACATTCTAATATGAGTATTCACACAAATTCTTTATGTGACCCTTGACTTTGACCCTTGACATTGCAGTTATAGCATATTAATTAGGAGTACAACCTCAAAAGTCAAACTGTCTCTATTTACTTCTAACTGTGTTACTCTGAACAAGTTACTTAACCTGCCCGAGTCTCAGTTTCTTTATCTATAATGGGGAAAGACATAATATGTTTTAGAGAAATGTTGTGAGGACTTAACAATATTTAATGTAGAATAACGAGCATTTTGATGCATGACTAATATTCAGTAAATATTAGCTGTTGTTTTTCTTTTCTTTTTAACTTTTGTTTACTTTTAAGTAATGTTCCTTTAAGTAATTTCCAATATATGGTGAAAGCAGCAGCAAAATAAAGCCTCCTTTGCTTTAGGAAGTCTGCCTGTTTCTAGCATTAGGAACAGAAGGTAATGGTGCTGGCCATTTGAGATAAATAAAATATAATATCAACCACCATCTTTAAACCCGCTTTATTTCCCACTCACATTTTTCATTATATAGATCTAGTCTTTACAATAATCATATGAATCAGGCAATATTATTATTATTATTATTATTATTATTATTATTATTATTATTCCCATTCTACACATGAGGAAACTAAAGCTTAAAGAAAACAATTCTCAAGTTCAAAGAGCCATTTTGCGAAGTCATTATTAAAATTTGGGTGTTTTAGCCAACAACTAAATGTTCATTAAGAACACCTAAATTTTAAGGGTGCCAGTTCTTAATCACTTTATTGAAATGTTCTTAGATAGACTTTGGTCCAAAGTAATCATTCTTCATGAACTGAAGCATAAGGGGAACTTGGCTTCCATGTCCAGCAGGGTGGGTGGTCTACAAATTATGAAAGACTCCCCTAACTAAAATTCTAAAATACTAAGAAAAAAACATATTTTTAATGACACGGGAGAGTTTACAAAAAGTCAAGAATTGTGTGAAAGCAGTAATTCTGGGAGATAAATGATCAACAATACCAATTTTCAACAAGGAAATCTCTATTGAATCTTGGAGACTTGGAGGTACCCTAGTAATGGCCAAATGGTGTAGGAGACAAATGCTAAAGCCTAAAGCTAACCAAATCTGGGTGACTTAATAGATAACTTCCACACACAACTAAGACCTTCAAAGGTAATCAGAAAAGAAGTGAGAGGAGCCCACGTGCCTTGGCTCTGATATCACTCCATAATCCATAGCACAAAGAGCCAGAATGGATGGAAAAAACATCTTATTAAGATGGTAGTGAAAGGCTATTTTGCTAGTTTACTTCACGCTGCCAACCAATGGAACTGTAGATTCATGCAGTATTTGCCTTCATCTAAAATTTTACTACATGAATATTAGACTGCAATTGTATGGAAAGTAACTTGGACTTCCAGTGTAGGCTTGTTGACTAAACGATAGTAATTTGGTAACAACAACAACAACAAAGAAGAATCAGTCTCCAGTCTCACCTGTCATTTCTCTGACCTATGCTTGGAAATGCTCTCTTGGACCCAATAATTTTGTTTCAGAACTGACATTCTTAATTTAAAGAAACTCCAGGAGTTAATATAAATCCCAAGTCAAATTTGGGCTTTGTGTTTCTTGAGTAGACAGCACCTTACCCTCACTCTAATGTTATCTCTCCATTTCATTTTTGTTAATTAGATTAATTAGATTAATTAAATTCTTTAAATCCTTGTTCACAGCCCAGGTAGTCCAAATGTGTTGACTGAAGAATATTAGAGACATAAGTCAGAAAAATGTCTAAGGACAAAACAATTTGGAGGTAGACATGAATATTTCCACTAATGGAGATCAGTCAGGATGACCACACAGAGTGACCAAGTACATGAAAGGAGATAGAGAAAGTAGGTAAGAGTCGGTCAGAAAACCCATGTTTTTCTTACAGACTAACAAGGCACAAACGTATCACTCAGGGAGTTAGAAACAATTACACATGACTCATGCCAAGCATTTTAAAGCCACAAAATTTTCACAATAGTATTCTACTGTTTCTTTCTTTCTTTTTTTTTTTTTTTTTTGACAAAGAAAAAATATTTTTCTTTTTCTTTTTTTCTTTTTATTTTTTTAAAATTTTTTTATTATACTTTAAGTTCTAGGGTACATGTGCATAGCGTGCAGGTTTGTTACATATGTATACTTGTGCCATGTTGGTGTGCTGCACCCATCAACTCGTCAGCACCCATCAATTCATCATTTATATCAGGTATAACTCCCAATGCAATCCCTCCCCCCTCCCCACTCCCCATGATAGGCCCCGGTGTGTGATGTTCCCCTTCCCGAGTCCAAGTGATCTCATTGTTCAGTTCCCACCTATGAGTCACATATGTTTATTCACAATAGCAAAGACTTGGAATCAACCCAAATGTCCATCTGTGACAGACTGGATTAAGAAAATGTGGCACATATACACCATGGAATACTATGCAGCCATAAAAAAGGATGAGTTTGCGTCCTTTGTAGGGACATGGATGCAGCTGGAAACCATCATTCTTAGCAAACTGTCACAAGAACAGAAAACCAAACACTGCATGTTCTCACTCATAGGTGTTTCTTTTTCCTTCTATTCACACTCAAATATTCCCCCTGTGTGTCTGCTCTCAAGCTGGCTGGTTATGGTAGGTTAGATTATTAAAGACTTTGAAAGCTAAGAAAAAGTGTTTATATATGAGACATTAGGCAAAAGACAGCCTTTGTAGATTTCTGAACAAAGGAATAGCATGAGGAATGTGGAACTAAGGGAACTTCAGAGTGGAAGGAATCTGTTAGATGAACTGGAATTCAGAATGGAAGTTAAAATTGTAATTCAGATCACATAGGCATTCTTAAATATTTTCTTATATCAAATAGATTGACTACTGGCTGTTACGAGGTAGAGATTTTGTGTTTAGTTCAATTTAACTAACGCTAATACTGTGCCTTCTGTGGGGTTGAGTGTCTTGCTAGCAGTTTAAATGTGGAGACAGTCATTATTGAGCTTTGTTTTGGGTTTTATCAGTTTAAAAAACAAAATCAATAGCCATATGTGTAGTTTTCTATGTATAACACTATAGCCAAGAAATTCTGTAGAAATGTTTCATAATACTTCTTTTCATCAGAAGTTGCTCAGATTCTCAGAACGGCAACTAGAAGGTTGAAGAGAAAATAAATTGAAGGAGAGTCAGATTATGAAGCCACAGAAATTTCCACATGGCTAATAATTTTAAATTTTGAAGTCAGAAAGACATACATTGGATTCCTGGTTCTGTCATATTTTAGCTACAGAATTTTGCATTTCTCTTGGGTAAAATGGGGATAGTAAGGTGATTCACAAAAGATTTTCTGGGTGCAGCAAACTAGAAACTTTTGTCAAAAATATCTAGAATAACGTCTGGCCCAGAAAACTCTCAGTATGTATTCATTTACTTCCTCAATATTCAAAGAAAAACTGGAAGCATAAATTGGAATGTCCAGTCCTAATGGTCTTCCTTACAATTTCACACATCAACAACTGATCTAGCCACTATTTTATTTTCACCCACAGCCACCGGCTTCCTCCATGCGTAGACAATTCTCTTACTGTTTTAGCATAGTGCACAGCTCTTTGCTATTTTACAAATCACTTCGGTTCACCTAGAACCAAGTTTTTATCCACCTAAAGAATAAAAATCACTTGAAACAAAAAAACATAAAACCGTATCTCCAGGGACAGAGAGCCTAGACTAGTTGTCCACATTAATGCAAAGAGAAATCATTAAAGCTCACTACAGAATAACATTGTAAGGAAGCACTGCATACGTTCTTTGGCTTTATTCTGTTCTTGAAAATGGAATAAAATGAGACTTGCATTTAAAAAATCTCTCCCAATTTAAAAGTACCTTTCTACATTGCTATGTAGGTTTTTATAATATTAAATATCCTACGTTTTTCCTTCCTTTTTTCTTATCTTTTCACCATGCATGCTGGCGCATGGGTTCCAATGTTTAGTAGACCTGATTCAAATCCTGTCTACCCTGAGAGAGTTACCTCAGTTCTGTGAGGCTCAGTGTATTTATATGAAAATGGACAAAAATATGCTATGGCATAGTTGTGAAGATTAAGTGAGATAAAATATTAAAATATTTGCATATTTGTCTGACATAGGTAAAAATGCTCAATAAATATTAGCAGCGATTCGTAACTACTATTACCAGGCATAGGGAATGCATGTAGTAACACCTATGTAAATTCACACAAAGTTTGAAATCCCTGCAGTACTTTAAGGCATTATATTGATAGAACTCTGAGAATCTCAAGGTTCAAGTCCACTCAGAGTCCCTGAATTTGTACCTGAAACTGAATATTTTACCTAAAATTGAATGAATATTTAGACAAAAACTGAAAACCCAGAGACATTAGGATATATACATGGGAAAATACTGGCCAAGGTAGTGTAAAGAAAAGAGATATGAAGGCATAATCTTTAGTGGAAATAAACTGATGTGTTTCATGCACTCTTTAAAATATGGTATTCTGTGCTGAATATAAGCAGTGTGATATCTGCTGTAAAATGCTCACAGATATTTACAGTCACACTTTCTTACTTATTGCAGAGTCAGCCAGCCTCAGGAAGGTGAAAGGCCTGACACATACTGAGGTATGTCATAAAAACCCCTCACAAAGAAAGATTTTTAAAATTGATACAGTTAAGGCTTTTTTATTAATACCAATTAAAGATAACTTTCAGTGGAAGAGAGGGGCTTATCACCAAAATGAAAACTCCAGACTGAGGAGTTGGTGCAAAATCAGAAGACTTGGGTTTTTGATTTTGTGTTTTTTGTTTATCTGGACAACCTTAGACAAGTCATCCAACCTCTCTGAGCTTCAGTTGCTTCCCTGTCTTGACAGGTTACTGTGAGAAGCAGAATTAGATGATGAGGGTGAAAGGATTCTGTTAGTGCTTCTAACATCACTACTTCTTTGCATGCAATAGATATATCCACCCTGTTGCCATAGACATACATAAAAAGGTTTCTGCCCTATTCTAAGATTCCTTCTGATCCTCTTATTTTTAAATTTCTAGTATCTGCCCTTATAGATGGTCTTGCTTGACTTTGTACCTCTAATTCCCTACTGTTTACCATGCCCCCCTCTCATTCAATAGCAGACATCAAACGGCACACTACCAGGATCAGACCCACAATCCCTGAAGAGATTGTGTTTAGAGGCTGAGCTTTGGCTGCATCAACACTCCGGTAGCCAACATTTTGGCTGCACGTTCACTCTGCTAGCCCCAGCTCTGGGGCACTTCACTGGCTGGCTGTTAGTAACCACTAACCTAACTCAATCTCATTGGCCAGGGAAAAGCTATGGAAAATAAACTGAAAATTGCTATCTCTATATGTCCATGAGGTTTAATGCAGGAAAGCTGGTAGTCAAAAGTCACGTTCAAATGCATTGGTCTCCACAGTGAAGAATGTCTTTAGCTGAATACATGACTGGAGTCAACACCAACTGTCTCGGAGTCTTATCTCCCTTCCCTGCCTCAGTCTAAATCATTCCAGTTCACAGAACTCTCCACAGCACAGGGAATAGCATTTGGAATATATTTCTCGTGGGACCTAAGTGCTGACTTAAGGATATGTGCTCAAAAGGCACAGGTAGGAGGAGCGAGCAGCTTCGAGGTGGATTACTGATTCTTGAGAAGGAGCTCACATACTAGAAATGGTACAGATCATTCTGAGGACAGAACACTTGGCTGGATAACAGTGATACTGTCTACGCCACTGCCTGTGGCTCATAAATTCCAGTAACATCAGGTTGGAAGGTAATGAAGAAAGCTCAGTTTAGCAAGAATATTCCTTCCAAAAGTATATTAAAAGTCTCCATTAAAAAAGAGGAAATTAAAGATACAACTACAGGCCGGGCGCGGTGGCTCAAGCCTGTAATCCCAGCACTTTGGGAGGCCGAGACAGGCGGATCACGAGGTCAGGAGATGGAGACCATCTTGGCTAACATGGTGAAACTCAGTCTCTACTAAAAAATACAAAAAAACTAGCCGGGCGAGGTGGCGGCGCCTGTAGTCCCAGCTACTCGGGAGACTGAGGCAGGAGAATGGTGTGAACCCGGGAGGCGGAGCTTGCAGTGAGCCGAGATCGCGCCACTGCACTCCAGCCTGGGTGACAGAGCGAGACTCTGTCTCAGAAAAAAAAAAAAAAAAAAAAAAAGATACAACTACAAAAGAGCACTCTGCGTGCCTCCGGGCTCTTTTTCAGGCATCTTCTTTAGGCAAAAGCAATCTTTCTCCAGGAAGTCCTGGGAACCACTAGAGTTACATCATGGACCCCGGCTAACCATTAACTTGTGAGGTATTGATCAAGTCATTTTATCCTCTTGACTTCAGTTTGCCCTTTTGTAAAATGAAGTTTTCTTCGATGTAAACATCTGTGATGATATTCAGCCTTAACATAGCAATAAGAATTAAATTATTCTTTTCTTTCAAATTAATGATTTTATGTTTGGAGTGAATGAATCTATTCTGCCGAAGAGAACTGAGCATCTCAGACTCTGAGTGCTCTGCAAAAGCATTTTATGGATCAGTGACTCCCAGACTTTTCCCAAATCAGCATACTAAGAAATGAAAACCGTTCCCATTAGTAGCAGTGGCTCACCACAGTGTGCATGCATATGGGTTGGGTTGGTTAGGTATCAAATGTATGTGTGCGCTGAAATTCCCCTGGTAATTCCTACAT
Source organism: Piliocolobus tephrosceles (assembly GCF_002776525.5). NCBI lineage: Eukaryota > Metazoa > Chordata > Mammalia > Primates > Cercopithecidae > Piliocolobus > Piliocolobus tephrosceles. Next base: position 1,157,638 of record NC_045435.1, on the reverse strand, counting down.
GTTCTTCTCATGCCATATTGAGAATCACTCTTACAGATTGAATTTATTACAGAAACACATAGACCGCAAAAGTTTCATAAGAAAAGAACTTCCAAGTGGCCAGTCTTTGACTGAAAGAGTTAAAGATGAATCTATTCCAGGATGCTGACTGACATAGTCACTAGACAGCATCTGCGCAGCAGACTACGGTACAAATACAAATCCAAAGAAAGGAAAACGTGAATGTAGAAGGCTTTAATTGTTAACCTTTGTTAGTTTTTAAAATTAATTAGTAAGTTAATCATACTTGATTTAACAAATTCATTAATACAAAAATATGGGAGGAAAAGCATAGCAGCCTCCACCTATACTTCTCTTCAGTCCGCTCTACCGAAGGTAATATTTAGAGTGTGGGATGTAAACGTCTACGTCATTCTCTATGTTCGCACAAGCATATGGATTTGGTTTCAACAAAAATTGGGTAATACCATTATATATTTACTACTACTTGTTTTTGTGCTTTTAAATATCATGGCTTCCCTTTCTGGTTATTATATAGATAGTGATAGAGGTAAAGATGTAGGTTCAGATAGAGAGGTAGAGAGAGAAACAGAGAGAGTATAGAATATATTCATTAGTGAACCATTTCCTACTGATGGATATTCAGGCGTTTACAGCTTTATTTGTTAACATCAAAAATTACTGGCCAGGCATGGTTGCTCAGCTCTGTAATCCCAGCACTTTGGGAGGGTGAGGAAGGATAATCGCTCAAGCCCTGGAAACAGAGGTTGCAGTGAGCCATGAAGGCACCACTGCACTCCAGCCTGGGTGACAAAGACAGACTCTGTCTCAAAATGAAATTACTTAAATAAGTGTCTTTATACATCTCCTTCATATCCTTATAAAAAGAAATTACTTAAATAAATATCTTTACATATCTCTCATATCCTTATATATCTCTCTTTTATTTCTTTAGGTTAGAGTCCCAAAAGTGGTATTGTTGGGCAAGGGGAATGATAGTATAAATTTTAAAAAATTTAAATTAATTTATTTAATATATTAAAGAAAGCCAAATTATTTCCTGAAAAACTTTGTGCGTACTCATAGCCTCACAAATAACATATGAGAGGAAATATTCTTCTACATGCCCCAGCAATGGATACAATAATTTCTATAATTTTTGCTTAAGAGTGAAAATGGCAACAGCATTGCTGCCTACTTTTGATTTTTGACTAGTTTATTTGCAATTATTTTTCTCTAAATTACCAGTTTGTGCTTATTTTTACATTTAGTAGCTTATTCTTTCCTTTACAATTTGTGGGACATTTTTGTATACTGAACACATTTCCCTTTTGTCTAAATTAGTAACAAAAATTTATTTTGAGAACAGATTTTTTAAAACTTAAAGTAACAAGGTAACTTTCTATGTCTAATTGTAATTCAAAATCTTCATATACTAATTATATTAAGGATCATCTTCATATGTAAATAAGCATTCACATAATTTGACTAGTCACCACCTTGTGACTAGTTAAATAAAGACCTTGTTAATTATTACGTGCTTGTAGAAATTAACAACACCAGTTAGAAAGAATATAATTTTTTCTTCTCAACCTGCAAATGTAACATACTGAAAATAGTTTCAAAGAACTAATATGACTTTCAATAAAAAAAATTAATGAATGATTCATCCTTGGGTAATCTTCCATACCTACTCAATCAGGATATTTAAAAAACGGTACTTTCCTTTTCTTTCCCATTAATATTGTATTTTAATGCTCTATTTCAGTGAAGTTTTATTTCTCCTTCTCCCATTCTTCCTTCTTTCTCTCACCACTTTCTTCTTTCCTTAATTTAACAATGTTACTGTTTCGATGGAATATTTCAACTTCAGTTACTTTCTTCCCTCTATTTTTTCTTTCTTTTATTTTTTTAAATCAAATAATAAACAGTCCTTCAAAAGGATGAGCAGCTAAGAATATATATTCTATACTATTAGAAAAAAGTATTCATATTGTCCACACTCAAAAGACGGGTAAGTGACAAAGACATTCAAATATCTTAAACACATTTGAGACACATAGATCAACTTGAGAGGATATCACTTCACTGCTTTCTAAATGTATGAATTAAAGCAGGAAGTATATTTCAGAGAAAAGAAAAGAGATTAATGAGGACAATAGCAATGATGAATTGCATGTGCCTGTGATAAAGTCTGTTTGCAAAGAAGTCTAGATCCTATCAATCTAATGAAGCTGCATTAAAACAGAATTCAAGGACTTGCTTTAAAAACATAAATTTTTCAAAGTTTTATTCTATTAGATTTATTTTATTTTAGATTCCTATCGTTTTTAATATACCGTAAGTTGAATTATGAAATATTGGATAATCTTTCTCATCACATTTTGATGACCTTAATATAAAAATGATATTTATTATTATTCTATTATCCAAAGAAGGAGAGATTTTTCACAGAGAGACATCCATAAGATTCTGAGGTATTTATCATCATAGCAGATTGACCCTAAAAATGACATTATTCTGGAACAAGACACTTAAGATGCCAAATAAATAAAATGATACCTCAATTAAAGGTCAGGACATGAATCTACAGAAAAGTTGGTCCTTCATAAAATTGGCCATCATAGAAAGTACGACCAAAATATCAAGATACATCTCTACTGAGAAAGTAAATTGCCAAGTTCTATACAGCCATATTTGCCATTCAACACATTTAAAGGAATTTAGTATCACTCATAAAATTTTGCAGACATATAGACAAGGATTGTGATTCTCCATTAACTGTAATGATACCTATTATTATTGCTGACAGTGATTGAGCACTTCTTAAGTGCCTAGCACCCATATGAGATTTTCCAACCAGTACCCTAACAAGGCCACTTAAATGAATCTGACTCAGTTCATTTTACAGGGAGGAGAGGCGTAGAGGAACTGACAGACCTTCATACAGCAACACTACCTTGGGTTCATAGGAGAACAACATCTACATCTTTGGGCTAGTCTGATGACAAAGTTATAATGCCTGATTAATTGTGCTTCAAAAATGTATGGTGATTGGTACCTTATGAAGGTAATGGATCCTCTCCATTCTAATAAAGATAGTAGTGATCTTCAGGCTTTCTCCTCAATAGCATCAGTGTTATATAACTTGGGCATCATGAAATAAGAATGAATAAAAAGAGAGAAGAGAGAAAGATAGGGAAGAAAAAAAGAAACCTATTTGAATTTTTCTGAAATTTTACCTGCTGTTATACTCAGTGTAAGTACAAATGTGTCCCGAGCAATAGATACAGTCAAGTCTGAAATAGTCAATGCTTGATGTTAAAACCTATTGAAAGACTGGGGCAGTAGTTTCAAGGGCTTCCTGATCAATGATCAATAGCTAACAGCATTGTTAGGAAGGCCAGGCAAGGTGATAATTAATTTCTTGAAAACCTGAAGGAAAAATTCAAAGAATTAATTGAGGGTCACAGACACATTTACTAATGAAGGATTAGAGGACTGTATTGTTTATATACAATACAATATATATACATTTACACATACAATACCACACACACACACATACACACACACACACACACACAGGTAAAAAGTACATGCAGCTGTCTACTATGGCCTCATATAGAAAGTGACAACATTGTGTATTTCTTCAATTAAGTCCAAATTCACTATCTTCATGAGGCTGATAAGTTGCAACTTCTGAGTATCATGAAGACAGATGACAAAGCTCCACCATAGGCTGTTTTGGAAAAAAATATAACCCAAAAGGCAATGCTATAGACAAAGAATTATTATACTGTTTTCTCCAAGAGATAGTCAGATTTCTTTCTATAATTCTAAAGTATATTTGAATTTATCACAGCTCAAGGGGCCATTTTCAGAATTAAAGCTACTTCTTTCTTTTTCATTTCAGATTGGCTTTTATCCTAGCTTCAGGGAGAATTATCACATAATTTTGATGAAATATTATTCACACAGTTGTAACTTACATAAATAACATGTACAACTGCCTGTGCAAAATCTTTCCTATATTTGTGACAAGCTTAATGGCAAGAGTTGTTTAGCTAAAGCTAAGCCCAATTTTCTATATATGGAAATATTTATGGTATGATAAGATGCATACACCATTACAGAGTTGAAAATAAAACTTTTTCTTTTTACTTTTTATTTTGAAACACTTTGAGCTTACAAGTGTTTCAAATGTAGTACAGAGTAAAGCTGTATATAGGTTTAACTCCACTTCTCCTAATGCTAACATCTTATACAGCCATAGTATAATCATCAAAACCTGGAAACTAACATTGATGAAATAATATTAACTAACTACAGACCTTATTCAAATATCATCAATTTTTTTACTAATGTCCTTTTTGTCTGTTGCAGTATCCAATCTAGGAACTCCACATTGTATTTAGTTGTTGTGACACTTCAGTCTCCCCCAGTGCAACAGTCTTTACTGTCATTCATGAAGAGTACCGGTCACTTATTTTATTTAATTTGTATTTGTTTGTTTTTCCTGTGATTAAATTGAGGTCATGTGTGTTGACAAAAAATAGCACAGAAGTGATATGATATGCCCTTCTCCTTAATTTATAGCAAGAGGTACAGTATGTTGATATATCTCGTGGTATGGTGATTTTAGTCTTTGTCACGGATTAAGGCCATATCTGCCATATATGTCTACTGTAAAAATTATATCACATATTATAAGTATGTTATAAATACTATCATCCTGGTTTTTTCTTGCACAAATTGTTACAGCCTTGACATTTGGTATTTCTTTACCACTTACCCCATCTTTTATCTCTTTTCAACACTTCTTTATTTTCTGGCACCAAAAGATATTCCAGGATCCTCTTATTTTTTTGCCAATCACATCCTTGCATGGGAACCAGAGGTTTCTATGTAAGTTTGTTCATTTTACCTTTGAAAAATTTTTATGGATTGTTTTCAAAGTTTCTTATTTTTGTAAAGCAATTTTTTATGGCTTGTTTTTAAAGTTTCTTATTTTAGTGAAGTCCAGGTATTTTAGTAAGTTTTTATGTTTGTTTGATTTGTTATGTAGAAAGGCTACTAAGTCTTCTTTTTCTCATAGAACCCTATATTTTCTTTCCCCCCTTACCACCCAATTGCTAAAAAGTACTTCTGTCTAGCTTTCCTCTTCTCCCCTAGAAGCTATGTCTGTGGAAGATACCCCTTTATTCATGCATATGTTGCCCATATCCTTTAGCTCACGCTCTTTTTTTTTTTTTTTTGAAAAGGATTCTCACTCTGTCACCCAGGCTGGAGTGCAGTGGCCCGATCTCAGCTCACTGGAACCTCCACCTCCTGGGCTCAAGTGATTCTCCTGCCTCAGCCTCCTGAGTAGCTGGCATTACAGGCACCCACCATCATGCCCAGCTAATTTTTGTATTTTTAGTAGAGCCAGGGTTTCATCATGTTGGCCAGACTGCTTTCCCACTCCTGACCTCAAGTGATCCTCCCACCTTGGCCTCCCAAAGTACTGGGATTACAGGCATGAGCCACCATGCCCAGGCTGTAGCTCTTGATCTTAACTACACGGAAGCTTTTGTAGTATTTTTCAGACCTATGGTGGGAGCAGTTTTCATAAAACAATTTTAGGTTAACATTAAGTCCCTCCATTCTCTAGTTTCCCATTTGTCTTCCCCACAGATTTTTATGGTTTATCTTGGAGCCCTAAGAACCCTGGAGATACAGCAGGAATGGGGTCAGAAGTATGAAAGCTGATGCATGAGAATGTGGGAAATTTTTTCTCTTTTCATTCATAATTATTTGAACGTTCCAGCATTCTCTCTCTTCAAGTTATTGTGAGGTGAAGATATCTGTGCAGCTTCATTTTTCCCTGCTTGTATTTTTTGTGTGATTAGTAAAAGACAGCAAGCTATAGGTGGCTGCCATTGCCTTCAGTCCTCAGTCACGCTTAACAAGATCTCTAAAGTTATACAATTTTCTATAATTAATGTTTGTGTGCTGACTATTTAATATCCCCACCTCTGTCTAAGTCATTAGGTAGGAGAGAATTCCTACTATTAACGATTTTCCAGAAAAGCTGAACCAGAAACAGCTTAGTGTAGATATGCCAAAGACAAAAAATAGTAGTGATATATTGAAGAGTTAATCTAACCAGTTCTCTCTGCAAAAGTTAAATATTAATCCTGCCTGACAGCATTTGGAGAAGAGAAAAAGGCTAAACAAGTAATGACTAAAAAGAATGTTTTCTCATGCATCCATTACTTCTACTTGTGTGCTTCTGAATATTCTGTTTCATGAAGCACACAGAAATGAATATTGAAGTAAGGATCCATTACAGCCACTGACATGCAACAGAAGATGACTTGTTAACCGAAGTGAGCTTGCAGTAGGATTGTTTCAGGGCAGTAATTGTTCATTTCCTGAAATCAAAGAGTCTGACGATTTTGACAGATTTCCCATTTGTAGATATATTCAGCTCCCAGCTTGCAGTAGTGCTAGTGAATAGCTACATCTTCTTAAATTCAGGTTTGTCAGTAACCGGGGCTGATAAGGCTTTTCTTCTCTTTGACCTTTGGCTATTGAAGGCAGCTGTAATGTCAGATTGCCCTGCACTCAGTGCACTAGTTAAACAAGGTACAAATTTTAAAATAGATGTTTCATCTTTCATCCATCAACCTTTGTGGAAATTCATTATGTATTCTCTACTGAAAATGATTTACAAAAATGATTTATGTGCTTCACGTGTTTGTAAGTCTGACATCATGCAGGGCAGAACCTTTTACAGATATACAAACTGTTACACAGGCAGCCTAAAATTCTATTAGCAATCTAGTCGAATAGGAGCAAAGATGGGAGAAATTTATTACAACTCAAAATTGACAATAAAAATCTAAGGATCAAGAACTCTCTATATTCTGTTATCAGCTTCTACTCACAAACAGCTAATGGGAAAGGGTAAAGGTGAATATCAGAAACATTTAGGTGTTGATATTAGGTGACCAAGAGAAAATGGAATCTTTGCTGTATATCTTAATTATTTTATCAAAATTATGTCTAATTTCTAGACTCCAACTAAATTAATGACATATTTGGAAAATTATTTCTGCAATATTTTAAGTAATACAGCTGTTCTTAGGTGTCACACTTGAAGACACTAAAATGAAACTTGCAGCCAGTTTAGTCAAAGACATCAGCCAGCCATTGTGAAACAGCAAAAAGAAAAGGTTTTCTTAACTGATTCAAAGAATTGTTCATGGATCAATTAAAAGATTTGACTTACAGCCCATAGCATCCAAATGACCAGTGTACCTGTAACTTGAGACACTAAAGCCCAAAAAAGTGACATAACGAAAAATTTGTCATCTTAAGAATATTTTATGAGATAGTTGGATTATGGAGGGATTGCAAGAAGTTATAACACAGGCTAAGGAAATTGTCTTTTCTATTCATACATTAAGCTTTAGAGGCTAAATTGACATTACCTACTTGGGATAATGCTAAAATTTACAGTATGTCCACACCCTTCAAGAAAAGTCCAGTAATATACAAATTATCAGTTCACAGGAAAGAAGCTCGTGAATTGTTTTGCCAGTTTCCCTTGGTATTTCAATAGATTGTTTGGTTCTGTTTGGCTTTCTTTTTTCCTGGAACAGTTTCTTTTCAGGGTAAGATGCCAGCTACTTACATGTAAAGAGGATGCATTTTAACTTTTTTGTCACCAGTCAAACTTATGGGAAAACAGATGACTAAAGTAAACACTTCTGTTTGCAAATTTCTTAGAAAGAAGTATATATTTCACCTGTCTCACAGCTTCCTCTATCACACTCTTACTGTTTTAAGTGTGTTCTTATCCAAATAAAACCTCATTTCACTATTTTATATACCATAATTTTGAGCAATAATCTTCTTTAGCTCACCTGTGAATACCCAGTTGCTTACAAACTTCTGATGTCCAGAACTATGAGAGAATACATTTCTGTTGTTTTTAGCCACCAAGTTAATTAGTAGCATGTTATAGCAGCCTTAAAAAACTAATATAGTGTGAAACCATTTTGTCTTTCACTGTTAAGTGTGATATAAGCTATAGATTTTTTATAAATGTAGGGTCTGAATTTTAAAAGGAAATATGCTGGGGGAAAAGGAAAGAAGTCTCAGGCCCACTGGGGAGAGATATACCCCCACATACAGTAGGCCTACCGAAGGCTGCTTTCAATTGGATTAACTAGGACAAAAACACAACTTGTAGAAAGCTAGTGAGAATATTTTTCAGTCTTAGCCTCAGCTCCAGAAGGAGCAGAAAGCTTTCTAGACACATATGTCCCCAAAGACACAGTAGCCAAAACGTTCTTGAAAAAGAAAAAGTTGGAGGATTCACACTCTCAATTTCATAACTTGCCACAATGTTATAGTAATGAAGACAGTGGTACCTGCCATGTAGAACAATGGAATAAAAATGAGAAATCAGAAATGAGTTTGTACAATATATTCTATTAATTTTCAATGAGGGTAAAACCCTCATTGAAAACCACTCAATGTGTAAATAATCTTTTCAACAAATGGTGCTGGAACAATTGGTATAGACATTACAAAGAATGAAGCTGGACCCAATCTCAAACCACATATAAAAGATAACTCAAAATGGATCAAAGATGTATGTGTAAGAGCTAACACTATAAAACTCTTAGCATAAAATATAGGTGAAAATCTGTGACTCTGGGTTGGGCAACAGTTTTTTAGATATGACACAAAAACCACAAACAACAACAACAAAAAGAGATAAATTGGACTTTATCAAAATTAAAATCTTTCATGTGTCCAAAGACACTATCTAGGAAGTGAAAAGACATAGACCGAGACAAAATATTTGTAAACCATATCTGATAAAAGTCTAATATCCAAAATATATAAATAACTATCATAATGTAAAAACAAAAAGACACATAACCCAATTAAAAATAAGCAAAGTACTTGAATAAACATTTCTCCAAACACATTACAAATGACCAAGAAGCACATAAAAAGAGTCTCACTGAAAACAGACAGAATTTATAAAATTCACCATGAATGGAATTTATAAATCACCATGAATTTAAAGTAAGCCATAATCAGTAAGCCAATGAATCAGAAACTAAGCAAATCCCACTGATTCCTTTAAAAAGTTAGTTTCATGCAGACCATTCTCTAACCAACATGCAATAAGAAATTGATAACAAAAAGATAATTTGAATAAATACATAGTTTGGAAAATGAGATACTTCTAAATAGCTAACAAATCAAAGAATAAGTCATTGTAAAAGATAAAATAGTATTAAAAAATTAAATATTACAGGTCATATCTTGTAGACAGCAGCTAAACCTAAAACGCTCATATTAGGAAAGAAAAGAGACTGAATATAAATGACTTAAACAGTCAACTTAAGAAACTGGAAAAGGAACAGAATACGTTCAGATATAACAACAAGAAGAAAAACTAGGAGCAAATATCAGTGAAATAAAGCACAACTGTGTCCATTAATAATAAGAGGTGTTAGAAGTGGTTGCTCTGGATTGACAGTAAGGCTGGGACACAGTAACCCAAGGAAGTGCAGGCAGATCATGCTGAACACCATCTCTAGTCTCTCACCACATCCCCTGTACAGGTCATTGCTTTCTCATATCTGGAGCTGGTGGGGAATAAGTGTCCACAGAGTGAATAAGAAAGAAGGTGGTGAGAGAACAGACAGAACCTAGAGGTGAGCTCAAGATGCCTCGTTGTGCCTCGGTGACCGAAATAAAGGAGCACTAGATGCCACCTGGGACTGTGCTTTTCTACCTGCCTAGGAAAACAAACAAACTACTCCACAGACCTTGCGCCAGCTCTGACTACAGCATTGTGCATTGCCCATCTTTACCCAGGCTTTCAGCTGTGTGCTCTCAGCCATTGCTAACTGCTTGAATTATTTATAGCTTAACAGTGATGTTTTATGATGTATATGCTCCCACAGGCCTGGTGAGTAGCATGGCTTATACATTTATTGAATTTCAAAATAGATTTATATATTTTCTCTTGGCTATGCTTTATTGGGTGCTTACTCCTAAACCGACACACAGAGGATGGTGCCCTGTCTGAAGGGTAACTTGCCAATCACTGCAGGCTAATGAGCTAAGTGAGAAACAGCAAAGCATTTCAAGCTGAATAGAAATTCATCTTCAGATAAGTACTTCTTTACAACTGAGAACAGAAATGTTGAATGCTTGCTTATGAGCAAAGTGTGCTTGTAAGTGAGACACTTGCTTAATGCTACGTAGTAAGTAGAGATGGTGATTCATAACTTATGACCAACATGTAGAAGAAGAATTCAAGTTGTGGAATATTATGCAAAATGCAAGTCTGATGATAGGTAGCAAACTGTTATATTGTGTTATATCCTAGAAGATTGAAACAACATAGAAATTCAAGAAAGACCTTTCAGGAACACTTGTCTGCACCCCTTAAACCACCAAAAATCTTACAAGCTCATGCATGTATGTGTATATGAATATATATATGTGTATGTATGTATACATTCATAGATATATTCATACATATTATTTTCCAAGTAACAAGGAATAAAACAATCTTTGCCATTGTTATTAATAAAAACTCTTATGGTTGATGTCTATCTTTCATAATAGAAGTATTTCTATATCACTTGGAGTTTGAAAGTTATACTGTCTTCTAAATCTTAAATTGTTGCAACAGGCAAATAGGGATTTTGTTGCTTGAGTCTTCTTTTAGTCAGGCATTTGGTTATTACTTCTTTCTAAGAAAGAATGTGTCAGAGAATAGAAAATAGTTACACATACGGGGTCCGAGGTCTTTGAAAGCATATCTGCCTTAGTCTCCTCTATAGTCACAAATGCAGGCTGCATTCGCTGCAATGGCAACCACATAGCAGAAGGGATACCCATAAAGAAGGAATCTCAGAAATAGTGTGTTTCAAAAATCCATCTGTTTTCTTTCTAATATCTCTTTTTTGAAAAAATCAGCATCAATATTTTTAGTAGTTTTAAATTTGACCAAAAAAAAATTTTTAATGAATGAATCAAGTCATATTCAAAGGCCAATTATATATTCACAACAAGACCTTAATAACTCAAATTCGTTTCTGGGAATTATGACATATTTTCTAAACATGAGATAAATAATAGCTCAAGGGCAAATTTTTGTATGGATTTAAAGTTTTATAAATATACATTTTTTTTTTATCTTACGAAAGTACTGTAAGACTGTCTGTTTCAGAATTTCTTTACTGTCATAGAATCATAAAACTAATTTGAAAAGTCATCAGCTGGCCAGGTGCAGTGGCTCACGCCTGTAATCCCAGCACTTTGGGAGTCCGAGGTGGGCAAATCACAAGGTCAGAAGTTCGAGACCAGCCTGACCAATATGGTGAAACCCCATCTCTACTAAAAATACAAAAATTAGCCTGTCATGGTGGCACGCACCTGTAATCCCAGCTACTCAGGAGGCTGAAGCAGAAGAATTGCTTGACCCCAGGAGGCAGAGGTTGCAGTGAGCCAAGATCACACCACTGCACTCCAGTCTGGGCGACATAGCGAGACTCCATCTCAAAAAAAAAAACAAAACAAGAATGAAAGAAAACTCATCGGCTATTTGTTTCATTAGTGTGAGTATCATTTCTTCTCAGTGGTCACCTGAGAGGGATGTAATAGGTAAATGCCTCTGGGCACTGTATGTTATCTATAATTCCTTTATGTGCATCTCTGGGCTCTGGACTCTAACAGACCTCATTGTTCTTTTTTAACTAATTTAATAGGTTTCTTTTGTTATCTGACTCTGAATTCCATTAGATCTCTCTCCATTCCTCCATTCTACAATTCAGAGACAAAGGAGAAGAGTGTATATTCACCCTTCCAGCGTATTTTGGCAGCTCCTTCAACTAATATCTAGAGCATACCAGATAATAGCCAACCAGCATATCACATTAATTTTCTATCGCTATGTAACAAATTACCACACACTCAGTGACTTAAATAATACCCATTGGTTAGTTCACAGTTCTGGAGGTCAGAAATCTGTTATGGAGTGACTGGGATGTCAGTTCAGGGAATCACAAGACTGAAGTCAAAGTATTAGCCAGTCTGAGTTCTCATTTGGGTACTGGGGGGACATCTGCTTTGAAGCTCATTCTCCTTGTGAGCCAAACTCAGTTCAGTGTAGCTGGAGGACTGAGCATCTAATTTTGGGTTTTTTGTCTTTTGTTTTTTTGCTATGCATCTGCAGGGTCTTCTCTTAGTTCCTAGAAGCTATCTGCATTTCTTCCCATATGGCCCTCTCTAACTCCAAGTCAGAAATGGTGTGTCAAATCCCCTAGTGCTTTGAATGTCTCCCCTCCAAGGAGAACCCAGTCTCTTTAAAAATCTCTTTTAAGATAAGAGCTCATCTGATTAGGTTAGCTCACCCGAGGTAAATTTCCTTAAAGTCAACTGATACGGCTCCTTAATTACATCTGCAAAATATCTTCACATGGGGTCCTAGATTAGTGCTTGATTAAACAACCGATATGCACAGGATCATCTTAGTATTAATAGTTGGGATCCTGGGGTCTATTTTAGAATTCTGTCTGCCACATATCTATTTTAACAGTTTCTTAACAGCTACGTTATTACCTCCAGAAGAAACTTGTGCCATCTTTGGATAAACATAAAATTAGTATTCCCCTTTATTATGGTTGAAGGCAGCAAGCATGTTTCACTTAGACTGGTATGCCAGGAACTCACACCAATCTTTGCATGATAAATGATAGTTTGACAGATACATAAAAATTCACATTGTTTAAAAACAATGTTTGTTGATTTAGATAAAGTTTCCATTTTTCTGACTGAAAACCATTTCATTTTTGCGACTTAAAACCATTTTGTGACTTAAAATCATTTGGAGTCACATAGAGCAAAGCTAATTTCTACTTTAAATATTTGAAATCGTCTGATATTCATCTGTCTTTGAGATTTTTGACATTTCCAGACCACACATTTCTAATGTCATCAGTTTTTCATTACACATATTGCCCGACAACTATTGCCATCATGGTGATTTAATTTAATTTTACTGCTTTCAACTGGACACAATGCTCTAGACAATTTTTCCAATGTTGTTGTGATGGTTTTACTTGTATATTTGTTTCATTTGCACAAATTATAATAGAGCTATCATCAACTGGGCTTGAACTCCACACCTCTATAAAGCGGTACAACATGGTAATATTTCTAGAAATCACATATAAGGTTGACTTATTGAGCCTATAATCTATTAAATTTCTTAACTTTTTAAAAACATGTACTGCTATGAATCATGGCCTGTCAAAAGTAAGGATTTTTAGATACAAAGTGTACTGATTCTTACTAAACGTCATCATTAAATGTAACCTTTCATTTCAAATCCTTTAAGAGTGCTTGAGATCCTGATTGTGTCATTGAGTGTATCATTGGGACATCAGCTCTTTTGTTCCTTTTGCCTTATGGCCCCATTGGCTGCATGTCATGTTGCATCTACAGCTTCCACTTACTCACATATGTCATAAACTAAAATGTGAACTCAAACAGAACCAAGGAGGACAGTTCTCTGGACTTTATGTTGACATTAACTCAAGAAGCATCACTCAGCCAGTTACCAATATACTTGATTCTATTATGTCCCAACCGACCTTTCCATATTTTAGCTACTGTAACTTTTTTTTTTTTTTTTTTTTTTGATACGGAGTCTCGCTCTGTCGCCCAGGCTGGAGTGCAGTGGTGCGATCTCAGCTCACTGTAAGCTCTGCCTCCTGGGTTCAGGCCATTCTCTTGCCTTAGCTTCCTGAGTAGCTGGGACTACAGGCACCTGCCACCACGCCTGGCTAATTTTTTTATATTTTCAGTAGGGATGGGGTTTCACCGTGTTAGCCAGGATGGTCTCGATCTCCTGACCTCGTGAGCTGCCCGCCTCGGCCCCCCAAAGTGCTGGGATTACAGGCGTGAGCCACTGCACCCGGCCACCACTTTAACTTTTAAATACTTACCCAATTCAGGTAAATTCAGATAGCAGTTCTCTAGCCAGTCAATTAAGTCATTTCAACACACTTCATCAAAGACAAAATTATTATAAAACATATATTAAGGAACTTATTTATTTAACATCAGTTCTGAACTAATCATTGAATTAGTTTATTATGTCTTTGTTCTTCCACTTTTAAAAAGATAAGACCTGCTCATAAGAGGTGTATTTGAGATATAACTTTAAAATGTGAATTTGAGCATAAGATGAGATAGGAAGAGCTAATTCATTTGGTTAAAATTATATAACGAGTATAGACAAATATATTGTACAGATCTTTTCTAAAGCATCCATATATAAATTTTACTGAAATTTATATAACCATTATTTACCAATTAATCAGAATTTATATTTCATTCTTACTAGTATTCTATTATTATGCATATTTAATTGATTAGTTTAATAACTCATTCAGTCATCAATTATTTAAAAGGCCCTAGTATAAGTAGTTCAGTATGCTAAGAAATTTATAGTTAATTTGATGAAAATTAACTATAATTTGTAATTATTAAAATATGTAACTATAACTTATAATTGATGTCCAGGCTGGGCATCAGAGAAAGACCCCAACTAAAAAAAGTATTTGTAGAACTGGTGACTTTTAAGTTATAATTTAGGCGGTAGTATGTGTGATAAACATGGAACAGAGAAATAACGAAGGTGAAGAGACCATTTAGAAGCAGACAGAATTGTCCAGACAAGAGACAATGAGAGTATGAATGTATCTGTGTGCTAGAGAATCCATCTTTAGAAGCCAGATGTGAGAGGTTAGATTGGACTAAATATTCACAGAATCTTTTCTCACAGAAACTAAAAATGTGTCATGCAACATTATGAAATGTCATAAAAGTAATAATTCATAGTTTACTGTTGATTAGTATCATCAGAAAGATAACAAATACTCAGAACTTCCTGCTGGGAGAGAGAGAAAGATAACATCCACTTGCACACTTATTCAATAAGATCTTAGCATTTACTATGTGCCAACTACTGTGATAAACATTGGAGATAAAGAAGTTTTTCAGTCCTTCTCTTTAAGGCCTTTATAATCTACACATAGCATAAAATTATCTGTGGCATGATAGCTCAGACCTATAATCCCAGCACTTTGGGAGGCTGAGGCAGTAAGATCATTGGAGGCCAGGAGTTTGAGATCAGCCTGGGAAACATAGTGAGACTCTATCTCTGCAAAAGAAAAAAAAATTAGCCAGTTATGCACCTGTGGTCCCAGCTACTCAGGAGGCTGAGGCAGGAAGATCACTTGAACCCAGGAGTTCAAGGCTGTAATGAGCTATGATCATTACATGGCACTCCAGCCTGTGCATCAGAGAGAGACCCCATCTAAAAAAAAGTCTGTGGAACTGGTGACTTTTGAGTTATCATTTAGACCACAGTATGTGTGATAAATATGGAACAGAGAAATAATGAAGGTGAAGAGACAATTTAAAGGCAGACAGAATTTTCCAGGCAAGAGACAACGAGAGTATTAAGTGTGTGCTAGAGAATCCATCTTTAGAAGCCAGATGTGAGACGTTTGATTGGACTAAATACTCCCTGAATATAGGGGAGAAGGAAATGGAATAAATCAAATATGCCCCAAGTTAAGCAGCGTGTCTAGGAGAATGAGTCCTTTGATAGAAACACTGGGTTTAGGAAGAGAAACTTAAATGGAAAAGACAATTATTTTTAATTATTTGGATGGAAATGATAGAATGTCTATGTTGCCACTAAATTTTTAATTTCCAGGATGCTTCATTCCATGTATAAGAGATTCTGACATTGGAGAAACAGTACTGTATGGTGTTTAAAATCATGGGCTCTGAAATCAAACTGCCTGTACTCGAATTCTGACTCTGCTCCTTGCTAGCTAAGGAATGTTGAGCCAGTTGCTTAACAACATGTACCTGTTTCCTCATCTGTAAAATGGAGGTGATCTCAAAAGTGTATATCTCATATTATTCTCATGAAGAATACATGAATTAATGCAATTTAAAACAATGTTTGGTGCATAACAGGCACTTAATACATAGACTCAGCTTATAGCTCCATCTTGACTAGACTCTTGAATGCCAAATTTAGATGTCCAATTGACTATTTGACTTCTAGCATGAACTCAACAGGAACAAAAATGAATGTATTAATACAATTCTTCTTTATTTACCTAAAAAAACCTTGCTCCTTCTCCTGCATTGCCTATTGGAAAAGGAAACCTGAAAGTCTTCTCCCCATATATCCAATCAATTAGCATATCCTGAAGTCTTGATCTCCTTAATCAATCTCTTATCTGTCCTGTCAATCTTTATCCATGGTCACTTTTTTGTTCAGGTCACATTAACTACCCTATGAGCACTACAGTAAGCTCCCAATTTGTCTATGGCTTTCACATCCACTAGACATTTGATATCTCTAAAATCCAAACCTTATCATAACATTTATCTGAATAGAATTTCTCAAAACCTTGCCATTGGCCACACAATACAGAATAAACTCAGAGAAACATGCTCTGCTTGTTTTGTGTGCTTGGACCCCTGTGTGTCGTAATGCTACCACTCCAATCATCAACTCCAGTCACAGCACAGCTGGTAGTTCTTAGACCAAAACAAGTTATTGTCCACCTGTCATAGTTGACACCATTTCCGTTGCTAGTAATATCCCTTGCTTTTTTCTCCTCAGTCTTTTTACCTAGGAATTCACAGGCATTTGTCAAAACTCATATCAAGGGTCACCTTTTATCTGAAACCTTACCAATTAATCCTCCTATTCACTGTCCAGCACTTTCTATGATCTGTCTTCTCTGAAGCCTTCATTACGTCCTTCGCATTTGCCTATTGGAGCACATGTTACCCTAATTAAATTAACATATTTAAATGTCTATTTCACTTAGACACTAAACCTCTCAGATATACTTACGTTAACTTGTAACACAGCCTGGCACATGGGACACCCAAAACATGTTCATTGAAGAAATGTTTGATACTCAGAGGGGCTTCATAACTGATTTAAGATGAAGTACAGTAAGGATCACAGTTATAGTTTTCATAAAAGAAAAAATTAAACTAGAAAGAAGATTGGGAATGGGTTTGGGTTTCCAGTTACTTCACAGATTACTAAGATTAAAGTTATACAGCACACTGCTAGAGAGAAAACATTTTAATGCAGAAACACAAATGGGTTAATTTTTAAGTTAAAATAATTTGGGGATTGTTATAAATTCCCACCAAATGGTTTTGCACCAATTATTTTCTTCAAATTTTTACCACCTGTTTTCAAAGTAAAAATGTCAACAATACAATTTCACATGCTCTTCTGTTTCTCCTAAATGTAAATTTCTACTGGTAAATTCTGCCCAATTAAAGCACCTTATAACTTCCCATTAAGTAAATTTTCAAGGAGAGAAGAAATTGGTAATAAAGATTTTCCTCCCTCAGTTATGTTCTTCTTTCCATAACACTTGAAAAAACAACAATTGTAACGAACTTTGAGATCTTATATGAAAACGTATGCACTATATTTACTGCCTATACCGTTTCAGCTCAGCCAAAATATTTCCTCCTCTACTCGCTTTCATGTTGAAAAATCAGGCAATATTTTAATCAGAGAAAATGTAGATGCACTAACTTTCTCTAAAAATAAAAGCAAAATTTAAAAATTATTATGATAATACTACAACACCAACATCATGTAACAATGCAAATATCTCTACACAAGAATGTTCACAGCCGGGGGTGGTGGCTCATGCCTGTAATTCCAGCACTTTGAGAGGCCCAAGATGGGTAGATCGCCTGAGGTCAGGAGTTTGAGACCAGCCTGGTGAACATGGTGAAACCCTGTCTCTACTAAATATACAAAAACAATAAAGTTAAAAATAGCTGGCCATGGTGGCGGGTGTCTATAATCCCAGCTGCTCAGGAGTCTGAGGCAAGATAAACGCTTGAACCCCGAGAGTGGGAGTTTGCAGTGAGCTGAGATGGTGCCACTGCACCCCAGCCTGAAAAAAAAAGAGGGAAACCGCCAAAAAAAAAAAAAAAAAAAAAAAAGAAAGAAAAAAAAGAAAAAATAAAATAAAATAAAATAAAATAAAAAAAGCCACAGTGGCTCAGCACCTGTAATTCCAGCACTTTGAGAGACCGAAGCAGGAAGATCACTAAGTCAGGAGTTCGAGACCAGCCTGGCCAACATGGTGAAACCCTGTCTCTACTAAAAATATGAAAATTAGCCAGGCTTGGTGGTACATGCCTGTAATTCCAGCTACTCAAGAGGCTGAGGCAGGAAAGCCGCTTGAACCTGGGAGGCAGAGGCTGCAGTGAGCTAAGATGATGCCACTGCACTCCAGCCTGGGCAACAGAGCAAGACTCTGTCGAAAAAAAAAAAAAAAATCACTAATTAGGCCAGTAACAGAAAAGAGTCTTTCAGAACTATTAAAATCTTTCTAATACAGATTCTTCATTATTCTGTGGCTCTGAGTCATAATGATCCAAATTAATTTGTAGGTAAAGACAATCAGTATCTTGGTCCATTTTTAAAGGTCAAATAAGTTATTGGCAATTTTGTACATTTCCTAGTTAATTGCATAGAATTAAATTAAAATGCATTACATTAATGGTATTAACATACTCTGTGATTGAATTACTATAAAAATGGTATTGTTAATTACAGTTATGCACTACTGGTTATGAAAATGCCCAAACTAACATAGAAAGCTCAGGAAATCTTTTTTTTTTTTCTCTCCACAAATTAGATTGGGAGTTAGTATTCAAGAGATTTAAAAATAATTCTACAAGATGAGTACCTTACTGGTTTGCAAAACTGCTACATCAGATAACAAGAAACAGGTTTACAACAAAGAGTGAGGCTGTATCCCATATCCTAAATATTGCCCTCATTTTTGCCTCATTTTCAATGTTGAACATCTCAAAAGAGTTCTCTGAATTTGTTTACTTCACTTAGTATCCACTCAGCCCACTCCAATCTGGATTTTCTCTCTTCTGTAATGAAAGACTACTTGTTAAAGTCATCGATAATCTTCATGTTATGAATCCAATGGACCTTCTGTTGAACACGTTCTTTCCTGAGCTTCTGAGGCACTACATTTCCCAAAGTTTCTTATCCAATGTGGGCTACTCCATTTGAGTTTCTTCTGCAGACTTTATCTTCACTGCTTGGACACTCCGTGTTAAAATTCTTAACGTGGTCACAGAGCATTCTCTTTTCTCTATTCTTTGCCTGTGAAATTTAACTATAACTATGGACTCATTAATAACTGGTCCTAATCCAGTGTTTTTGTGTCAATCTTACTACCACGAACCATCCTGTCAATTTTAACCACTACCTATTTCTAAGATCTGCCCCTTATTTTCCATTGTAACCACCATCACCAGAGTACAAGCCTCCAGTGTATATCTTACCCTTAGTAGTACAATATACATTCTAATTGGCCTCCCTGCCTTCTAGTTTTCCCCTAATGAGTTTTCTACACTACTAGGTGATCTTTTCAAAATCTAGGTGATCTTTTCAAAATGTAAACTAATACCATCACCACCACACCTTAACACTTAGAAAAAACTTTCCACTGATTTTAGGATTACAATAGTATTTTACCTTGCCCTTCAAGCTATAAAATCTTGCTCTTATACACCTTTAATTTCATCCCACACCAAGACCCCACCTCAGTCTCTGTGTTTCAGTCACACTTTCCATCGCATCCTTAAAATTCCCCCGCTCATGAGCTGAGATCACACCACTGCACTCCAGCCTAGTGACAGAGCGAGACTCTGTCTAAAAAAAAAAAAAAAAAAAAAAAAAAATCCCCCTACTCCAGCTCCCACAGATCATTCCGGGGCTTTCCTCCCTACTCATTGGCCCAGTTAATTCTTTCTCATCCTTTAGATGTCAGCTCACTAATCACTTAATAGGAAACTCCTTCTATAACTACTCAGATATCCCTACATGTTTTTGTGGCAAGTTGCAAACTTATTTAAAAGAATTTTAGAAAATAAAACTTACAAAACGTAAACTAATGTGCCAATTTACCAAATCCGTTTTGTTTTATCACCTCTCTCATGATCCTCTTTTTTTTTTTTTTTTTTTTTTGTCAGTATTTACCTATTTTAAGTATCTAACAATTGCTAGGCTTAATTCATTTATTGAAGAACCAACTTAATTTAAATCTCAATTATAGCATATTATGTTGCAAAGTTATCTATTTTGTATGAAACACTGAATTTGGAAGGAAATTCTCATAGAAATCTTTTGATACAAATAGTATTTTTCTGCTGCCAATTAGTCCACTCTTGTTTTGAGTGCTTTAATCTTTTTCCTCCTACTTGGTTAAGTCCACCAAGGAGGAAAACTTAGTAACTGACCAAGCTAGGGCAGTGGGTTAGCAAGAATATACTTTCAATATTTTTAAAATCATAATTATGTATTACATAATTTTAATCTTCACAATATTACATTGTCCCCCAGATGCCATATCAACTTGAGAAAAAAAAAAGTTTTTAAAAATAAAATATTTGAGTCTTATCACCAGAAAAATGTCTACTAGTATAATCCAAAAGATTTTATCTTATACAGACAAGAAAGCTTTTTCAGTTTCACCTTGTATTCACAATGCCTAGCTGATGCCTGTGTATTCACAATGCCTAGCTGAGTGGTAATGTGGCAGGCCAATTCTCCCTGACAATCACACAGACACATCTGCAGGACAGTCACACAGAAAGGCCTGCATTGCACCCATTACGCGGACAAATTTCTACAGCGCTGCCTTAACATTGAGCAAATAGTTAAACCTGGGGATATCAGTGCCCAGACATCAAAGCTAGAAATGAAACATACGATCAGTACAAGCCTTGAATGGGCTTCTCTCTTGCTGGAGCAAGCCAAAATAACAAAAACAGTTTTACATTCCTACTGCCAGGACCCATCTCGTCGACAAAATCTGAGACAAGTCAAGGTAACAGAGGCAGTTGTTTGAATAGATTCACTGGAGAGTCTAAGGCCGCTCTCCAGACGAAGCTGTAAAGGCGATGAGATAGAAATAATCACTCTGGTACCACAGTAGACAGGCATTGAAGGTACAAAGGCCCTTTAAATAAGACTTAGCAAGCATTTTTTTGCCTCTGACTTCTAGTTGAAACAAAATTAGTTACCATTAGACTTAGGCAAATGCCATACTGCAGGTAGGCACATAACCCCAACCTATATAAGCACTAACAAAATTGTAACACTTGGAGTTGGTCTGGTGGAACTATCTCCGGCCTTCTCCCTGTATCTGGTTACAGTAATAAAGTCTCCTCTTTCCTAGTTTGTCTGCTTCCTGCTTCTCTGGGCTTCAAGAAAATGCAGCCGGACCCGGCTTGGTTCCAGGAACAACAAGGATAGTATTCAACTTTAAAACATTTTTATCATGATGTTATCAAAACATTAGGGCTTCAGTCTAGGCCCTGCTGCTCCCCACACAGAAAGCCAATCACTGAGACAAGTATTGCCAGTGAAGAAGGCTTTAATCAGGCACTTCAGCCAAGAGATAGGGAAACAATCTTGAATCTATCTCTCTGACTAAAATAGGGGTTTATACATAGCAGGGAAAAAATGTAACCACGTGTGACAAAACAGGAATTGGGGGTGGTAAGAGAGAAGAGTTGGTCAACAGGAAGTAGATGGTCACTTAAGCAATCATGATGGGTGAGGGGCCTGACATGTCATTGTTCACATGGGATGATCGAGTAAGCTTCAGTTCCTTGAGTCAATCTGGGAGTCCTGATGGTTGGCTCCCTGAGAAAGGAACTCAAATAAAACTAATGTAACCTTCTCAAGTTTCAAAACTGGGAGTGTTAGTTTCTATGTTAATTCAAGAGAAATCATAACATCAGTTCTTTGGGAAAATTGGATGTTTTATTAACGTATGTGTAATATTTTACGAGACTAATGTTCTATGGAATATACTCCAGGGAGGTTTGTTCAAAACGTATTAGAAGAATATAAAGATCCTTGGCATGTCATATGGTATAAAGACTTAGCACATAGTAAATCATTTTAAGAAGCAACTAAGACTTTTTCATAAAGAGGTCCATGAAAAATAACAAATAAAAATACTACAATCAAATCAAACAATAAAATATCAGAACAAAACAAGAAAGGGCACTGTACTTTGGAGCGTTTACAAAGTATAAGAAGAGCCTGAATAATGCAGGGAAGATAAATCCAGTCTGGATCAGAGATAGGTCCACAACAATCTAAAGATTTTCATCAGTTTCTTAGCCATGAAGAAATTGAAAATTATTATAAGAATTATATATATATTTGTCTCAATTTTCCCTTACAATAACATACAAGGAACTATATTGAAAATCAGTGTTCGTTATTCGCATTCCAGAGTGTTGCTTCACTGATCATCAACTAATTATTTCATTGTCTTTTCACAAAGTTTCACATCATGAAAACATCCAGATGTTTCAGATAAACATCTGCCTTTAGTGGACCCTACTGACTATTGAAGTAAAAATGCCTAGTCATGTTTTAAGAATTCATATATGATAATTTCCTAGTTCTCAAAAGATATTTTTAAAGTAATTCAAACTATTAGCAGCTTATTATTATATATTATATAGTCATGTTCAGAAGTAGGTTCACTACACACACACACACACACACATTCTGACTACTGCAGAGACGAGCATTCAGAAATTTACTCAGGAATGTTACTTTATTTATTGCAAGAGAACTAGGAGAGGACTGACTTTCAAAAATTAGAAGAAAGACTTCTCAATCTATTTTATTGAGTTAGTATTGCCCTCATACCAAAAGCAAGGACCATATAATTTTTTAAATGAGATATCAATATCCATCGTGAATATAAATGCAAACAGCTTTACAAAATATTAGCTAATATAATTCAGTAATATAAAAAAAAGAACCAGACAGGGCGTAGTGGCTCACACCTGTAATCCCAGCACTTTGGGAGGCCGAGGTGGGCAGATCATGAAGTCAGGAGATCGAGACCATCCTGGCTAACACGGTGAAACCCCGTCTCTGCTAAAAATACAAAAAATTAGCGGGGCGTGGCGGTTCATGACTGTAGTCCCAGCTACTAAGGAGACTGAGGCAGGAGAATGGTGTGAACCTGGGAGGCGGAGCTTGCAGTGAGCAGAGATCGTGCCACTGCACTCCAGTCTAGGTGAAAAAGCGAGACTCTGTCTCAAAAAAAAAAAAAAAAAAAAAAAGAGAATGATACACCAATACCAAGTGGGTCTATTTTTATTTTTATTTTTTTTGAAATAGAGTCCCCCTTTGCCACCCAGACTGGAGTGCAGTGGTGTAATCTCTGCTGACTGCAACCTCTGCCTCCCGGGTTCAAGCGATTCTCCTGCCTCAGCCTCCTCAAGTAGCTGGGACTACAGGTGCATGCCACCATGCCTGGCTAATTTTTTTTGTAGAGATGAGGTTTCACCATGTTAGCCAGGATGGTCTTGAACTCCTGAACTCAGGTCATCAGCCCGCCTCAGCCTCCCAAAGTGCTGGGATTACAGGGGTGAGCCACCCTGTCCAGACCAAGTGGGTTTATTCTAAGGATGCAAAGTTCATTCAATATTTGAAAATTAATCAATGTAATTCATAATAGTTCTATGAATCTATGTAGAGAAAGCATTTGACAAAAACCAAAAACCCTAGAAAAATAGCATGACTAAAAACCCTAGAAAAACAGCAGTTGAGGAAAACTTACTCAAGTTTATGACGAGCATCTGCAAAAAGCTACAGCTAATACTATAATTAATGGTGAACTACTATAAGGTTTCCTCTTAGGATCAGAAACAATATATGATGTGTACTCTGTTATTCTTTTTGTTTGTTTGTTTCATTTTGCAAGTTGCCTTTATGTTTATAAAAATTTTTTGCTGAGGTAAAATATATGGACATAGTTACCATCTTTACCATTTTAAGTGTACAGTTCAGCGGTAATAAATACATTCATATTTTCCTCCTTCATCCCTCCCTTCCTGGCCTCTGGTAATCATCAGTTTAGTCTCTATCTTCATGAGAACCACCATTTAGCTCCTGCATGTCAGTGAGAACATGCAATATTTGCCTTAATGTGCTTGACTTTTATTCAATATATTACTGGAAGGAAGTCCTAGCCAGAGCAATCAGACAAAAGAAATAAACAAAGGGCATCCAAATTGGTAAAGAGGAAGTCAAACTGTCACTTTTTGCTGATGATATGATTGTATATCTAGAAAACCCTAAAGACTCATTCAAAAAACTCTGAGACCAGGTAAATGAACTCACCAAAGTTTCAGGATACAAAATTAATGTACACAAATCAGTAGCTCTGCTATAGACCAATAGTGACCAAGGTGAGAATCAAATCAGAAACGCAACTCCTTTCACAATAGCTGCAAAAAAATAAAATACTTAGGAATATGTCTAACCAAGGATGTTAAACACCTGTACAAGGAAAGTAGAAAACACTGCTGAAAGAAATTATAGACAACACAAACAAATGGAAACACATCCCATCCTCATGAATGGGTAGAATCAATATTGTGAAAATGACCATACTGCCAAAAGCAATCGATAAATTCAATGCAATTCCCATCAAAATATCATCATTATTCTTCACAGAAATATTTAAAAAATCCTAAAATTCATATGGAACCAAAAAAGCCCACATAGCCAAAGCAAGACTAAGCAAAAAGAACAAATCTGTAGACTTGACATTACTGGACCTGAAACATAATACTATAAGGCCATAGTCACCAAAACAGCATGGTACTGCTGTAAAAATAGGCACACAGACCAATGGAAGGTAATAAACAACCCAGAAATAAAGCCAAATACTTATAGCCAACTGACCTTTGACAAAGTAAACAAAAACATAAAGTGGGGGAAAGAACTCCTGGTTCAACAAATGGTACTGGGATAATTGGCAAGCCACATGTTGGAGAATGAAACTGGATCCTCATCTCACCTTATACAAAAATCAACTCAAGATGGATCAAAGACTTAAATCTAAGACCTGAAATCATAAAGATTCTAGAAGATAACATTGGAAAAACCCTTCTAGACATTGACATAGGCAAAGTCTTCATGACTAAGAGCCCAAAAGCAAATGCTACAAAAACAAAGAGAAATAGATGGGACTTAATTAAACTAAAAAACTTCTGTCCGGATGCGGTGGCTCACGTCTGTAATCCCAGCACTTTGGGAGGATAAGGCAGGCAGATCACGAGGTCAGGAGTTCAAGCCCAGCCTGACCAACATGGTGAAACCCCATCTCTACTAAAAATACAAAAATTAGCCAGGCATGGTGGTGTGCGCCTATAATCCCAGCTACTCAAGAGGCTAAGGCAGGAGAATCACTTGAACCCGGGAAGCAGAGGTTGCAGTGAGCCGAGATTGTGCCACTGTACTCCAGCCTAGGTGACAGAGACTCCATCTCAAAAACAAACAAACAAAAACCTTCTGCACAGCAAAAGAAATAATCAGCAGAGTTAACAGACAAACCACAGAGTTAGAGAAAATCCTCACAATCTTTGCATCTGACCAAGGACTAATACCCATAATCCACAAAGGACAAAAACAAAGCTGACTGTTATTCAACATAATCCTAGAAGTTCTAACCAGAGGAATAAGGTAGGAAAAGAAAATAAAAAGCATACAGACTGGAAAGGAATAAATAAACAATTCCTATTTGTAGGTAACATCATTGTCTACATAAAAAATTCCAATTAATTTACAAAAAAAAAAAAACTTCGTAAATTAATGAGTTAAACATGAATGCAGAAGAGAAGCTAAGCATACAGAAATTAATTGTATCTCCATATACTAGCAATGAACACATAGACACCAAAATTAAAGATACCTTACCACTTACTAGCAGTCTGAACAAATGAACTACTTAGGGGTAAATCTAACAAACATATACACGATTTCTATGGTGAAAACTACAAAATGCTGATGAATAAAATTAAAGAAGACCTAACTATATTGAGAGACATACAAAGTTCATAGATTGGAAGATTCAACATAATGAAGATGCCAATTCTCCCCAAATTTAACATATAATTTTAATACAAGTTCTATCAGAATTCCAACATTGTTTAATAAATATAGACATGCTCACTCTAAAATTTATATGGAATGGCAAAAGAAGTAGAATACCTAAGAAGAATTTTGTAAAAGAATAATAAGTTGGGAGGAATCAGTCTACCCAATTTCAAGACTTATGATGAAACCTATAGATAATAATTAAGTCAAAACTCAAAAGATGCTTAAATGACAAATGCATAACTATAAAACTTTTAGGTAAGATCATAGGAGAAAAGCTTCAGTATCTGGGGCTAAGCACAAAGTTCTAGGGCTAGATACCAAAAGCATAATCCACAAAAGGAAAAATTTATAAACTGCAGTTCATCAAAATTAAAATATTTGCTCTGTCAAAGCTCCTACGAAGAGGCAGAGAAAACAGCTACGGACTGGGAGAAGTATTTGCAAACCAATTAAAGATTATTATCTAGGCTGTATAAATAACTCTCAGAACTTAGTAAAACAAAATAAATAATTGAATTAGAATGTGGGCTTAAGATATAAAAAATTTCACCAAAGATAATATGTAAATTGAAAATGAGTACATGGAATAATATTCGACAATTTATAAATCATGAAAATATGATTAAAACTCTAATGAGCTATCACTATACACCTATCAGAATGGCTAAGATAAACTGTGACCAAATGCAAAAATATAGAGAAATTGGATCCCTCAGACATGCTGGTGAAAATGCAAACAGCCACTCTGGAAGACAGCTCTCCAGTTTCTTAAAAACTAAACAAATCACTACCATATAACTGGTAATTGCCTGATATCCCATATTCCAGAGAAATGAAGACTTGTATCCATGCAAAAACATGTACGTGAATGTTTATAGCAGTTTTATTTGTAATAGTTAAAAACTGAAAACAGTTCAGATGACCTGCAACAAGTGAATGGTTAAACACACTGTGATGCATTCATTTCATGGAATACCACTAAGCAATGAAAAGCAACAAACTACAGATACATCCAATACTCTGAATAAATCACCAATTATGCTAAAGGAAGAAAGCAGTCCCAAAAGTTTGCATACCGTATGATTTCATTTTCATGACATTCTTGAAATGACAAACTATAAAAAGGAGCAGATTAATGGTTGCCAGGAATTAAAAGGAAACAATGGGGACAAAAGACAAATGAATGTGGCTATAAGAAAATGATATGAGGGATGGTTGTGGTGATGACAGTGTTCTGTATCTTGACTGTATTAATGTCAATAGTCTGTTGTGGTATCATATCATGGTTTTTCATTGTTTCCACTGGAAGAACCTGATTAAAGAGTATATGACATTATATTTTTCAACTCTATGTGTATCTATAATTATCTAAAAATAAAAAGTAATTTGGCCGGGCACGGTGGCTCATGCCTGTAATCCCAATATTTTGGGAGGCCGAGGTGGGCGGATCACAAGGTCAAGAAATTGAGACCACCCTGGCCAACATGGTGAAACCCCTATCTTTACTAAAAATACAAAAATTAGCCAGACATGGTGGCCTGCACCTTTAGTCTCAGCTACTTGGGAGGCTGAGGCAGGAGAATCACTTGAACCCAGGAGGCGGGGGTTGCAGTGAGCCGAGATCATGCCACTGCACTACAGCCTGGGTGACAGAGCAAGACTCTGTCTCAAAAAAATAAAAAAAAAAGTAATTTAAAAAAATACTGTAAAAGAGTAGGCAAATAAGAATTATATGTCTTGAGAAACAAGAAAATATTTTGAATGCTATTAGTAATAAAAATGCTACAAATTCAAATGACAATGAGCCACTATTTTTTCCTATTAATTTTGAGAAAGTTTTTCAAGGTGGTGAGACCTGCACTTTTTTCAAAACCAGTGACATATAATTTAATTGGCTGTGTTTTCTCTTTATTAGCTATGCATTAATTAATAGCACAATACATAGCCTTTAATTAATTAATCAAGAGCACAATAATTAATTAATTAATAGCACAATACATAGCCTTTTAGAATCACTAAAACATGCTAAATATGATTATTGATGATGGTAAATATGATTATTGACAATTTATACATTTACACATTTATTCATTCTTCCATTTAATAGACATTTATTTAGAACATACTATGATCCACATACTTGGCCTTGGAAACTCAGGAAAACTTTTTATCCTAAAGTTTAAAATCATTTAAAAATGGGGGAGTAACACTGTGTACCTATTTTCTCATCAATAAATTAATGAGTTCAAATAGACAGCTTCTAACATTGGCTTTAATATTTTGTAGTCTTTAAAAATTAAATTACATGAAAGGATTTTGGGACATTTTTTGTTCCTAAAAAGGTGAGACCTGAACTTTTATACACTGTTGGTAGCAATGGAAAATCATGACAGACCTTCCGGAAAGCAATTTGTCAAGAATATTAAATGTGATATTTTTTCTTTTGATCCATTAATTTGATCCAAAGCTCAAAATTTTTTCTCTTAGTTCTATTCTAAGAGTCTATATGAATGAAATTATAACATGCATATACACAAGTAAATCTGACATGTATCATAGTTAATAATTGGAAAAACAAAAGAATGGTTAAACTGTTGCACATTCATATAATGACAAACTATGTAGCCAATAAATATGTTCTTTCAAGAATCTATAATGATGAGAAAATGTTCATCCCCTAATTGTATAATGAGAATATTCGTATTGATTTTTCTGACGAATTTTTGTTAAAAAGTTAAAACCAATAAATGATCATTCCTCCAAAATATTAGGTAAACCAAGCTTATTAGCAGCTTCTATAGCCCTAAAGGTCATTATAGAAACAGATTCACTACACACACCCACCCCCACACATACACACACATACAAATATTCTGAATCACCCAGAGTATTCTCACATTATTTTTTTCCATTTTATTGCAAGAGGGCCAAGAGGGAATATTTGGAGAGTAGAATTATACATATCAATATTCCTTTGATGGTTTCTTATTTCTCCTCATCAATCCTTTCTTCCACAACAGATAGTCGACCCTTGGAGTCTACCTTCTAGGGACTATTAGGACCTTTCCATAGAAGACTGTCACTCAACATCTTTTAAATTAAAATATTAAAGAGCGGGAGCTTAAGTTATTATGCCTTCCAGATATATATTATTTTTAAAAGGCATGTTAAATTTGGATAACACCTAAGAACCAAAAGAATTT
The DNA here is from genome assembly GCF_002776525.5 of Piliocolobus tephrosceles. Classification (NCBI taxonomy): domain Eukaryota; kingdom Metazoa; phylum Chordata; class Mammalia; order Primates; family Cercopithecidae; genus Piliocolobus; species Piliocolobus tephrosceles. Next base: position 1,128,316 of record NC_045435.1, on the reverse strand, counting down.
ATCACTGTTGGCAGAATTGCTGGCTCCCTGGTAGATAACATTATTTGGGGCATATCGCTGTATAGGATTTCTTTAAAATCACACCACACAGACCACTCCATTCTGAAAAATGTGTAGATGTTTCACATACTGGAAAACAATGTGTGGCTGGATCAGCACAATCAATTCCCATTACCGAGAGAGTAATTCAAATTCATATCAATGTGACAGTGAGTCAGGATTATTATTAAGGTATATAAAGGGATGTGCAAAAAGTAGCATCCATAAGGCCAACAAAATGCATTTTAATACAACCTGATAATAAAGGCACTATAAAGCAACTGATTCACCTTGACAAGATTTTTATGGAGAATATATTAAAGAAAAAAATAAGGCCGAGTTAATCAGTAAACTCATCTTAATGTCAACCAAAGAGTAAGATAAGGTCCCCAGATGGACCTAGACAAATTCAGAACCTTTTTTAAAAAATCATCTATTTAAGCAGTCAATTTTAATAGCTACATCTGTACTGGCCTCATAGGGTTCTCATTTATCAAACAAAATTAAAACTTTGTTTGATCAGCATTATGAAACCAGTCAAACTCCACGGTGGTTTGAGAACTATTCAAATCCACTTGGGTAAAATGGGAATTTGCCAGGGAACTCTGTGGGCTGTCTTCATTTCCTTAACTCCGTCATTCCAAATGCAACACTACTCTTTTGTTAATTTGAGAAAATTATGAGACTACAATGAAAATAGCATCAGATGAATCCTGGCTATTTTCCCATTTCTCCAAGTCCTATAACTCATCACAACTTTCCTTGTCTATTACATAGGTTCAGAAAGGGGTTTTGTAAACTGTTGTCCTAGGGGACCAGGCATTATTTAATATGCAGGTGCTTAAACCTGATCCCTGCTGAACAGGAAGAGACAGATTCTGAGACTCTATAGTGGCTGGGATTTGTTTTGCTTAAAATGCTTCAAGCGTTGAGTCTCTGGAAAAACACAGGAGAAAAGATCATTTTCAACGTTTTCTCTTTTCTTTCTGACAATGCCATTCTTAACTCAGTGAGTTAGAGATGGGCAAGCACAAATAACACCTTCTCAGCTTTCTCAAAATGCTAACAGAAGATAAAAATGTTACACAGTGACGCTTAAAATCTAATGTCATTTTACAAAACAAAACCCATGAGTTCCTAAGTAGAAAAAAACTGCTCTGCAAGAAAATGCTATAAATGCAATGCAGATAAGAGAGACATTGAAATATAAGTAATCCACTCCCTAACAGACTCCCCTCATCAACTAAACCCTCCTCCCCACCTGTTTTACACAGAGAAAGAATAGAGATTTGTTTAAGATGCTTATATTATTTTCCTTCAAGAGTATTCTTTAGGTAGAGTGCTTAAGCAAGAATATGCATAAGGATAAGCAATAAATAGGATGAAGATTAGAAGGAGAATAACGATAAATAGCATGCAGGAAAATATTAACTTTAAGAAAAAGAAAATAAAAACATTTTCTAAATGACTTTAACTCATTCTGAAACCTATAAACTACCATTCATCCATAAAATAGAGAGGGAATGTACTTAGAGATTTCTAGTAAAAATATATTGTATGCCCCATTTGTGATACTGGTTTGTGTTATTTTAAATATAAAATTTTAAAGCAAAACTGAAAAAAACCCCAATCCCAGAAGAGTAATCTTCCCTCAAGATACAAATTATCTTTGAAGAGGTGCACAAACTTTTTGTAGTAAGTTATCTCCATTTTAAATTCAAATCACCAAATTTGTGATTTGCTACTCTCAGTCTCTGCAGTTTCATCATCTTTATCTTTTAATTGTTCTTTAAGCAGACTGAAACCAGTGGCTAGTGCTTATTAGCATAATTTGAAGACTCTCGATAGATACTTTTGAAGAACTGGCCTGACATTAAATCCACCTTCTTCCTCCTCCTTGGCCTCCCCGCCACACACAATTAGGACAGATAATGTAATGATAAACTTTACCTGGGGAAAAATTAAAAAGTGCTTTTTTAATCATAAGTATAATTTTCCAACTCTTTCTCATGAGAAAATAGTCATGGTGCTATTAGAATTATTATTTTTTACTGCTTGAAAAGTCTGTTTTCTCTAGTTTGCTTTCAGTTCTAAAGAGAGGGCCCAAATTATTACATGACTATAATTTTGATGATTTAATAAAGAAAATCAATGTAGATCTTTTCATTTGTTTCTTCTTCCTGTAAATATAAACTATTTCTATTGAGATTAATTGCAAAAGAACTCAGGAGCTGATAAACAGAAGGATTTTTGCTCCTTTAGATGAAGTCACAGTATGTTAGAAGGGGGATTATTTTTAAAGTTTGATGTGTTTTTTGTAGATATTTTTTAACAGTTACAATTTAGAGACTATTTTCATCTAAAATAAATCCTATTTGTGAAATCCTAAATCACAATAATCAGTTCCAAAGTAAGTAAGTAATTAAGGCACAAATAATTATTTTTTCAAAGTATAATCTGTTGAGTTGGCATCTGAGCTCAAATAATAATTTCAAACAATTTGAAAGCAGCTTTTATATAATTTCATGCTCTATGAAAAATCCGTTTGGAAAATCATGTGTAGCCTTTGTTATAAAAGTAGTGCATTCATACGTATATCCCCCTGTTTTTTTCCATTTTTCAACTGCTGCCTAACATAGGTCTAGGAGAGGCAAAAAACTGTCATCACTGTAACCACTAGGATGTGGTTTCAATGGGAAATCATCATTCAGGCTTCTATAACTATGTTTTGCCAGAGAATCTAAAGAATATACTGAAAAAACCTATTGGAAATCAGCAGATGTGCTTCATTATGGTACAGACCTCATATGAAGATCTGGCTTTCTCTGTACTTCTTTCAGAAGATACTCACACATGCATTGAATAGGAAATGTGCTAAATGCCAGGAACATTTCTTAGCCTTTGGTCAGGTTACCACAGTGTTTTATTTGCTCTTTAACTCAGATATATTAATGATAAAGTTTGAAGAGAAAAATATATTAACCAACTACGGAGGTTAATTGTTCTTTAAGCAAAACTGAAAGAAAATTAGAACGTTGAATATTTTTCTTCTAATTCTTGTTAATTGTATAATTTTAAATACTTATTGCTACACCACTATAAGATTGTCCTATACTCTTTATGGTTGTAAACATTAGCATAAACATGTAAGAATGAGTAACTTATTAATTTTTCTTGAAGGATAGCTATCACTAGAATAAGAGCTATTTAGTTTCCCTGGTTAGTGTACCCTGCTAAATAAGCCCCATCCAGATTATAACCTCTATAGCTCATGGGTTACACACATTGGTTTGTTCTTGGGTTTCATAGTTTACATGGAAAGGCACTGTGAATATATGTTTGTACATGTTAACATGCTGCTGACCAAGATCAGTAAAAATACATCAGTGGAAATAGAAAAGTCAATTATAACTACTAATTGTGAGTCAAAAGCCTTCACCTTTGTAGGTAATCAAAATTACTGAAATTGTCAAAGCAAGAAAAAATATGATCTGCCTTTCTCTAAGAATTTAAAATCTGATGTAGGATAAGAAGTGTGAGGATCACAAACCTATACAGACATAACAATAGCAGAAATAAGGAATACATAGTCAACATCGGCTCTCTTGTATGGAGCCAAGGCCATTGCTCTCCAAATATTCTGGCCTTCCTCTACATTTTTTGGTGACTACATATCAGCACTTTATCATCAGGAACACATGTATTACATATTATATTCATTATGTAGCATATATGAGGAGAAGAGAGTTTCAAGTATTAACATAGGACAATAAATCCTTTTCAACACATACAGATTATCCAAAAACTAATTTATTTGCATGTTTCTGACATCATAATGATTTTATTTTTGCCTTTAACCTTACAGACATGGATGTGGATTTTAGAGATTAGACTGTAAGAATATGGTTAAGAAGGGGATGATATTCCTTAATTACACTGAGATTATTGGCCATGAATCTCTTTGTTTAAACAAAGGAGGAGTTTAGAATTATCCATGCATTTCTCTCTGATATTATATCCAAAGCTACTGGCTCCTTGCCTGGCACATAGCTGCATTATATTCTTTTATTTCTATCTCCATATATACATTTGTAGGATTGAAATATCTTACTGGACTTTTAAAAAAATAAATAAGTTCTGCAACATTCTGAAACATTTATTTCCCATTGGAAGTCATTCTGCAAGCATTTCTGGAGTTATCACTATGTGCTAGTTCTTATTACATTGGTGCAATCTATACAGCTCAGTCTAGAAGTTAAACAGAAATAAATAAGGCATTGCAACGTGGCATTGATGGTAAAGGGATACTACAATTACTTTAAAACAGCCTAAGAAGAAGATTGAGCCAGGGGAGATTGAAGTTAAGACACAACAGTAACATAAATTTCCCACAGAAAGGGACAGAAAGCATAAACATTCAGAAAACGGCAAGTAGTCAGGGGATTCCAGGAACTAAATGAATTATGAGAAAGCTACATTTCAATGATATAAATGTAAAAGATCAACCAAGACTCAAAATTACTGAAATCTGAAAATCTAGATTAGCTATAGAAATATAATTTTCTACATGATAAAGAAACTATGTGGTTTAAACTTGAATACATTTGTGCCACCGAAATATTTGGTTGTTAACTGATCTTCAACAAAGCTGTCAAAAGCAAACAATGGGGAAAGAACTTCTTATTCAATAAATGGTGCTGGAATAATTAGCTAGCCATATGCAGAAAATGGAAATTAGACTCCTTCCTTACACCATATACAAAGTATATACATATACAAAAATCAACTCAAGATAGATTAAAGACTTCAATGTAAAACTCAAAACTACAAAAACACTAAAAGATAACCAGGGCTGACCAGGTGCGGTGGCTCATACCTGTGGTTCCAGCACTTTGGGAGGCCAAGACAGGCAGATCATGATGTTAGGAGTTTGATACCAGCCTGGCCAACATGGTGAAAAACCATCTCTACTAAAAATATAAAAATTATCCGGGCATGGTGGCTGACGCCTGTATTCCCAGCTACTCAGGAGGTTGAGGTAGGGAATCGCTTGAAACCGGAAGGCAGAGGTTGCAGTGAGCCAAGATCATGCCACTGTACTCCGGCCTGGGCAACAAAAGCAAAACTCTGTCTCAAAAAAAAAAAAAAAAAAAAAAAAAGATAATTCAGGCAATACCATTCTGGACATAGGAATAGACAAATATTTCATGATGAACATGCCAAAAGCAATCGCAACAAAAACAAAAATTGGCAAATGGGATCTAATTAAACTAAAGAGCTTCTGCATAGAAAAATATATATATATATATATTGACAGACTAAATACACAACACACAGAATAGGAGAAAATATTTATAAATTATGCATCTGACGAAAGTCTAATATCCAGCATCTAGAATTAAGTTAAACAAATTTACAAGATAACCCCATTAAACAACCCCATTAAAAAGTGGACAAAGGAGAAGAACAGATATTTTTCAAAAGAAGACATACATGCAGCCAACAAGCATATGAAAAAAAGCTCAAATCACTGATCATTAGAGAAATGCAAATCAAAACCACAATGACATACCATCTCACACCAATCAGAATGGCTATCTTTAAAAACCCAAAAAAAACAACAGATGGGAAGAGGTTGCAGAGCAAAGGGAACACTTATATACTTCTGATTGGAGTGCAAATTAGTTCAACCATTGTGAAAGGCAGTGTGGCAATTCCTCAAGTAACTAAAACAAAACTACCATTTGACCCAGCAATCCCATTACTGGGTATATGCCCAAAGGAATATAAATCATGCTTCTGTAAATACACGTGCACACATATGTTCATTGCAGCACTATTCACAATAGCAACGACATGGAATCAACCTAAATGCCCATCCATGGTAGACAGTATAAAGAAAATGCGGTACATATACACCATGGAATACTATGCAGCCATAAAAAAAGAATGAGATTATATCCTTTGCAGGGGCATGGATGGAGCTGGAAGTCATTATCTTCAGCAAACTAATGCAGGAACAGAAAACCAAATACTGCGTATTCTCATTTATAAGTGGAAGCTAAATTAAGAGAACATATGGAAACAAAGAGAGGAACAACAGACAATTGGGCCTATTTGAGGGTGAAGGGTGGGAGGAGGGAGAGGGTCAGAAAAAGTAACTATTGGTTATTAGGCTTAGTGCCTAGATAATGAAATAATCTGCACACCAAACCCCTGTGACATGAGTTTACCTACATAACAGACCTGCACATGTACCTCTGAACTTAAAAGTTAAAAAACTAATAACAAATAAATATCTAGTTGTGATAAAACTAAACAAATGGCTTATGAAGTAAATTTAAAACTACACAATATATTTTTTAAATCGTGCTTCTTATGTTATTACTTTTCTTATGTAATTATGATTGAATTATCATTTGTTGTATTGTTTTATAATTTTTCTTAATGAAAATAAACTTTTAATAAAAAAATCTCAAACTAATATGATTACATTAATTCACCATTATATAGTATTTATTCACTAATACAATTTATTCTTCACTGAACTTGTAATACCCTTCATATTAAATTATTCTTGGTATGATTTAATTTGTCATTCTAATGCTAAATGATAATTGGTAGTGGCTGAAACTGCAGATTGGATACTACCACTCTGCTTATTGCAGAGTGGGATAATGTCATTTTCTACAATGCACATTTTCTAAACAAAGTGTGTATAGGCGAAGAATACTTATGTTTGTACCTAGAAACAAATATTCTCCTTAAAAGCATTTTTGCTTAGACCTAATACAACTTGATAATGTTTAGTTTGTACTGACAATACTGCCATGTAAAATATCACAAAATTATTTTCAGCACAATCTCTTTGAGATCTTTTCCTTTGTGTTTCTAATATTTCCTGAAGATAAAGGGCACATTAACTATCTTTATAACTGGGAAAAATATCTTAAAAGTAATCTGTTTTCATATTAATTTGAGAGATTACATTTTGGTCCATTGAACAACACTGAGGTCATGAGAGTGTCTGTCACAGCCAAAACAATTCTCTTTTTTATCTTTAATTTTTATACCTTGATAGAGGATTGTTAAACTTCAAATTATTTTTCTGGTTGGCATTTTTTCTTATTTTTATTATTTTGCTTACAGGAAGTTCTAACCTCTTGCTATTGTTAGCAAAATTGGACAAGTAGGATTAACAAAGAAAATCATTCTGCTTTGAAAGTTACTCTTATTTCATTGAATGGATTTTACCTCCAACAAACTAAAACGAAGAATGATGATTTTCTAGAACATTTAAAAGACTAAGTATCCACAGAGTAAATTTAAAACCAGCAAAGTGGAGGATGGCGAATATAATTTATGACACATATCTTAAAACATAGTAGACTTGTGATATGAAGAGAGAGTTAACCAATCTAATAAAAAAAGATTTCTAACCAAATGGTTGACTTGCAAAGATACCAAAATATGCCATAGAACAACGCACACAGTTTTTTAGAATTTCTCATTACTTGCCTTATAAATTAATTGTATTCATTGAGAATAACATATTAATTAAGTAATTCTGACAGGTAAAATTAAGTGTAGCAATATGCAAGTTGCCCTGGTCTTAAAAACCGACTAGTGGCTGGTGGAATTGGATGATGGAGAGTAAGATAATATTTGCATTAACATCAAAAAACATTTTCTTTTCTTTTTAACTCAAGCTTTTAGTTCATGGAATGAAGATACCAGATTTTGCATTCAAATACCCTGCTAAACTTTAGAAGGAGGTAGTGGAGTGATACCCAAGAGCACCATTGGACCAGAGGAACTTTACAGCTATCCAATATGTTGGTGAGCAGGAAAAGAGTGGCATAGAGACAAAGGGAGACTACAACTAGCTCTCCCTCAATATAGGATGTGCATATATCCAGACAGAATGTTTATTGCCTAATATGCTATGCCTGAAGACTAGTCCTTGTTCTCCAGAAATAGGACTAGTCTGCAGTAACTGTGCACGTAAAGAAAGAAAATATAAATAGTCTACAACCCATATTTTCCCCTTATTTATAGATGTGCAAAAAAAAAACTCATATGATAATGCCTTCTATAAACATTTTTACCAGAATAATTCAATTATTAGTGTAAAAGTAACCATGACTTTTTTTTTTTTTTTTTCTTTTGAGATGGTGTCTCACTCTGTTGCCAGGCTAGAGTGCAGTGGCCCAATCTTGGCTCACCACAGCCTCTGCTTCCCAGGTTCAAGCAATTCTCCTGCCTCAGCCTCCCGAGTAGCTGGGACTACAGGCATGCACCACCATGACCAGCTAATTTTTGTATATTCATTAGAGACAGGGTTTCACCATGTTGGCCAGGATGGTCTTGATCTCCTGATCTCATGATCTGCCCACCTCGGCCTCCCAAAGTGCTAGGATTACAGGCATGAGCCACCGTGCTTGGCCTATGACTCTTTTATGTGGAAACATATAAATAAAACTTTTTAATGTGGGCTTTGATTTGGAATTTGGAATAACTGCAACAATTTGAATTAGTTTAATTTTTAAATAAGTGTTATAAAAAGTTCTGAAGGCTAGTGCAGTGTGGTGGAAATAATAGTATAACTAACAGGAGCCTAAACTTTTAGTCCTAACTCTATTGTGTGAACATAATCTAGTGACTTCAACTTTTTGCACAGTAAGTCCATTATCTTCATTAACTCTAGAGCTTAAAATATATTAGGCCATCAATAAATGGTTAAATAAAAACCCTTTCTAAACAACTCTATTTAGCAAATTTAAACAAATTAATACTTTAAAAAGGTAAATATCAGCAAACTTAAAAGAAAAATTTTTCAAATAATGCCCTAGAAACACTTTGCTTTTAAACAATGAATCTCCCAATGGATAATTATGTAAATATACAAATAATATTTTATATTTCATATAAACTGCCCCTGTAAGCATTTGCATATGAAGAACAAAATTGAAATTATTTGAAAATGTTTTTATATACTCACTAAATTATACTCTAATTATTGAAAGCAAGTTTCTAGTTTGGGTAGTAGCTATAATGATGTGTAGTTGTCTTTTGGGTTTTTTTTGTTTGTTTGTTTGTTTTTTGAGACAGAGTCTCACTCTGTTGCCCAGGCTGGAGTGCAGTGGTGCGATATCTGCTCATTGCAACCTCTGCCTCTGGGGTTCAAGCGATTCTTCTGCCTCAGCCTCCCAAGTAGCTGGGAATATAGGTGCGCACCACCACGCCTGGCTAATTTTTGTATATTTAGTAAGGAAAGGGTTTCACCACATTGGCCAGGCTGGTCTCAAACTCCTGACCTCAGGTGATCCACCTGCCTCAGCTTCCCAAAGTGCTGGGATTACAGGCGTGAGCCACCATACCTGGCCAATGATGTGTATTTGTTTTAATCGACATTGGTAATGATATAAATCAAAATAGCTTGGAAATACTATTATGTATTTCTGATGATAACCATTGGTAGGCTCAAAACATCTGTTCAAAACAGAAGAATATATATTTAATTGCTGTAGAGAAAGTATGAATTAAAAGGGAAATGAATTACAATGTTTCATTTGATTGAATATAATTAAAATCTTGTCTATTTGAATTGAAACTTCACTCTCTTCTAGAAGCGCTCTGGATACAAAAATAAGCAAAATAAGGAATGAGGGGTGAGAAAACTTTTGCAATAACAGAAAAATACTTCCTAACCATCCAGCAATAGGAAACCTTGCTGAAAGCATGCCACCCAGAATAGTTCAGCAATCTGAGGGAAGGGAATATTTACAGAAATCTATGTAAGAAAACATCACTAGTTAAACTATAAATAAAGCACATCAATCTATTGTAATATCATAGTGTTAAGAGATGATTCATCCACTGAAGAACATCTGGGCTGTTTCCAGGTTTGGCTATTATGAATAAAACTGTTATGCACAATTATGTACATGTTTTTCTGCAAGTATAACTGTTCATTTCTCTGAAATAAATGTCCAGTCGTGCAATTGCTGGGTCATGTGGTAGTTGCATGTTTAATTCTTAAAGAAAGTATAAGTTGTCCTGGAATTTGTCTTTCATCCTCTTCATTTGGGCTTTCTCAGGGTAATTTTTAATTTTGATGTGATCCAATTTATTGATTTATTTATGTATCATGTTTTTATGTCACATCTAAGAACTCGTCTAGCCCAAGATCCTGGATATTCTTCTCTTACTTTTTTTTTTAGGTTTTATAGTTTTACATTTTCTTGGAAGTTTATGATCCATTCTGAATTAATTTTTATGTAAGGTATGAGATTAAAGGCAACACTCATGAATGCGTATTGATACTGAATTGCCCCAGAACCATTTGCTGAAAAAGATTTTTTTTAATTGAATTGCTTTTTCATTTTGTCAAAAATCAGTTGAGAATTTTTGTGAGGGTCTATTTCTGGGTCCTGCGTTCTGTTCTGTTGATATATGTTTCTATCCTTCCACGTATATAGTGTGATACTGTGAGATATTGGATATATCACACACACAAAAAGGACATTTGATATCCTTCCAATGTCACACTATATAGCCCTTAATATGCAGTCTTAAGCCTGGCAGGGAAGGATTGTGCCTCCACCTGGTTGTTTTTTGTGGTAGAAGCCCCAGTCAATGCTCCTTGTTAGTAGTGACAGGTTCCCCTAGTGTGGTCAGAGGGACTCCCATTAGATCCAAGGACAGGTAAATGGGATCGCCTGGGCTACCTTCAGTTTTTATTTTGAGTGCCCAGAAATGGCAGATCTCAGTGAGGTTCCTCCGGTAGGTGGGAGTATTCAGGATGCTCTGGTTCTGTGCCACTTCTTTAGCTCTGGGGTCCCAAACCAGCTCACTTTCCTCTAGCATCTTTTAGAGTAATCCTTTGGTTGTTTCTTCTGCTTTATAGTTGTGCTTACCAGGGAAGAACAGGGAAAAATGGGTACACTATTTCGTTCTGACTGAAAGTTACGACCCTATATATTTTAAGAAGTTTATCTATATTGCGATGCAGGCAAAGGCTAGATGCAGCTCTGAATGATAGCAGCTGCTTTCCCCGAGAGGAACCGGAACTAGCGAGCTAGCATGACTCTCCCCTGTTCATATGCTCACTGCCTAACACTAGGCTTCCCCAGAGCTCTCCTTCCTCAGAAGAGTGTAGCATCAAGAACTCTGATCACGTCATTTCCTCCATATTTCCATTCCATTTCAGAACACATAGCCCACTCTAGTGTTTGAAAAATGGAAATCTATTTTTTTATTTTTCTTGAGACGGAGTCTCGCTCTGTTGCCCAAGCTGGAGTGCAGTGGCGCCATCTCTGCTCACTGCAAGCTCCGCCTGCCCGGTTCACGCCATTCTCCTGCCTCAGCCTCCGGAGTAGCTGTGACTACAGTCATGAGCCACCACGCCCGGCTAATTTTTTGTATTTTTAGTAGAGATGGGGTTTCACCGTGTTAGCCAGGATGGTCTCGATCTCCTGATCTTGTGATCCGCCTGCTTCAGCCTCCCAAAGTGCTGGGATTACAAGCCTAAGCCACCGCGCCCAGCCATGGAAATCTACTTTTAATCAACTACGCATGCTGAGAATTATTTTAAAATCATTTTTTCTCTTCTTAATATGACATCACTGAATATATGGATAAGAATGCAAGCTATCATAATAAAAGTTATCCCACATTGATTTATTATTCAATCATTTATCATAGCTTTTAATCTTATCAAAAAAGACACAATTTTTACTATTGTTTATGCCTGGACTTTGCTCAGTCAACTGGCAATGGATCTCATGCCACATCTGATAAATTGTAAACAGTTATTTTGATTGAGACCAATGCATGTGATTTGAAATAAGCTACTTCGAAGTTGTTCATGTACATGTTCTTGAAATAGCAAGGACTAACTTTCTTGCCCTACATTAGCCTTGCATACAAGATAAATAAATGTGCTCTAGTAAATACGCAAGTCTGTGGCCTGCTGGGTCACTAGCACATAAATTAGAACTAGTGTTCTCAATGGTGTCCAGTCAGAGAACACTGATCACAGTAGGAGAGAATATGGTTTTCTTTGGACCAAGCCTCACCAGAAAGAAAAATGCTAGATCCATAGACTTTCAAATTAACTTTACAGAAAAGCAGATATATTATTGTGTTCTGCTGTGGAGTTACATATGCTTCCTTTAATGGTCAAAGAAAAAATGTGACTTCTAGGGCCATTTTAAATAAAATAAGTTGCAGAACAAGCCCTATAGGGCTTCAGCATATATTCATTCTTATGCCCCAGATAATCAACTCTATGTCTGTACCTTTGTCCTAGTCTGCCATAACAAAAGACCATGGACTTGGTGGCTTAAACAACAGTTTATGTTCTCATGGTTCTGGAGGCTGGAAGTCAAAGACGAGGGTGCCAGCCTGGTCAGTTTCTGGTGAGGTCCCTCTTCCTGACTTGCAGATAGTCGCCTTCTTTCTGTGTTCACACACGGCAGAGAGAGTGAGGGAAAGACCAAGTTCCCTTCTTGTAAGGGTAATAATGCCATCATGAGGCTCCCACCTTCATGAGCTTATCTAAACCTAACTACCTCCCAAAGGCTCCATCTTCAAATACCAACACATTAGGGATTAGCCCTCGAATATATGAATCTTGGGAGACAAAATTCAGTCTACAGTATTCTGCAGATGTACAGGTGCCTTCATCAAAACAATCTGAGTCATCAACACTAGATGGATTAGTATTACTAGTCCTACACTGAGGAGTCTGTAAATTGAAAGGTATTATATGGAATATATAATAGTATATGGATAGTAAAACATTATAGGAAAACTCTACACACTACCAAAAAATGTAATGATAAATTATTTGCTATATAAAGAGGAACTTTCATTATTCAATAAACTCAAAGTACATGTTTTAATAATGTCAGTATATATAAAGCAAATTTTCTCTCTGACTATAAGCATATCCAATATAACCCTTTCATATCAAATCTCTTCTCAACCCCGCTATCTCTTTTAACTACTAATTTCTCCATTACTGGGGTTCTCATCTGCAGGGATGGTCCTCTTTCCACTTTTCTCCCTTAAAACCCACGTAACAAGACAATCTGATTCCTTGTAAAACTCGGCTTTTCAGATTTCCATGTACACATCATTGATCTTTTTGTGTGTAAATTTTCTTGAGCAAATCTGGGACTAAACAGCCTAAGCCCTAAGAACATAAGCAAATAGCTGATTAGACTTTGTTCCCCTTCATTCTCTGATAACCTCCAGACTCACACAGGACCAGTTCCAGATTAATGTGTATTATGAACAAGCATGATCAGGCTGTCCTAACATTTTCCAGGCCTGGGCAAGAGTACAGATGGACATCTTGCTTGAATCTAGAGGACCATGCATGGGTATAATTGGAAGGACGGACATGGAGAAGAGGTTCATGTAGGCACTGGACATGAAGTGACGGGTTCTGGGATTGCTGGGGCATAGTTTAGAAGGAGGGTTCTGGGTGGAAACATCCCCTTAGACCCAGAAGATCCTTCTACCTAGAAGAGGAGCACAGTCAGAAGACAGAAGAGTGGGACTCTCCACCACGTGGAGACCCAGTGCAGGAGTCCTGGTTTCCTGGGTTTGTGGTAGCACTCGCCAAGGTTGTCTCTTCATTACTCTACCTTCTTAACCTACTGCATTAAATGTCTTGGTACATAGTCTTAACCTTAGCCTGTAATATTATCACCCCTCTTGTAATTTAGGGGCCATTTAATTTCCCTTCCTTATATCTTTCATCTTTCATTTATAGCATCCTGGTTCCCTGCCTGAAGCAGCTAACAGCTAAGCATGGAAACTAAAGTGTCTCATGCAATGCTGCACAATGAAGTTCAAGATAACCTGTGGATACCCGATAATATAAAGGTATTAAGTGAAACCTAATAATATAAAGGTATTGAGAAACCCTGGAGAGCCTCTTCCCTCTTTGAGAGAATAAAGTTGCTACTCCAGTTCTTCAGCATGTCCTCCTTAATTCACAAAAGAAATGCATCGCTAAGTTGGGAGTGCCAGTTCTCACAGAAGGGCAAGACACTGTTCTTCGAAAGATGAACCTGGTGCATGCTCCTCAAATCTCACACCACAAACAATCTTCTATTTTTACCTATAAAAACACCTTTGATCCTATAAAAACAACAGAAATTTTTTGGAATCATAAAAATGTTAGAAAGGAAAAAAGGAATCATTAGCTACTACTATTTTCTGTTTTATCTTTAAAGAAATATAAGTTGTTCTACCAATTTTTTTTTAAAACACTACATTCGTAGTCAAGTATATTATAGACTATCTAAGAAACATGTAACTTATATCTAGAAAAATCAGGGTTTTAAGAAGGCTTTGCCTGGTGTGGTTTATGCAACAAAAGGAGGACAAGTGGAATTCTGTACCTCACAACTCTTCATTTAGTATGGAAGAGGCTTCATCACTGATTTTGATGGCAGGAAACAGTGATAGAACTTGATTTGTGGATCATAGGTTAACATGGAAATCTGTCAATTTATAAAGCTATCTGTTAATAGATCAATTCTCCATACTAATCTTATTTATAAAGGGCACTTTTTTTAATCCACCAGATAGAGGGACAGCTGAAAACTTCAGATGTAAGTAAGCTTGACATGATACTGGAAGAGAGCAAAAACCTAAACTAATAACTTCATTTTTACCCTCTCTCACAAAAGGAAAACTACCTTCTCAAATAAATGAAACAGGAAAGTGAGAAATCATGACTTGTTGCTTAATGCCTCCCAGGGGTATTATTCTGAATTCTGCAGACCTGCTGCTGCACAAGGAATGCAGAAACTCTTTTCAGTTTTCAATCAAATTCTCTACAGCAATTCTAATGAAGTCCCACTGAGTCCTAGTCCAAGCTAAGATTTTGAATTTGGATCTGAAAATAGCTGTAAATATTTTCTTTCTGTTACTTTTTTTCTTTGCAGAAAAAGCCAATGTTGGGGTTCCTAGTGCAGCAGATGTTTGCTAGAAGATAGGAATACATTATGTAGAAACCAACTTGTTTTATTATAAATACTGAATTTAAGCTGTGTTTTTTTCTATGTCCTAAATAATATTAATCGATGAAATTCATCTTACTTAAAAATTTAATACAGAAAACTCTTTGTATTTATAAGCATGAAGTGATTGAAATCATGGGAAATAAGTAGAAACTACTAGCTGTATATCATAGGAGTCTACAAATAAACCATGGTGGCCAGGTGCGGTGGCTCACGCCTGTAATCCCAACACTTTGGGAGGCCAAGGCGGGTGGATTACCTGTGGTCAAGAGTTTGAGACCGGCTTGGCCAACATGGTGAAACTCTGTCTCTACAAAAAATACAAAAATTAGTTAGGCATGGTGGCACATGCCTGTAATCCAGCTCCTCGGGAAGCTCAGGCAGGAGAATTGCTTGAGCCCAGGAGACAAAGGTTGCAGTGAACCAAGATAGTGTCACTGCACTCCAGCCTGGCCGACAGAGCGAGACTCTGTCTCAATAAATTAAATAAATAAATAAATAAATAAATAAATAAATAAATAAATAAATAAATGAAACCATTGCATGAAAACAGTTTAATGGGCTATTAAAAAGAAATTGAAAAGAGAATAGTAAATTTCTTTGTCTGGCATTCAAACATCTACACATTTCCTTACTCAGCAGCAACCTTTCACAGCATATGGAAACTCTAGTGTTTCTTATAAAATAAGCTTGTATACATCTCTGTGCCTTTCTCAAAATTGTTCCCACTCTTTAGCTTTGTAAAAAACCTATTTTAGAATGAAAAAGAATGGTTAAAAATGTATCAACTCCTAATTAATTTTTTTCATTAAGGATTTTTGGTTCTGGAATTCAAAACATTTAGTTCTAGACCCACCTCTTACACATAGGTTCCACCTTGATCTACCACCACTAGGAGTCAGAAAAAACAAAGAACCTGTTTGCAAAAGGAACCGGAAAAACCATTCCTAGGGAAAGAAAGTCTAGTAGGAGTTTGACTGAATAACAAAGTCTTAATAATAAGAATAAAGGAGGCAAAGCTAAGTACTAGTGTTTTTTCTTGCCTAAGCTCCTGGTGAACTCATATCTTAAATCTCGAAATTGGCATGTGACAACCTAGGTGACAGGTTGATAGGTGCAGCAACCACCATGGCACATGTATACCTATGTAACAAACTTCCACATTCAGCACATGTATCTCAGAACTTAAAGTAAATAATAAATTAATTAATTAAATTTAAAATAAAAGAAATTGGCATGTGACTAAAAACTGAAGACATAGTGTGCTAGTGGTATGAGACCAGTGAAAGTGACAGCAAAGGCATTCTTGAGTGGTAGTACCTAGTAAATGTGACATGGCAAATGAAGTACTGGCCAGAAGAAACCCTGCTAGAACCTGGAAAATCAGCTAGCTCAGACTGGTTTATAAACACATATAAGATACTGCTTAGGGACTTCAGCAGCTCTTGACAGAACTTACGTTATAATACCAGGTTGGGGTCCTATATTACTATGTAGGGCAAAAACTTGGAAAATAGTGTTTACAGATTTTCTCATCAGAAAGAGAAAGTAACACTTCTGTACTTAACCTAAAAGATTGTTACAAGGATAACATGAGATAGTATAGACGAAAGCGATTTACACTTGAAAATGTCATCGGCCGGGCGCGGTGGCTCAAGCCTGTAATCCCAGCACTTTGGGAGGCCGAGACGGGCGGATCACGAGGTCAGGAGATCGAGACCATCCTGGCTAACACGGTGAAACCCCGTCTCTACTAAAAATACAAAAAACTAGCCGGGCGAGGTGGCGGGCGCCTGTAGTCCCAGCTACTCCGGAGGCTGAGGCAGGAGAATGGCGTAAACCCGGGAGGCGGAGCTTGCAGTGAGCTGAGATCTGGCCACTGCACTCCAGCTCGGGCGACAGAGCAAGACTCCGTCTCAAAAGAAAAAAAAAAAAAGAAAATGTCATCAACTATTCTATGACACATAGTAGTTATGCAGCAAATAGAAGACAGAAAGGAAGAAAAGGAGAGGGAGCGGAGAAAGAAAGAAAGAAGTAAAAGCAAAGATATTTATTTATATGGTTGCTATTATTCAACTTTTAAGAAATTAGTCAATTTCCCCATGAAATCTTCCTCCTGATGCTAATCCATATTAACCAAACCCTCTCTAACCTTTTCCTTACTTGGTGTTGCATTCCTCTATTAGCATTTAAGTAGAACAGTCCTAGACTCTAATCATATAAACAATAGAATTTATGATATCTGCATAAGCAGTATCCATGTCTCTCTGTTTTTTATTTTAGACCTTTAAGTATTGGCAATGCCTAGTAAAGAGCTTTAATCAATCCTCAATAACTTAGCACATAATCATTGGACGAAGGTTAAAGGATTTTATCTTAGTTTGTTTGGGCTGATACAACAAAATTCCTAAGACTGGGTAATCTATAAACAGAAATTTATTGCCCACACTTCTGGAAGCTGGGAAGTCCAAGGTCAAGTCCCCATCAGATTCAGTCTCTGGTGAGGGCCTGTTCCTCATGTATGGCATCTTCTATGTGTCCTCAG
The DNA here is from genome assembly GCF_002776525.5 of Piliocolobus tephrosceles. Taxonomy (NCBI): domain Eukaryota; kingdom Metazoa; phylum Chordata; class Mammalia; order Primates; family Cercopithecidae; genus Piliocolobus; species Piliocolobus tephrosceles. Next base: position 1,110,688 of record NC_045435.1, on the reverse strand, counting down.
ATGGAAGAAGGGGTGAACAAGCTCCCTCACGCCTCTTTTATAACAGCAATAATCCCACTCATGAGAGCTCCACCCTCCTGATCTAATCCCCTCCTAACCTCACCTCTTAACATCATTGCATTGGGGATTGTGTCTCAACATACAAATTCGGCTGGGACACAAACATTCACATAGACAGTAAGGAGACTACTAAAGTTTGAATGAGAAAAACTGACTTTCAAATCTCAGCATTGACACTTAGTAGATATGTAAATCTGGTCGTATTACCTAACTTCTCTGAGCCATTTCTTATCTAAAAAATAAGGAACATGGACAGTGCTGAAACTGTAGTTTGTGACAATATATAAAAAAGAATGCATAACATATAATAGATAATATATGTTAGGTTAATTTGAATTTAACAATTTTTTAAACTAGTATTCTTTTACTTGTATATAAGCCAAATATGCCCCAAAAGACAAAGATAATAATGTCAGAATACAACATACTCCCACGTGAGAATTTATCTTAAAATAATATATTTTAGGCTAGGCGCAGTGGCTCACGCCTGTAATCTCAGCACTTTGGGAAGCCGAGGCAGGTGGATCATGAGGTCAGGAGATCAAGACCATCCTGCCTAACATGGGGAAACCCCGTCTCTACTAAAACCACAAAAAAAATTAGCCAGGTGTGGTGGTGGATGCCTGTAGTCCCAGCTACTCGGGAGGCTGAGGCAGGAGAATGGCGTGAACCAGGAGGCGGAACTTGCAGGGAGCCGAGGTCGTGCCACTGCACTCCAGCCCAAGGGACAGAGCAAGACTCTGTCTCAAAAAAAAAAAATGATAAATGAAAAATAAAAAAAAGATAATAATATATTTTAAAATTGGATCTCCACAAGCACAGTAAAAGCAGGACCTGCCTGCATATAATATGTGAATATGTCTCATTCATGAATTATTTTATGTATATGAGCTTTGTGTCCTCAAATAAATTATGAGTTTTGTGGGCAGCAGTTATATCTTATACTCACACATATTATTTGATAAATTACATAGTACTGCGAGCAGGTTTTCAATACTATGAATTCATTCATTCATGGATACAAAGCAACTGTCTAGGAAGAGACAAATTGGAAACCACAGCACTAAACTCTGTAATTAGACGGATCGGCAAGTTTATATGCAATTTCTTGATTACATTGTCATTTATCATTTTTTCTCCTTTAACATGGACATAGAACAAAACTTTAAACTAGGGTCACCATGTGGCAAAATAATGATCAATGACATGTGTTATGTCTTTCTAAATGGAGGGGGAAAATAATATAATCACATAACCTTTCAAGAGAAAAGCCACAAGAAAGCCACGGCATGCATGTGTACATGTGTGTGTGCAAAATTTTTGACTTAACTCAAAATAACGTTGTCTCTCTAAAGACTAGAATTTTAGAAAAGTTTAGCTTTGCAATTCTTCCAGAATAAAGATACATTTTAAGTGTGATCTCTTTTTGAATTGGAATTAGGGTTAGAGTTAGGGTCAGGCTGAAATGTAAATATCTCTGTCTATACTTACAATGGCACTTTTTCTATTTCCTGGCTTATCACATCTAGTTCCTCCAGTGTTATGTATTTTTCTAAGTAAAAGGAATATAATATTTTCCTATAGTCAAACATGTCCTGAGTTTCTCTTTAAAAAATTCCCTTACAGATCAAAATGAAAGGTATTTTTTAATTGCTTTTTTAAAAAATGATTTTAAAACCCCTATCCAGTTATTTAATTGGCACATGGGACAACTATATTCCCTTAACTATTGTTTGTTAAGTTATGGACTCAAGAACAATCAGTCTAGTCTTGGCTTGCTTTAGTGAGCTTCTACTTCCTGTTCTCACCCTACCTAACCGGAAGTGTTTCCACTACTGCTCTGAGCGTGCTTTCTCCCTGGATGAAGTACATCTCTCCCAGCCCTATCCTCACTCTGTTCATCAGCATATCTGGGTTTTATCCAAATGTTCCTTCAATCCTTACCTTTTTCTTTTCAATTTTTCAAATTCCATACTTTCTTCAAAATTTAACAGCACATTATGATACTTACTATGTCTTATCTCATTCCAAAGGAAACTGCCAGGACCACAGTTCCTGTTGTAGGAGAAGCCAAAATGAATAAGTCTAAATTGAATGCATATTGGCTTCTGACCCAAGCATTGGCTTGGGACCTATGACATAATACAGTATGAAGATGAGTGGGGATAATCAGAAATTCCTTCTCTGGAATTTAAATTGAGAAATTTTATGAGACAGTGGCTCATAAAAGCAGGAAACAAAAGAATGCAATTAGCAGAAATGAGATAAAATTGAGGCTTTGACGGTGAAAAGTTGTAAAAAATTATAAGTAAGGAGAAACTCAGATATAAAAACAACAAAGCAAAAACCAACCCAACAAAAAGAGAAAGAAAGAATAGTCTGATGAAAATATGTCAGGGGTGGAGTTTGAGAGTAGAGGTGGGCACTAAAAGGAACTGAGCTATGTTATTGTGAAACATGAGTGTTAAAAACAAGAAATCCTATTTAGACATCTATCTCTGTGTTTTTGCCAACCAGGATTTGTGTTTCTCTTGAGGTACTACGCATGTATATGATTAGGTATTGCTTACCAACCTCTAATTCATTAAATTATCTTTACCACCAGATTATAAGCATCTTGAGCTCTGATATCCTGTCTTACTCATTCTCTTTTTTCTCTTTTACCCAAAAACCTAGCACTAAACAACACTTCTACATAGAAAATGTTCATTAAGAGATTCAAAACAAGTTAAAGGCCCTAAATATTAATTTTATCCAGAAATATACAAGATAATGATTCCAAGCCTTGTTATTTCAGTTTATAAAGTAACAAAGAATGCAGTTTAACTTCTAACATGTTTATTTCCCCCTTTTTGTCATTATTATTAAGGGTTTGCAATAATAACTCACAGCATAGCTGGAGCTAAGTAACAGAAGACTTCAATCCACAGATTTTTGAGTCTGATAAATGGCAAGAACAAGTCAAAGATTGTTTATGCCAAGAAAAACAATACCATCTTTTCACATAAAAGAAGAAGAAAAACAGAGTAATACTATTCGATTATCTCTTCCCAACGCTTATTCTTTCAAATGGAAGAATGCCAAATACAAGTTCAGATTTTTTAAATAGAAAAAAAATTATAATAATTAGTATAAAATGAGTCAAATATGCTAGTTACAGAAAGATTTCAGAATAATTCCTTAGTAGTTCCAAACTCTATAGAAATGGATAAAACAGAAGTAGTAGTCCTGTTGAAATCTAAAGATAGTTATTAAGTTACCATTCAGCTTCCTCTTCTTTCAAGTAATACTGGGTTCTTTAGAGTTTTCAAGCAGGTCATCTTTTTCATCCCTTTAATCACTATGGTTGGTCTTTTCTGAAAAAAACAATTTTTCCACATCCTTCTCAGGTAATTTTCATGACTTTACAATGGCTTGTGTTTAATGGCAGAGTGAGCCAAAGGATCAAAGATTTATTTGGCTCTTATTAGCTTGTATCACAATAGTGAGAGAATGTTCTGGCTTATAGACAAGGAGGAAGCAATAAATACAGCACGTCTGACCTTCAGGAAAGGTTTTGATTCTATTATGAATTCCATTTTACTCAGCAAGCCAGAAAGTTAATCATCTTCATTACATAACAAACGGGGGCTCATGGAACCTCACCCTTCTAATTCTTATAATGCTGAACCAAATCTTGTATATCTTTAAGGGGATGGGGGCAATCTAAGTGATGTCATATTTTGATGCTCTCCTGAAGTAAAAAGCCTATTAGGTCCTGAGCTCGTCAGGCTTATCAGTCAATGAACCAGGGTGTACTTTCCCCAACTGAACCTTTCTGCTACTCTTCCTTATACTAGTATAACATTTTTATAGGGTTGATATAAGCTTTGCTCATAAAAATACAGGAAGAAAAATTAGAGAATGTAGCAAACGGAGACATTTTAAAAACAGAGACTTAGTGTTTTCAGTGTCCCTGGAAATTCACTCACTGATTTAAGTTCCTAAGTTAATTATCATAAGTTTTAGTTGCTATCTTGATCTGCATCTAAAACACTCCCTCTTGGTATCATTCATGTTCCAAGATCAACTACTGAGAAGCAACACAGGTGAGGTACTGAATAGCAAATGAGGCTGGGAGGATCTTTTTTCTCTTGGTAATGCTGAATAAACTGTGGGTTCTATGCCTGCATTTTGACTGAGACTCATTACGTAAGGTCACATGTGGAATTTTCCATTTTTATCATGTCGATGCTCAAACACTTTCAGATTTCGGAGGATTTCTGATTTTAGATTTTCAGATTAGGGATGCTCAACCTGTGCTTCTAAAAGCTTAGCTAATTACATGAATCCTCTTCAATTTAGAACATGGATTTTGTGCCCTTGAGCATGTTCCATTCCACCTCACATAAGTCATGCTCTGGGAGGTGTGTAAGTTTATATTTCACACTCTTAAGATCTACTGATCAAAAATCTAGCCCGAAAGTTCATGAGGGCAAGGATTAGGTCTTATACCTCTTTATAGCCCTCTTTGTGCTTGGCATTGTTCATTTTACCCTGACCTTACTCAATAATTCAGGGACAGAGCAGGATTTATACTCAGGCTGCTGGACCCAGAGTTTATACCTGGGTCACTGCCCCTGTGCTGGCATGGAGCCAGGTTTTCACCAGCCAGTCTAGACAATGAATGTGTCTCATCTGTAGATACACTGAAACCCCTTTGCCCTACCATAAGCTAATTAATGAAACTGTTTGAAAATTAATAGAACGTAGACTCTAGATGCAATACCAGAATTTATAGTATAAATAATTAGGATAAAAACATAACTTTTTAACTCACAAAGTGCATATGGTGTGGCAGAGATGGTTCGGCAAGTTTGGATTAGAGACTATTTGCTATTTCACTTGTCTTTGTTTCCTAAAGGTAAATTTAGTAGCATGCAAGAAATACACATTATACCCTTTCAGTGCAATAATATTTCACATAAATTTGATTTGCATGAAGCCAATACTGTAAATAAAGCAAACATATTCTGTGTTTCATCTTTTAAAAAGAGTGATGAATACAGTTCCTGGGCTTATTTAAGCTTCCTGCATTTTATAACTTTTTCAGTGGGATGAATTAGCATGATGTGGTGAAACAGGCTGGCAGATGCCAGAGGAAATTAAGACTTCCTGGGCATACAAGTAAGAGAACTCCACATATAGCAGAGAAATAAGAACAATGTGATTTTCAAAGCAGTTGCTAATCTTATTTTCTGGTCATATCTACTCTACATGTTTCTCCTGGTGTGAAACTTTTATGAAGTTCCAGTTTTAGGGTTCACTAAAGAAAAGACTGCCAATAATCCTGAACTCTGACATATTTTATCAAAGCTTAGACAGACAAATGGTCATAAGGAACTGAAATAAAAGGAACTCAGTATCTCAGTGAATTGCTGTAAGTAGGATTCCTAACCCAAAGACCAAATACTGAGAAGTCAAACCTAAATATGCATCTGTTTGCATGTATGCGCATAGGCATATATGTGTATACACATATATGTGTATGTGGAGAGAGGAAGAAAGGAGGAAGAAAGAATGAGAGAGGGGTGGGGGAGATTCAGAGACAAAATTGGGAAGAGTAAAAGTGGAAGAGTAGCTTCAAATAGATTTGGTCTGAAGGCTAATTTGTGAAAGTACAATTAGAGAAAGACAATGACTGCAATTATAAACCTCATTATCTTTAACAGTTAAGTAATTGTTAAAAGACACAAAAAGTAATTTAAGCTTTATGTGCCATAATCATGCAAAAGTTATTAAATTCACAATTTGTACATATGTGGAAATATAGACATATGTTAACTCCTTATATTTAAGAATATGTTGAGCAGGTATGTATTCTACGGTAAAGAAAAATGTAATGAAAAATAGATATAGAAACCAGTGATTGAATAACATGACTTTGTAAACCAAGCAAAAGGAAAAAACACCTCTCTTTCTGTAGCTGACATTCTCATCATCACTGACAGGTTAGTATCATAGTAAAAATGTAAGCAATTATTTTAAACCAAGAAGCAATACAATTTGATTTATTCTAGCCAAGAAAATAAATCACCATATTTAAACATATAATGCAAGAATGATTAAAATTGATAGCTGGTAATGCTTTTTATTCATTAAGCCATTAAATTCTCACTGTAACCCCATTTGATTGGAAGGGAAAGTAAGGCTTCAAGATGCTGAGTAACTTATCCAGTCACAAAGTAAATGATAGATATGGGATGTGAATTCACTTTCCTGTTGCTCCAGAGCAGGAGTAGCAAACCCTACAGTTACCCTACAGCAAATTCATTGGGAAAATAGGCTCTCATTGGCCAGTCAAATGTTTTAAAAGAATAAAGCCTTTTAGCAGGGTAGGTATGTATGCTCTGTTGACCCTATTCTGATTCTTGATTACTACATTTTTAAAACTACCTCAAAATGTCATGGTATAAAATCACTACTCTTTTATTGGGCTCACATTTTTATATGTTAGGAAGTCAGGAAGTACTGAAGTGGGTGGTTCATTTGTAATCCATCTGCCATTAACTGGGGTCAGCTGGTGCTGAAGGATCAGCTTCCAACTTGGCTTCTTCATTTGCAGGTCTGGCACTTTCTTTTTCCCTGGCCTTTCTGCTTCTAGCACAGCCTCTCATCCTCCAAGCCCTCTCCACAGGGCTTAGGTGGGAGTAGTCACACTTATTAAATGGTGGTTAGCTTCCAACAGGGAGGAAGCACAAGTTTCCAGCCCAGTTAAGGGCTGTGCCTGTTACTGGCAGTGTCAGTTCTGCCTATTGTATTGGTCAAAGCAGTCTGGGGCTGTCTCAGATTCAAATAGGTGGCAAAGTAAACTCTACCTCTTGATGGAAGAGTTATAACAGCTCAATGCAGATGAGAGATGTTGTACTCGTCTTTGGAAAAGACAATCTGTTACAAGCCCTGTAACTCCAAATTGCTTTAAATCTAGCACCTTCAGATATTGAAAATACTTGCCAACCACACAAGGACTAGAGTTTATGTCTATACAGTAGAGCTTATTTTTATAACTACTACTAAATCATCTTCTCCTAATCTTAAATACTAATTATATACAGATAAGAAAATAAAGTCAACATTGAAAATAAATATAAAACACATATGCATAAAATTACAAGAAGAATTTAGAATATTTTTATGGAAAATAATATTAAAGGTTATAATATAAAAATTAATGGGTGGGGCATGGTGGCGCATATCTGTATTCCCATTACTTTGGGAAGCTGAGGCAGGTGGATCACCAGAGCCCAGCAGTTCAAGACCAGTGTGCAGAGCATGGTAAAACCCCATCTCTACAAAAAATACAAAAATCAGGCAGGTGTGGTGTTATGTGCCTATAGTCCCAGCTACTCGATGGGGTAGAGGCAGGAGGTTGGGGTAGGGGAATCCATTGAGCCTGGGAAGTCGAGGCTGCAATGAGCTGTGACTGCACCACTGCACTCCAGCCTGCATGATACAATGAGACCCTGTCTCAAAAACAAAAACAAAACAAAACAAACAAAACAAACAAAAGCTATTAAAAGTCACTTTTTAAATTGTGGACACAGCAATGCCTACTAATCAAAAATAAATAAGTACTAATTAAAAATTTTTTTAAAAATCCAGAAATATCAGGAATTTTGTATTCTAATTTGACACTATTAAGTGTCTATTAAGTCTATTCAGAGGTATGCACTTGAATATATTAATTTACCACACTGAGACTCCATAGAGGAGATAGTACACATAACATTCTTAGTATAATACCTGCATAAATTGAATTAGGACCCAAAAAATTTTAGTTATATTTACTTGGAGGATGGAATTTTGTGCTTTTACAAAATTCTTTATATTTGTATATACAAACTTATATCACCTAATACTGACTTGATGATCATAGGCCTATTTTAAAGAGTTTTCTATCTATCCAAGCAAAAGATGGACATCATTTCATTAATTCAGTGTTCATCTCTCTGTAGATATTTTATGAAACACTCAGGAAAGTGCCTGAACACTCAAAACAGTAAAGTCAATCCTGCATATATTTTGTCTACTTCTAAAATGTATTGGTAACCCCCCAATTAGTACACCATTTATGTGGTCATTCCTGGACATGTGCAAAGTAGCAAAAAACTTGAGCACCTGACATGCACCTTCCCAACTGAAGGCAACCTCTACCTTCTTATTTCAGGTCTCACAGTGTAAACAAGTTTCGTTTTGAGGGCATATTTAATGCCATGCTTTTGGAATTTTTGTGCTGTTTATTGGTGTTTTGCTATTTAAAATGGTTCTCAGGTGTAGTGCCAAAGTACTGCCTAGTGTTACTAAACACAAGAAGGCTGTAATGTGCTTTATAGAAAACTATCTGTGCTAGATAAGCTTAGTTCAGGCATGAGTTTTCATGCTATTGGCTGTGAATTCAATGTTAATGAATCAACAATATATATCAACAATATATATTAAGTAAGGCATCTTTAAACAGAAAGACACATAAAATAAGGTTATGTATTGATTGGTTGAGGAAAATATGAACATAAGCTCCCAGGAACCTAACCCTAGATTTTCCCTAGAAGTAATGCTTTAGCACTCACTAATTCAGCACTTGTGGTAACTTTATAGAACATGAGCACTGCAAATAATGAGAACTGACTGTATTTGATATTTCAATATACACAATTTATCTGGGGTGGTATATGTAATATAATGTAAACAAGAGCATTGGAAAGAATAACTGATAGATATAGGTACAAAACAATATAAAACAAGTCAATTATCCAGAACTCAGATTTATGGTAGTTATTTGCAACATGGCCTGGAGGCTGAAATTCAGAAAGGAGGCCCTATTCAATAAATGGTGCTGGGAAAACTCAATAGCTATATGTAACTATACGTAAAGAATGAAACTGAACTCCTATCTCTCACAATAGAGAAAAATTTAACTGAAGATGGATTAAAGATTTAAATGTAAGATCTGAAACTATGGAAAGAACCTCTAGAAAAAATTATTTAGGACATTGGCCTAGGCAAAGAATTTATAACTAAGATCTCAAAAGCAACTGCAACAAAAATAGAACTGGACAAATGAGACTTGATTAAACTAAAGGGTTTCTGAACAGCAAAATAATTAATAAACAGACAACTGACAGAATGGGAGAAAATATTGGCAAATTATACATCTGAGAAAGGACTAATATCCAGAATCTACAACAAACTTAAACAACTCAACAAGAAAAAAACAAATAACACAAATAGAAAGTGGGCAAAGGACATGAGCAGACATTTCTCAAAAGAAGACATACATTTTTGCAGCCAATGTTAAGTTGGCATCAGTTTAAAGTAATGGATTATAAGATGTTATTTGCAAACCTCATGGTAACCTCAAATAAGAAAACTTACAACAGATACACAAAAAATAAAAAGCCAGGAATTAAAACATACCACCAGAGAAAATCACCATTATAAAAAGAAAGACAGAAAAAAGGAAGAAAGGAAGAGAAGACCACAAAACAACCAGAAGACAAAAAACAAAATGTTAGGAGTAAGTCATTGCTTATCCATAATAACATTGAATGTAAATGGACTAAACTCTGCAATCAAAAGTAATAGAGAACCCGGATTAAAAACAGCAACAATGATCTGTTATCTATAAGAAACACATTTCAGCTATAAAGACACACATAGACTGAAACGAAAGGATTCAAAGATATTCAATGCAAACATAAAACAAAAAAGAGCAAGAGTAGCTATAACTATATCAGACAAAATAGATTTCAAAACAAAAACTATAAAAAGAAAAGAAATAGACTATAGACTATTGGTTATAGTCTATTTCCTATTAGTCAATAGATTAAAGGTACTATAGAACAAATGACCCTAATAGATATTTACAGAACATTTCATTCAATGATTGCAGAATAAACTTTCTTCTCCTTAGCACATGGGTTATTTTCAAGGATAGACCATATGTTAGACCACAAAACAAGTCTTTTGAAATACAAAATAATTTAAATTAGATCAAGCATCTTCTCTAACCACAATGAAATAAAACTAGATATCAGTGGCAAGAGGAACTTTGCAAGCTATACAAATGGATGAAAATTGAACAAGGGCTCCTACATGATAAGGGATCAATAAATAAATTAGGAGGAAAATTTTAAATTTTCTTAAAACAAATGATAATGGAAACACAACATTCTAAAACCTATGGGATACAGTGAAAAAGCACTACTAAGAGGCAAGTTTATAACAATAACTGCCTACACAGAAAAAGCAGAAGAACTACAAATAACTTCCCAAAGCACTTTAAAGAACTAGAAAATGAAGAGCAAATCAAACCCTGAATTATTATAGCGAAAGAAATAATAAAGATCAGAGCAGAAATGAATGAAATTGAAGCAAAAATATATATAAAAGATCAAAAAATGCAAAAAGTTCATTTTTTGAAAAGATAAACAATGTTGACCAAATTTATCCAGACTGACAAAAAGAGAGAAGGCCCAGATACGCAAAAACAGAGACAAAAAAAGGAGACATTACAACTGACACCACAATAATTCCAAGTATCGTCAGAGACTACTCTGAGAAACTACATGCCAATAAATTGGAAAACCTAGAATAAATGAATAAATTCCTAGACACATACAACTCACCAAGACTGAAATATAAAGAAATCCAAAACCTGAACAAAACAATAACAAGTAATGAGATTGAAGGCATAACAAAAATTAAAAAGTCTCCCAGCAAAGAAAAGCCTTGAACCTGATGGTTTCATTGCTAAATTTTACCAGTTAAAGAACTAATACCAATACTACTCAAACTATTCTGAAAAATAGAGGAGTAGGAAATATTTCTAAATTCATTTATGAAAAGGAGTATTACCCTGGTATTTTCAAAACCAGACAAAAACATATCAAAAAATGTAACTATAGGCCAATATCTTTGATAGATATCAGTGCAAAAATTTTGACAAAATACTAGCAAACAAAATTCAATAACACATTAAAAAGATTATTAATCATGTCCCATTGGGATTCATCCCAGGGATGCAAGCATGGTTCAACCTATGCAAATCAATCAATGTGATATATCATATCACAGACCGAAGGACAAAAACCATATAATATTTCAATTGATGATGAAAAAGCATTTGATACAATTCAACATCCCTTCTTGACAAAAAATTTCAAAAAACAAAAACTGTATAGAAGGGACATTCCTTAACACAATAAAAGCCATATACAAAAGACTCATAGCTAGTATCATACTGAATCAGGAAAAACTGAAAGCGTTTCCTCTAAGATATGGAACATGACAAGGATGCCCACTTTTACCACTGTTATTTAACATAGTACTGGAAGTCCTAGCTGGAGTAATCACACAAGAGAAAAAAATAAAGGGCATTCAAACTGGAAAGGAAGTAGTCAAGGCATCCCTGTTTGCAGATTACATAATCTTATATTGGGAGAAACCTAAAGACTCCACCAAAAAAACTATTAGAACTAACAAAGAAACTCAGTAAAGTTGTGGGATACAACAATATCAACATGTAAAAATCAGTAGCATTTCTATATGCCAACAGCAAACAATCTAAAAAAGAAGTCAAGAAAGCAATCCCATTTACAACAACTATGAATAAAATTAAATATCTAGGAAGACAATCAAATAAGTGAAAGATCTCTACAATGAAAATTATAAAATATTGATGTAAGAAATGTAAGAGGAGTTGGCGGAGCAAGAAGGCCGAATAGGAACAGCTCCAGTCTCCAACTCCCAGCGCGAGTGACACAGAAGACTGGTGATTTCTGAATTTTCAACTGAGGTACTGGGGTCATCTCACTAGGGAGTGCTGGACAATCGGTGCTGGTCAGCTGCTGCAGCCCGACCAGCGAGAGCCGAAGCAGGGCGAGGCATTGCCTCACCTGGGAAGCACAAGGGGGAAGGGAATCCCTTTTCCTAGCCAGGGGAACTGAGACATGCAACACCTGGAAAATCGGGTAATTCCCACCCCAATACTGCGCTTTAAGCAAACAGGCACACCAGGAGATTATATCCACACCTGGCCGGGAGGGTCCCACGGCCACGGAGCCTCACTCATCGCTAGCACAGCAGTCTGCAATCTAACCGCAAGGCAGCAGCAAGGCTGGGGGAGTGGCGCCCGCCATTGCTGAGGCTTTAGTAGGTAAACAAAGCCGCTGGGAAGCTCGAACTGGGTGGAGCTCACAGCAGCTCAAGGAAACCTGCCTGTCTCTGTAGACTCCACCTCTACGGACAGGGCACAGCTAAATAACAACAACAAAAAAAGCAGCAGAAACCTGCGCAGACACAAATGACTCTGTCTGACAGCTTTGAAGAGAGCAGTGGATCTCCCAACACGGAGGTTGAGATCTGAGAACGGACAGACTGCCTGCTCAAGTGGGTCCCTGAACCCTGAGTAGCCTAACTGGGAGACATCCCCCACTAGGGGCAGTCTGACACCCCACACCTTGCAGGGTGGAGTACACCCCAGAGAGGAAGCTTCCAAAGTAAGAATCAGACAGGTACGCTCGCTGTTCAGCAATATTCTATCTTCTGTAACCTCTGCTGCTGATACCCAGGCAAACAGGGTCTGGAGTGGACCTCAAGCAATCTCCAACAGACCTGCAGCTGAGGGTCCTGACTGTTAGAAGGAAAACTATCAAACAGGAAGAACACCTATACCAAAACCCCATCAGTATGTCACCATCATCAAAGACCAGAGGCAGATAAAACCACAAAGATGGGGAAGAAGCAGGGCAGAAAAGCTGGAAATTCAAAAAATAAGAGCGCATCTCCCCCTGCAAAGGAGTGCAGCCCATCGCCAGCAACGGACTGAAGCTGGTCAGAGAATGACTTTGAAGAGATGAGAGAAGAAGGCTTCAGTCCATCAAACTTCTCAGAGCTAAAGGAGGAATTACGTACCCAGCGCAAAGAAACTAAAAATCTTGAAAAAAGAGTGGAAGAATTGATAGCTAGAATAGTTAATGCAGAGAAGGTCATAAACGAAATGACAGAGATGAAAACCATGACAAGAGAAATACGTGACAAATCCACAAGCTTCAGTAACCACCTCAATCAACTGGAAGAAAGAGTATCAGCGATTTAGGATCAAATGAATGAAATGAAGTGAGAAGAGAAACCAAAAGAAAAAAGAAGAAAAAGAAATGAACAAAGCCTGCAAGAAGTATGGGATTATGTAAAAAGACCAAATCTACGCCTCATTGGGGTGCCTGAAAGTGAGGGGGAAAATGGAACCAAGTTGGAAAACACTCTTCAGGATATCATCCAGGAGAACTTCCCCAACCTAGTAGGGCAGGCCAACATTCAAATTCAGGAAATACAGAGAACGCCACAAAGACACTCCACAAGAAGAGCAACTCCAAGACACATAATTGCCAGATTCACCAAAGTTGAAATGAAGGAAAAAATCTTAAGGGCAGCCAGAGAGAAAGGTCGGGTTACCCACAAAGGGAAGCCCATCAGACTAACAGCAGATCTCTTGGCAGAAACTCTACAAGCCAGAAGAGAGTGGGGGCCAATATTCAACATTCTTAAAGAAAAGAATTTTAAACCCAGAATGTCATATCCAGCCAAACTAAGTTTCATCAGTGAAGGAGAAATAAAATTCTTTACAGATAAGCAAATGCTTAGAGATTTTGTCACCACCAGGCCTGCCTTACAAGAGACCCTGAAGGAAGCCCTAAACATGGAAAGGAACGACCGGTACCAGCCATTGCAAAAACATGCCAAAATGTAAAGACTATCGAGGCTAGGAAGAAACTGCATCAAATAACGAGCAAAAAAACCAGTTAATATCATAATGGCAGGATCAAGTTCACACATAACAATATTAACCTTAAATGTAAATGGACTAAATGCTCCAATTAAAAGACACAGACTGGCAAACTGGATAAAGAGTCAAGACCCATCAGTCTGCTGTATTCAGGAGACCCATCTCACATGCAGAGACATACATAGGCTCAAAATAAAGGGATGGAGGAAGATCTACCAAGCAAATGGAGAACAAAAAAAAAGCAGGGGTTGCAATCCTAGTCTCTGATAAAACAGACTTTAAACCATCAAAGATCAAAAGAGACAAAGAAGGCCATTACATAATGGTAAAGGGATCAATTCAACAGGAAGAGCTAACTATCCTAAATATATATGCACCCAATACAGGAGCACCCAAATTCATAAAGCAAGTCCTTAGAGACTTACAAAGAGACTTAGACTCCCATACAATAATAATGGGAGACTTCAACACTCCACTGTCAACATTAGACAGATCAACGAGACAGAAAGTTAACAAGGATATCCAGGAATTGAACCCATCTCTGCACCAAGCAGACCTAATAGACATGTATAGAACTCTCCACCCCAAGTCAACAGAATATACATTCTTCTCAGCACCACATCACACTTATTCCAAAATTGACCACATAATTGGAAGTAAAGCACTCCTTAGCAAATGTAAAAGAACAGAAATTATAACAAACTGTCTCTCAGACCACAGTGCAATCAAACTAGAACTCAGGACTAGGAAACTCAATCACAACCACTCAACTACATGGAAACTGAACAACCTGCTCCTGAATGACTACTGGGTACATAACGAAATGAAGGCAGAAATAAAGATGTTCTTTGAAACCAATGAGAACAAAGATACAACATACCAGAATCTCTGGGACACATTTAAAGCAGTGTGTAGAGGGAAATTTATAGCACTAAATGCCCACAAGAGAAAGCTGGAAAGATCTAAAATTGACACTCTAACATCACAATTAAAAGAACTGGAGAGGCAAGAGCAAACACATTCAAAAGCTAGCAGAAGGCAAGAAATAACTAAGATCAGAGCAGAACTGAAGGAGACAGAGACACAAAAAACCCTCCAAAAAATCAATGAATCCAGGAGTTGGTTTTTTGAAAAGATCAACAAAATTGACAGACCACTAGCAAGACTAATAAAGAAGAAAAGAGAGAAGAATCAAATAGATGCAATAAAAAATGATAAAGGGGATATCACCACCAACCGCACAGAAATACAAACTACCATCAGAGAATACTATAAACACCTCTACGCAAATCAACTAGAAAATCTAGAAGAAATGGATAATTTCCTGGACACTTACACTCTTCCAAGACTAAACCAGGGAGAAGTTGAATCCCTGAATAGACCAATAGCAGGCTCTGAAATTGAGGCAATAATTAATAGCCTACCAACCAAAAAAAGTCCAGGACCAGATGGATTCACAGCTGAATTCTACCAGATGTACAAGGAGGAGCTGGTACCATTCCTTCTGAAACGATTCCAATCAATAGAAAAAGAGGGAATCCTCCCTAACTCATTTTATGAGGCGAACATCATCCTGATACCAAAGCCTGGCAGACACACAACAAAAAAAGAGAATTTTAGACCAATATCCCTGATGAACATCGATGCAAAAATCTTTAATGAAATACTGGCAAACCGGATTCAGCAGCACATCAAAAAGCTTATCCACCATGATCAAGTGGGCTTCATCCTTGGGATGCAAGGCTGGTTCAACATTCGCAAATCAATAAACGTAATCCAGCATATAAACAGAACCAAAGACAAGAACCACATGATTATCTCAATAGATGCAGAAAAGGCTTTTGACAAAATTCAACAGCCCTTCATGCTAAAAACGCTCAATAAATTCGGTACTGATGGAACGTACCTCAAAATAATAAGAGCTATTTATGACAAACCCACAGCCAATATCATACTGAATGGGCAAAAGCTGGAAAAATTCCCTTTGAAAACTGGCACAAGACAGGGATGCCCTCTCTCACCGCTCCTATTCAACATAGTGTTGGAAGTTCTGGCTAGGGCAATCAGGCAAGAGAAAGAAATCAAGGGTATTCAGTTAGGAAAAGAAGAAGTCAAATTGTCCCTGTTTGCAGATGACATGATTGTATATTTAGAAAACCCCATTGTCTCAGCCCAAAATCTCCTTAAGCTGATAAGCAACTTCAGCAAAGCCTCGGGATACAACATTAATGTGCAAAAATCACAAGCATTCTTATACACCAGTAACAGACAAACAGAGAGCCAAATCAGGAATGAACTTCCATTCACAATTGCTTCAAAGAGAATAAAATACCTAGGAAGCCAACTTACAAGGGATGTGAAGGACCTCTTCAAGGAGAACTACAAACCACTGCTCAGTGAAATCAAAGAGGACACAAACAAATGGAAGAACATACCATGCTCATGGATAGGAAGAGTCAATATCGTGAAAATGGCCATACTGCCCAAGGTTATTTATAGATTCAATGCCATCCCCATCAAGCTACCAATGACTTTCTTCACAGAATTGGAAAAAAACTGCTTTAAAGTTCATATGGAACCAAAAAAGAGCCCGCATTGCCAAGACAATCCTAAGTCAAAAGAACAAAGCTGGAGGCATCACGCTACCTGACTTCAAACTATACTACAAGGCTACAGTAACCAAAACAGCATGGTACTGGTACCAAAACAGAGATATAGACCAATGGAACAGAACAGAGTCCTCAGAAATAATACCACACATCTACAGCCATCTGATCTTTGACAAGCCTGAGAGAAACAAGAAATGGGGAAAGCATTCCCTACTTAATAAATGGTGCTGGGAAAATTGGCTAGCCATAAGTAGAAAGCTGAAACTGGATCCTTTCCTTACTCCTTATACGAAAATTAATTCAAGATGGATTAGAGACTTAATGTTAGACCTAATACCATAAAAACCCTAGAAGAAAACCTAGTACCATTCAGGACATAGGCATTGGCAAGGACTTCATGTCTAAAACACCAAAAGCAACGGCAGCAAAAGCCAAAACTGACAAATGGGATATGATTAAACTAAAGAGCTTCTGCACAGCAAAAGAAACTACCATCAGAGTGAACAGGCAACCTACAGAATGGGAGAAAATTTTTGCAATCTACTCATCTGACAAAGGGCTAATATCCAGAACCTACAAAGAACTCAAACAAATTTACAAGAAAAAAACAAACAACCCCATCCAAAAGTGGGCAAAGGATATGAACAGACATTTCTCAAAAGAAGACATTCATACAGCCAACAGACACATGAAAAAATGCTCATCATCACTGGCCATCAGAGAAATGCAAATCAAAACCACAATGAGATACCATCTCACACCAGTTAGAATGGCAATCATTCAAAAGTCAGGAAACAACAGGTGCTGGAGAGGATGTGGAGAAATAGGAACACTTTTACACTGTTGGTGGGATTGTAAACTAGTTCAACCATTATGGATAACAGTATGGCGATTCCTCAAGGATCTAGAACTAGATGTACCATATGACCCAGCCATCCCACTACTGGGTATATACCCAAAGGATTATAAATCATGCTGCTATAAAGACACATACACACGTATGTTTATTGCGGTACTATTCACAATAGCAAAGATTTGGAATCAACCCAAATGTCCATCTGTGACAGACTGGATTAAGAAAATGTGGCACATATACACCATGGAATATTATGCAGCCATAAAAAAGGATGAGTTTGTGTCCTTTGTAGGGACATGGATGAAGCTGGAAACCATCATTCTTAGCAAACTATCACAAGAACAGAAAACCAAACACTGTATGTTCTCACTCATAGGTGGGAACTGAACAATGACATCACTTGGACTCGGGAAGGGGAACATCACACATCGGGGCCTATCATGGGGGGGGGAGGGATTGCATTGGGAATTATACCTGATATAAATGACGAATTGATGGGTAACAAAAAATAAATAAATAAATAAATAAAATAAAATAAAAATAAATAAAAATAAAAAATCTATCATTGATGGGCAAAAAAAAGAAAAAAAAGAAATGTAAGAGGACACAACAAAGGAAAAGATATTCCATTTTCATGGGTTGGTAGGATCAATATTGTTAAAATAACCCACACTACGCAAAGCAATCTGGAGATTAAATGTAATCACTACCAAAATACTGATAATATTCTTCACATAAACGGAAAAGAGGATTCTAAAATTTATATGGAATGACAAAAGACCCAGAATAGCCTAAACCATCCTGAGAAAAAAGAAGAAAACTGGAGGAATCACATTGCCTGACTCCAAAGTATACTACTGAGCTATAGAAATCAAAACAGCATGGCACTGGCATAAAAACAGACCAATGAAACAGAATACAGAACCCAGAAATAGGTCCATACATCTACAGTGAGCTCATTTTTAACAAAGGTGCTAAGAACATTCACTGGGGAAAGGACAGTCTCTTCAACAAATGATCCAAGGAAACCTGGATACCTATATATAGAAGAATGACTCTAGACTCCTGTCTCTCACCATACACAATAATATATACAAAAATCAAATAAAAATAGATTAAATACTTAAACCTAAGATCTCAAACTATGAAATTAATAAAATGAAACATTGGGGAAACTCTCCAAGACATCTTAGCAAAGGTTTCTTGATTAATACCCCACAAGAATATGCAACCAAGGCAAAAATGGACATATGGGATCACATCAAGCTAAAAAGCTTCTTGCATAGAAAAGGAAACAATCAGCAAAGAGACAACACACAGAATGGGAGAAAATCTTTGCAAACTATCAATCTAATATATAAGAAGTTCAAAAAACTCTATAGGAAACATCTAAGCTGACTTTAAAATGGCAAGAACTGAATAGATATTTCTCAAAAGAAGACATTCAAATGGCAAATAGGTAAATGATAAGGTACTCATCATTGATCATCAGAGAGGTGCAAATCAAAACTGCAATGAGATATTATCTCACACTACTTAAGAGGGCTTTTATTCAAGACAGGAAATAACTAATGCTGGTGAAGATTTGGAGAAAAGGAAACCCTTATACACTGTTGCTGGGAATGTAAATTAGTACAGCCTTCATGAAGAACAGTATGGTGGTTCCTCAATTAACTAAAAACAGAACTATCATATGATCTATTGATCCCGCTGCTAGTTATATACCCTAAAGAAAGAAAATAAGTATGTTAAAGAAGTCTCTACACTTCCATGTTTATTTTAGTACTATTCACAATAGCCAAGATTTGGAAGCAATCTGTGTCTGTCAACAGATGAATGGATGAAGAAAATATGGTACATATATACAACGGAGTACCATCCACCATAAGAAAGAATGAGATCCTTTCATTTGCAACAACATGTATGGAACTGGAGTACATTAAGTGAAATAAGCCAGACACCTCAAGGCAAATTTTGCATGTTTTCACTCATGTGTGGAAGCTAAAAGCTATTGTTTATATTGAACAATAGAAATACATACAAAAATATAGTTAGATAGAATAAATACAATAGTATTTGATAACACAGCATGAAGATTACAGTCAATAATTTATTGTATATTTTAAAATAACTAAAGAGTATAATTGTGTAACACAAAGTGATGATAAATGTTTGAGGTGATGAATACCCCATTAACCCTATTGTGATTATTACACATTGTATGCCTGTATCAAAATGTCTCATATATTCCATAAATACATTCATCTACTATGTACATACAAACATTTAGAAATAAAAAGAATACATACAAGTGGCCAAGAAGGATCTAAAAAACTGCTCAACATCATGAATCAGAGCAATACAAATTTAAACCACAATGAGATACCGTCTCACACCAACCAGAATGGGTACCATTAAAAAGTCAAAACAACTGATGTTGGCAAATGTGTCAGTCTGTTTGCATTGCTATAAAGGAATATGTGAAGCTGAGTAATTTATAGAGAAAAGCGTTTTATTTGGGCTCACAGTTCTTCAGTCTGTAAAGGAAGCATGGTGCCAGCATCTGCTTCTGGTGAGGGCCTCAAGAAGCTTCTAATCATGGCAGAAGGCAAAGGGGAGCTAGCAAGTCCCATGGCCAGAGAGGGAGCAAGAGGCAAAAAAGGAAGTTCAGGTTCTTTTATACAGCCAAGCTTTGAGTGAATTCATAGAGTGAGAACTCAGTCATTACCATGAGGACAGCATCAAGCCATTCATGAGTGATCCACCTCCATGACCCAAACACCTTCCACCAGGCCGCACCTCCAATCACTGGGGATTGCATTTCAGCATGATTTGGAGACATACATCCAAACCATATCATCAAGGATGTGGAGAAAAGGGAATACTTACACACTGTTGGTGGGAATGTAAATTAGCACAACCTCTACGGGAAACAGTATGGAGATTTCTTAAAGAACTCAAAATAGAACTACCATTCAGTCCAGCAATCTCCACTACTGAGTATCTACCCAAAGGAAAAGAAATCATCATGTCAAAAAGATATCTACATTTATATGTGTATTGCAGCACTATTTCCAACAGCAGAGTCATGGAATCAATGTAAGTGTCCATGAAAAGATGACTGAATAAAGAAAATGTCATATACACACACACACACACACACAAACACACACACACACACACATCATGGAATATACAGCCATAAAAAAGAATGAAATCATGTTTTTTTTTTGAAGCAGTACAGAGGAGCTGGAGGCCATTATTCCAAGCAAATTAATGCAGGAGCAGAAAACCAAATACTGCATCTTCTCACGTGTAAGTGGCAGCTAAACAGTGGGTACACATGAACATACAGAGGGAAATAATAGACACTGGGGACTCCCAGTATCTTAAGTCTATTTAAAAAATTAGAGAGAGAAGTCCTCTAAATAGCAGAGCTTTGTTGATCCTATGCTTTCCCCAACCTGTGCCTGCTTACCACCTAGAGCTCTGCCTCACATATGCATGGTTACTGACACATTAGAATTATGGCTATTGAAGTAAGGGGCTAAGGATTGTGATTTGTGAGGCACAGAAAAGCAAGAACTAGCTAAATGTAATGGTAAGTTACCTCTGTGAGGTTGGAAATCGGTCAGAGCTAATTTGTGATGTCTGAACCTGGAAAAGTTGATGGTTAGTAATGTGGTTAAGCCATTTTATCTACAGTCACAAAAACCATTGTTACTTGTCCATTATAGCCAATGTATGCATCAACAGGAAACAAGGCAAAAATCAGAATTGCAGCTATTAACTCGTTAAACATATTCTTACTTTTCTCCCTATTTTGACACGTGTCTCCCCCAATCTGAGAGTGGTTTTCAGTTATTCGTTCAACATTAATTAAGTACTTTGTAAGCATTAACTGTTGGAGGTAAAAAGATGAAAAGATTCTGTTGTTGTTGACTTGGAACACACAGTCTAGTGAGAAAGATAGTTCTAGTATAATCTCATGCTTATGAGAGTTGATGTGAAAAAAAAGTACTTTATCACCATTTCAGCAGAAAATAGCAGAGTGAAAGTGTGTCGTAATAATAGAAACTGACAAATAGATCTTTGCATATGTCAGTCAATTTATAATTTAAGATGGTAGTGATAGTTCTGAAACATCAATGCAATGATTTCCAAATTCTAAAGTGCATTTAAATCCCCTGGGATCTTGTCAAAATACAGATTCCGATGCAGTAGCTCTGGAGTAGGACCTACGACTGTGCATTTTCAGCAAGGTCCTAGGCATTGTTAATGCTGCTTATCTGCATACCACACCTTGAAAAGCCATTGGTTCATGAGCCCTATCTTTATATATTCCAATTCAATAGTCCCAGAGTGGGCTGAAGTATCTTCATCTTAACCAGCAACGCAAGTTATTCCAGTGCAGATGGTGCTCAGATAACACTTTCATAAAGCATTGATTGATGAGCTCATAAGATTTCTCCATTAGCAGTCTCTTCTTCTAAGATTAACACATGTTTTTTAATTCCTGCCACCTGGACATTTTTTAACACACCTTGTTAATTTACAGAGATGCAAAATACGCTGAAAAATAACACACTATGCTCAAAATTAAAGTGGAATTTAGAAGACCTGGTCAGCTTTACCTCTTCCAAAATAAACATTTAGTCAGGATTCATTATTAGTTAATGCCTTGAGTGTTGTATTAGGTGCTAGGGTTACAAAGATTGAGAAGAAAAGACCCATGCTCTTTTATATAAGCTTGTTTCAAATGAACAAATACGTAGTGAATGCCATGTTAGACATCATGCTAGGCACAGAGGCATTGCACAGTCTTGCAGGAACTAGTCTTATTTGCTTGGAAAATATTGCTTAAATAACAGAAATTTTTTCTTGGGTTTCCTATGATTAGTTCCAAAATTATTCTGAAAACTTTAAATATGTGTGCCATATATAACTTCTTATATGCCCATTTGCACTGTCATCACCTAGTACACAAAAAAGAAGCATGTATTCAACAAAGCTTGGTTGCACTTAATATAACTAAATTTCTAAATTCCAAAAATTATTACTGAGTTGCTTATCAAAGATAAAATAGCAATTCAAGTTTGATACTATATTACGAGACTTGTCTGTAATTATAAGACTTGTCTGCAAGCAGCCAACAAACACATGAAAAATGCTCAGCATCACTGATCATCAGAGAAATGCAAATCAAAACCACATGAGATACCATCTCATACCAGTCAAAATGGCTAATTAAAAAATTCAAAAATAATAGATGCTGGCAAAGTTTCAGAGGAAAAGGAATGCTTATACGCTGTTGGTAGTAATGTAAATTAGTTCAGCCACTGTGGAGAGCAAGTTGGAGGTTTCTCAAAGAACTAAGAATTGAACTAACATTTCACCCAGTGATCTAATTACAGGGTATACACCCAAAGGAAAATAAATCATTCTACAAAAGAGACACATGCACTTGTATATTCATCACAGTGCTATTCACACTAGCAAAAATGTGGAATCAACCCAGCTGCCCATCAACAGTGGATTAGATAAAGAGAATGTAATATATATACACCATGGAATACTACACAGCCATAAAAAAGAATACATTATGTCCTTTCCAGCAACATAGATACAGCTGGAGGCCATTATCCTAAGTGAATTAATATAGAAGCAGAAAACCAAATACTGCATGTTCTCATTTATAAGTGGGAGCTAAACACTGAGCACACACGGACATAAAGATGGGAATGACAGACACTGTAACTACCAGAAGGAAGAGAGAGTGATGAAAGCGATGAGGGCAAGAGCTGAAAAACTATCTACTGGGTGTTATGCTCACTTCAGATGATAGGACCATTCCCACCCTAAACCTCAGCATCACGCAATATTCCCATGTACCAAATCTGAACTTGTATTCCCTGAATATAAACTAAAAGTTGAAATTATTTTTTAAAAAAAGAAATGTCTTTATGTGGCCTCTTTTACTCCTGATATTCAAATTTCTACAATAGTCTGCATTTTTTTCTCTTCCATATTAATAGAAGAATAATTAATTAAGAGAAGAATGCAAAACACACAAATCCATGCTTTTCTTCCCCTCCCTGATTTTATTTCTAAATTATCTCTATTAAATTAGAGCAAAAGAGATTCTACAGTTAAAATTGCTTTATATTTTGTGACGGTGCTATACCCAAACAGTAAGTTTTTTGTCAGATGGCGGTGTCAAATATTGGAAATAGAGCAAAAAATCCCAATAAAAATCATTTTGGTTGCAAATAAAGAACGTGGTTTCTTCTGGGCAAAGTCTATGATGTGTGACATTACTAGCTCAAGAAAGGCATAATATTCTGTTTTCACTTATGTTCCAAATGTGATCAGTTAACCTTAAAAATACCAAATAAATGCCACTGAAAATAGCTCAACCTAAAATTCCTAGAGGAAAATAATTTCAGGTCTATTTCTGTAGTTATTACCAAAATAAGAAATGTAGTTGGTTATGGGTAAAAAAAGCCACTGCAGAGAGGCTGAAGTGATGATAATGGAAAAGCAGCATGCAGGAAGAATGCCGCAGCCATACTCAGAAGTGTAACTTGTAAATGCTGCCCAAGGCAGCAAACTAACTTTTATTTTTACCCTGACTTCTGCCTTACAGGTCTATAAATTCTTCCAACCCCAGTATCTCTGATCTTAAAATGATTTCCTAGTTACGAGTAGAAAATACAGTTTTCTCTTCAAACAAGGTTAGATATACCACAATTTCTCATTTTCGTTTGAACTGATATATTAGCAGATTCAGCCTTGACCCAGGAAATAACAAGAGGGCTGGAGGGGTGTAATGCTTCCGTGTTCTTAACCTACTTCAGCCAATAATTATTTCCATTTCAGGGCCGATTACTTAGGTAATAAAGGACCTGTTTACTTACTCCCATCCCATCAAAAAAATTAAAGTTTTATTTACATTCAGTTTTTAAAGATCACATTAGAAGGGGATCACTTTTATCATAAGTAAATAAAAGAGAGACTATCTCAATGCATGTATACAACTCTACAAAATAATGGAAAGTAATGTTTTAAATGATGGTGATTAGGGCTGGCCGCAGTGGCTCACACCTGTAATCCCAGCACTTTGGGAGGCCAAAGCAGGTGGATCACTTGAGGTCAGGAATTCAAGACGCGCCTGGCCAACATGGTGAAACCCCATCTCTATTATCAAAAACTACAAAAATTAGCTGGGCATCCTGGTGCATCCCGGTAATCTCAGTTACTTGGGAGGCTGAGGCAGGAAAATTGCATGAACCCGGCAGGTGGAGGTTGGAGTGAGCCAAGATCTTGCCACTGCACTCCAGCCTGGGTGACAGAGCAAGACTCCGTCTCAAAAAAATAAATAAATAAATAAAAAACAAACAAACAAACACAAAAAGATGGTGATTAGTTTTCATATAAGTATGCCAATCTGTCAATTTGAATTTTCAAAATTATCTTCTGTATTCTACTCAGAATAATTATGTGTCCTTCTGTACAACTCCTCACCTCAATTTGCAGTAACAGTTAATTGTAGCTCAGGTATTTTTCTCATTACGTTCATTGCATATTAGGATGAGGAAGGGCTAATCAAATCCCCAAGATTTATTTAACCTTGTGCATTTTGTTTTTAACATAAAAATTATTCTACAGAATGTTACTTGATTATTTCCCACATTTTAAGGGGGATAAACAAAACAGCCTTGCATTTTAACACTGAAATACGCTTGAAAGTAAAATTTGAAATACGCTAATGTAATTATACTGACATCTTTTGTAAGTGATAACATATAATTGAATGGCTCCTGTACCAGAAGAATCACAGTTATGGAAAAAGACAAAGAGCCTAATTTATTCTGACTAATCAGGATTGATGTTAATTAAAGAGGAGTGCAAGATAATGACTTCTCATTACTACCTGATAGATGGAAATAGATTGTTCTTCTAGGTGAAATAGCAATTAAATAACTTTTTAAAAAGGATTTATTTTCTGAAGACTTTCTTCTATAAATGGTGAAGTATTCACATAAAGGCCTTTTTGAGAAATCAACTAGAAAAAATAGATTTCATCAAAGCCTGTTTATTCTTTAGTATTTTGTCACATTTCTTGGATATGCACAAGAAAAAGACAGTATCTGAACAGGTGGCAATCAGAACAAAATTGACCTGCATTATTCTGTGGAATGTTTAGAATTAAGAACATAGTCTAGTGAAGTGATTAAAGCACGAGTTCAAATCCTAATTCCTTCATCGATCAGCTCTGTGACCTGCAACCAAGTGTTTTAACCTCACTAAAGCTTAATTTTCTTACCTGTAAAATTTTTAAAATAATAGAACCTGCCTCATGGAGCTGTTTGAGTATTAAACAACATTCATAGCACAGAGTGTGGCATTTAGAAAGAGCTAAATACATATTAGCTAATGTATTAGTTTTCTCTTGGCATGTAACAAATCACCACACATTTAGTGGCTGAAAACAACACAGTGCTATTACACCAGAGGTTCCATGTGTCAGTACTCTGGGCTTGGGTTTGCTGGGTCCTTTGCTCAGGGTCTTCCCAGAGGAAATTAAGGTATTAGCTGTGGCTGTAATCTCATCTGGGGCTCAGGGTTTCTTCCTGGCTTACCCATTGTTGCCAGAATTCAGTTCCTTGCCCTTGGGAGACTGAAGTCCCTAGCAACTGGAGATGTTCCTCCATTCTCTGCCAAATGTCTCTTCCGTGGCATGGAGGCTTGCTCTTCAAAGCCAGCAAGAGTGCATCTAGTGCTGCTTTTTTCTACCTACCTTCCTCCATCTCTTACCTCTAAATTTTTCTTTTATCTTTTATTTTATTTTATTTTTTTGGTGGGGAGGGGATGGAGTCTTGCTTTGTCACTCAGACTGGAGTGCAGTCATGTGATCTCAGCTCATTGCAACCTCTGCCTCCAGGGTTCAAGTGATTCTCCTGCCTTAGCCTCCCAAGTAGCTGGGATTACACGCCTGCCACCATGCCCAGCCAATTTTTGTATTTTTAGTAGAGACAGGGTTTTGCCATCTTGGCCAGGCTGCTCATGAACTCCTGACCTCAGGTGATCTGCCCAGCTCGGCCTCCCAAAATACTAAGATTACAGGTGTGAGCCATCGTGCCTGGCCCTAAATTATTTTTTATTATTATTATTATTTTTGAGACAGAGTCTCACTCTGTCGCCCTGGCCGGAGTGCAGTGGCACAATCTCTGCTCACTGTAACCTCTGCCTCTTGGGTTCAAGCGATTCTCCTGCCTCAGCCTCCCAAGAGGATGGGATGACAGATGCGTGCCACCATTTTTTTGTATTTTTTGTATTTTTTTGTAGTTTTTTTGTATTTTTTGTAGTTTTAGTAGAGACGGGGCTTCACCGTGTTAGCCAGGAGGGTCTCAATCTCCTGACCTCATGATCTGCCCACCTCAGCCTCCCAAAGTGCTGGGATTACAGGCATGAGCCACCGCCCCGGCCAAATTATTTTTTTAAAGAGCTCACCTCATTGTGTCAGGCCCTCACAGGATCTTTTGATCAATTTAAACTAACTGATTAGGGACCTTACTTATATCTGCTAAATGCCTTCACCTTTGCCATTCAAGGTAACTTAATCATGGGGGTGATATTCCATTATAGTCAGAGTTCTCCCCTGCACTCAATGGAAGGGGATTCCTGTCAGGGAGTATGAATTGTGAGGCTCATCTTAGAATTCTGCCTACTAAAGCTATGATTTTATTATAATTTTATAATTATTACTAAATATTAACTAGAGTGTTTATTTAAAACGAGTCTGAGCCAGGTGAGGTGGCCCCTGTTTGTAATCCCACCACTGTGGGAAGCAGAAACAGGTGGGTCACTGGAACCCAGGAGTTCAAGAACAGCCTGGGCAACATGATAAAACCCCATCTCTTCAAAAAATACAAAAGTTAGCTGAGCGTGGTGAGGTGCACCTGTACTCCCAACTGCGTAGGAGGCTGAGGTGGAAGGGTCATTCAAGCCTGGGAGGTTGAGGCTGCAGTGAGCTGAGATGACACTGCTGTACTCCAGCCTGGGTGACAGAGTGAGGACCCTGTCTCCAAATAAAATGACATAAAGTAAGTGTCTGAGATTATGGTTAGATGTACCTTAACATTTCTTCAAGCACTTGCATTTTAAACTCTCGTTGAGTAACCATTGAGAAAACAATATTTTAATTTCTTGAGGATTTAGCACATCATCTCAACACTTTATTCAAGGTTGCTTTTCCCAGCTGTTTACATCATGGTGAAAAATAATAGCAGCAGTGAAAATACAAATAACCACAAAATTATAAAATATCCAAATACAGGCCTAAAAGGCATTGCTTCTGATATAGTTATAAGCTAAGCTGCAGAAGCATTTGTGAAAACTGTTAACTGGAAAGTTACAAAGAAATTTAAGAAAAATAATGATTACCAGCTCTCCTAGATGATGATTAACGCACCTAGATTGCCAAAGGAGATTACTACCTACAAAATGATAAGATTTTTTATATGTACATACATACACAAACTGCTCTGCAAAAAAACACTATTTGCAAAACAAAAGAAAAAAATGCGAAAGAATGTTTGTAATGGGTAGCTTTGATTTTGAAAGAAGCAAAAAGCCTTTACAGGATTAACAAGATTACCTTAATCAAAATTAAAATAAGAAATGACATAATGGTTAATTTATGGCTCAATTAAGGTACAGTAAGGGAAAAAACTATAGTAATATTTTGAGAGAATGTAATTGTAATGGAAATGGCTGTGCTTTAGTCAGGAGTAGACCGAAGTGGCCTTCTGGTGTACATGACTCAGCGGGTTTGGAGCACGGGCACACCACCCCCACACATTATGTAATCACTCCATGTGAAGCACATTAGGAAATCACTCACATGAGCTCATACTTGGCTCAGAGCGACTATTGTCTGTAAAGGGTATAATTACCCTGCTGCCACTGTGCCTATGGCTCGCACCCAGGCTTGCACCCACAGAGAGAATAAGCCATGTCAAAACTGCCTACAATTCCTCAAGTGTTTTCCAGCTACTCGCCACTCGCCCACTCACTCCCCTCGGACCTTAGCTTGGGCTGGAAACTGACACTTTGCGTGATGATAATTTTCAAAAATAATTATCAAAACTATTGAATAACGGAGCCTTTCGATTTCTGATAAGTCCATAATATGTATGGAAATTAGTCCATTGTAGGCAAGAAACTTTAGGGCAAGAAAAACAACAATTATTTCGGAAACTCCTACAGGAATAGGCAAATAGTAGAATTGATTGGATGAGCGCTATTCAACTGAATGAAGAGAAAGAATCAAATTATAGGGGTTAAATGAGTAAAAGATAAGAAATTTAGGGAAGTATATGCAGGTCAAAAAGTCCTTGAGGAAAAACACAACAATTAAGGAGAAAGAGGCAGGAAAGCTACAAAATAATTTATATTTTTTGCTTCTACCAAATGAAATGGAATCTGACCAAGTAGAACTTAAGTTTTAAGAGTGAGCTGCACATTCACCGCTCCTCGTAAACTTGGTAGTAGGTTCTTCATTTCACAGCAGTGATTTCTAATGAGGGAAAAAATCTCAGGCAAATTGACTAAACCTTAATGATAGAACCTGGTCAAACCAGGCTCTCGGTGGAGGAAAAACTCAGAAGTCTTCAGGGGCTTTCTGAATCAGATTAAAAGTGAGACCATTTAAATATGAGATCAAAAATAAGATTTACGGTATAATATAAAAGAGCTTAATTAAGTGTGCATGCCTATGAGATTCCAGATACTGAGAGTGCTTATAATTGATGCCATTGATTTAGTCATGATTAGTACTGTGGAATTAAATACTCTAATTGCATATTATTTCACTGGTTCCTCTCTTGGACTTTGCTTCCTTAAGGAAACTTGTCCAGGGTAGAAAAATGAGGGATCATTCTGTTGGTCACTATTATAAACAGGTTTGGATTGTCATAATTGCTGTTCCCAATATCTGCCAGGAAGAGGTGAGGGTAGTATAAGAAACACTAGGAAATCATAAGGGGGGGAAAAAAAAAGGCCCTTCTCAAAATCCAGTATCCTCTTTATTTTGTAAGACTTTTTTTTTGTTTTTTTGGTTTTTTTTTTTTTTGAGAGAGTTCTTGTAGTCCAGGATGGAGTGCAGTGGCACAACCTTGGCTCACTGCAACCTCAGTCTCCCAGGTTCAAGTGATTCTCCTGCCTCAGCTTCCCAAGTAGCTGGGATTACAGACATGCACCACCATGCCTGGCTAATTTTTGTATTTTTAGTAAAGACGGGATTTCACCATGTTGGCCAGGCTGGTCTGGAACTCCTGACCTCGGGTGATCCACCCACCTCAGCCTCCCAAAGTGCTGGGATTACAGACATGAGCCACCCTGTCCAGCCCTATTTTGTAAAACTTCATACTGATGAAATTACTGGTGCATCTTTATCACTGTGGTTGGCAGAATAATATCATTCCTCCAAAGATGTCCACACACTAATCACTTAAACTTCTATGTTATCTTATATGCCAAATGGGATTTTGCAGATGTAATTAAGGTCAAGGACTTTCAGATGGAGATATCATCCTGTGATAATATATCCACAGAGATTATATTGTCGATGTCAATCAACTATCACATGAGTCTTTAAAAATAGTCTTTCCCTGGCTGTATTAAGAGAAAGAGATGTGATGATGAAAGCAGACTTGGAGGGATATGACGTTGCTGGCTTTGAATTCGGAGGAAGGGGCCATCAGCCAAGGAGTGTGTGCAGCCTCTAGGAGCTGGAAGAAGCAACCAAACAGGCTCTTCTAGATGCTCCAGAGAAAAACTCAGCCCTGCTGACAGTTCTATTTTATCCCAAATAGGACCTGTATCAGACTTCTAACCTACAAAACTGTTTTAGGCATTAACCTTGTAGCAATTAATTACAGCAGCAATAGAATACTACTATCATTACTAACAGAAATTTAGCAAAAACTATTCTACATGAGTAAAAAGCAGTACCTTCAGAACTATTCCTTCAGAGGAGCAAACAAAAATGTAGGAAATAAGGAAGAGTGAAAGGCAGCCAATTATTGCTCCCATCTGTTCTTTCAAACACTTCCCACTACAACACCTCTATTAAGTTAATTGCCCTCTCAGGACACTTAGGAAGTATAGAGCTGTAAGGTGTGACAGTGAAGAAATCCTAAGCTGAATAATTCAATAAATCTGAGTTTGGATTCTTCCTTTGTCACATAGAGGACTTGTGATGTTGAGCAGAGTATTTAAAAAGCCTGATCCTCAGTTTCTTTATCTCCATGATGAAGATAATTATCCCTATAAGGGTTGTCAAAATAATCAAACAAGCTAATATTTAAATAATGGCTAGTGCATAGTATATCCTAGCTATTTTAGAATGAATTTTAGCTATTTATTGTTATCATCAATTTTTCTAGTGAGTTACATAAACCATAAAGAAATTATATGAGTAGTGTAAAGTTCACATTAAGAAAACCACAGGAGAAAGACTAAATTTCCAGTACTCTAGCCTCTAATTATTTTTTTCACTATTGCCCGCAGCCTATATTGGTTAAAATATGTGTCATTATATATTTATATATAATATATTATACATATATGAAATATACATATTATATATTTATATATAATATATAATATAATATGTAATAAATATATTATATTATATATAGTTCTGGCTGGGCACAGTGGCTCATGCCTGTAATCTCAGCACTTTGTGAGGACGGGGCGGGAGATCACCCGAAGTCAGGAGTTTGAGATCAGCCTGGCCAACATGGTGAAACCCCATCTCTACTAAAAATACAAAAACTAGCCAGCCGTGGTTGCACATACCTGTGATCCCAGCTACTCGGGAGGCTGAGGCAGGAGACTCGCTTGAACCTGGGAGGCAGAGCTTGCAGTGAGCTGAGATCACGCCGTTGCACTCTAGCCTGGGCAACAGAGTAAGACGGTTTCAAACAAACAAAAAACAACAAGAGTTCTTCAAATTGCCATCTTAAGTGTAAAAATTCACAAAATATTTAAGTACATTTATAGGAACAAAATGAACTTGTCTTTATCTATGGGCATACCTTAAAATTATCTTTTACTAACTCTTCCACTAACTCAAAGAGTAAATCAGTATAAGCCAATTTTCGTATTAATCTCTTTAGATCCTTGTTCTTTTTAATGGGATATCATCAATAAATATAGACTTAGAAATGAGTCAGTTATAAAATAAATAATTGATCTTCATGTTATCACTGATCTTTGAAATTAACATTTATTAATTTATAAGCCACAAATTTTTTTTACTGACGTATAAATTATTGCAATCTCAGCATGTTGGATAATCTGTTTCCAGATAGGAACATGTGGCAAGTATGCATTACATTTTCTACAAGACAGGCTAGATTCTAAAATCAACATGTAAAGCAAAATAGAGGGAGTTGTTTAATAACATCAAAAGTGCAAGACTTGTCCTGGGAGTCTCTCTAATTAATCATCTCATCCCATATTCTTTATTAAAACTTCAAATGAATTAAGTGTTTGGCTCACTGACATGTGGGATGCACCAAAAGTAATTGAATGTGGTAATCGAAAATTTGTTAAACCTGTCACTGTGCATCATTATCAGCTTTAAATCCAACACAGAACAATTAGCTTACAATAGTTATAGTTGAATCAAGTCCACTTTATGGTTGAGTGAGTAATGCACATTCACCAGTAAATTAAATTAGACTCCAAGTAGATGAACAGGATAAAGGTTGCATGTGTGAATGGTGTAAATAAAGTAAAACATAGGATTTATGGAGTGCTAAACCTATTTCCGGAAGCAATGTGGGCTAAATAGCCTTCATTACAGCCTCTTAACCAGCAGACAGGTCATAGATCAAGCAAGAGTCTGAAAATAAAAATCTACTTAACTCTAGCTCCTGGCTTATGATTGATTTGTTAAAAGTAAACAATCAGATGTGTAACTATTAATAGATAGCAGATACCATCATCTTCCCATTGCCACACAACACTACTAAAATTTACAAAAGCAGAAAACTAACAAACTCTATGGTCCCTCATATTTTACAGGAGAAGGCTTTGGGGTAAGAAGGCCCCATTATGCTCTCTCAACTGATTAGTATTTTTAATTAAAAGTTACAGTTATGCTCATTAACAAAAATTTTACTGCAGAGTTTCTGCAATGATGGAAAATATTTGAAATATTTGGTAAGGATACATTTATTTGGCAAGAAAAGTTATATTTGTCTACAATGGTGTATTTTTATACACACTCATAAAAGGTTTTAGGTGCAGTCATATGTTCTGTTGAATGACTTGGAATTGCCATAAATATGATGTTGAAAAACATAACAAACAGATATTTGTGTTACTGATGTGTTTGAGAAGCTGAGAAATAACAAACATTGGATAATTGTGTAAATGCCAGATATAACACAGTTACAATATCCTACAAGTCTGAAAATTTGTATCCTTTGATCCAAGGGTCATCTAAATTTTAGGTTACAGACATAAAATGTACACATTTATGCTGTTTAGGGCTAAAAATTTGATTAATTTTAAACTAGCAGTACACCTTAAAAGTGGACTGTAATGTTTATAGTTCCTACCAAGTTATCTCCGCCCCAGTATTATGGTACCTGAGAAATCAAATTAGTAATTTTAATTTTTTCTGGTCAATATGTTTATAGTCTCAGTGAATGTTTTATTGCATTCAAGCTAAGTGAAAAATGTATGGGTGCCTTTGAGTTTCTAAAGACAGACTGCTATCTCTCTTAGATAATATATTTAGGACAATATTAACTATTGAGAAGTTTTTATTTCTCCCAGCTGCTCCCACCACCATTTTCTAGATTTCTTGCATTAATTTTCAACATATGTTCATCACATGACACATATTAAAGCATTTTTAATGATTACCTTCTCCACTGATCATTTCCTGTTGCCTTATAGCCAGCCTCCTAAATCTCAACAATAACGTCTACAACTCTCAGTACAGAGCTGATTACTTCTGGAAAACCTTCCTAAAGATAGCTAATCTCAGCCTTCTAAGTTCTTGTTGCTTGCAATAATAACATGGCAGCTCTTGGTAAGTGTCCTGGCATATTTTTGATTTGTACTTTAGGCATGTTTTTAGGGTTTTTCAGTAACAGTTGAGCTAATAACTCCATGGCCTATGGATTTCCAAAGAAATGTATAATATTTAATTGTCATTTTTACTTATTGATAAAAAGGTATCTCTTTTATAAGAAATTTGGTTCTGAATAGTTTATATAGAAGGTAGAAAATATTTATTAGGTTGATTCAGAACTTATCATATTTCTATATAATAATGTCTCTCTTTTTTAAATTTTAAGCATTTCCCCTAAAAATTTTAAAAGTAGACATAGTTTTAAAGGGAATTTCATTACTTTGGGGCTACAAACCTGAATATACTTTTCTTTTTCCCATGACTAGTTAAGACCTGTAATCTCATCTGATCTCAAGTTGTCTTTGATTTACTGACATTCGGATGCTTGTTTCCATCTGGGTTATAACCCTTCATTGGTATCCCTATGATAGACATGTTGGGAATGTAGGAGAACCTTAAATCCATCCAGTGGACTTAAGTTGCTATTGATACTTTTTCTCCTCTATAAAATGAAATCAATACCTTATGTGAAAAAAAATTGGAACCTTCTACAATATAGATATTTTTAAATTAAAGATTGTGTAGTTGACTGAAACTATATAATCCTTATTCTAGTGAGCCAAATGCTAAATTCTAAGCCTTATCTAAATGTTACAAAAGGTTTTAAACACCAAAATAATATACATTATTTTCATTTAAGTACTCCCTGTGTGTATGGCACTGTACAATGTTCTTTGGGTGGAGAATGCAAAATAAATAGAAGATGGATCCTACTATTGAGAAATCAATATGCACATGTATTTAATGAAAAGCCAATCAGTAAAAATCACCTATACATTCGTTCCGTGTGGTATGGTTTCAAGTCAGGGGAAGTCCTTAAGGGTTATAGGATACAAATATATAACGTCAAAAAAGCACAACCACCTTCATCACATCAAAGACCCTCTAGGCCAGCACATAGACGATGATAAGCTGCAAGAAAAGACAAGCACTATAATAGTAAATTCAAGCCAGATAGTTTCCCTCAGTCTTTAGCACTGGAAAACTATCTGCATTATGAGTGAGGCTGCAGGAGCTCAAAGCAGATGCTCAACATTCATACAAAATTGAAACTTCAATATCATAGCAAACCAGGGAATAGTCTAAATGGTTTTAAGTGATTAAAAAAAAACTAAGTTGGTTTTGATCATCTGCAGTTTTACTTCCAAGTAGTCTTGCATAAATTAAAAAAAAAAAAGAAAACACAGTAAACTTTTAAAAAGGTTCAGTAAGCCTCTGTATTCCAACCAGTAAAGACTCCAAAATTAATACTTTTCCTTTTTTATCTTATTATAGATCTATTCACCTATATCCCTCTATACAGACATCAATTTATCTGCATTTTTAATGAATTTCCAAATAAGTTTCAGACATCAGTATGCTTCCTATGTAAACACTTTCATATAATTAGTTTACATTTTTTAGGTTAAATGTACCTGCTATAAAATGCACACATGTTTACTGTGCCATTTAATTAATTTTGACAGATGCATAACCTATATAACCTAAACCCCCATTTTTAAAATATTCACTCTTAGTACTTGATGTAACATATCAAGAGGTTGAATACTACCTCACCCAAGAAAGTTTCCTCATGCTCCATCCCAGTTAGTTCCTACTCCTAGACTTCCAAGAGACAACCACTCTAAAATTTGTTTCCACCAAAGATTAGTTTACCTGCTCTAAAACATCATAAAACTGTAATTACATAGTATAAACATTTTACTTAAAGCTTCTTTCAAACAGTATTTTTTAAAATTCATCCATGTTGCTGCACATGTGTTTTAGTTTTCATTTTTATCACTAAATACTACCCCATCATATGAATACACCATAGTCTGTTTATTCATTAATGTATTAATAAACATTTTCAGCTTTGGACTTTTATGAATGCAGTTCCAAACAACATTCCTATATAAGCCTTTCTGTGCGTATATCTTTTGATTTCTCTTGGAATGAAACCAATGAATCATAGAATAAGTGTATATTTAGTTTT
The DNA here is from genome assembly GCF_002776525.5 of Piliocolobus tephrosceles. Taxonomy (NCBI): domain Eukaryota; kingdom Metazoa; phylum Chordata; class Mammalia; order Primates; family Cercopithecidae; genus Piliocolobus; species Piliocolobus tephrosceles. The sequence goes on along the minus strand of NC_045435.1, from coordinate 1,075,147 downwards.
ATAAGAAAATATTGTATACTCCCAACAACAAAGAACCAGATTTCCAGGTGCCCTGCACCCTCACTAACATTATCTAGCTCTCCTCTCTCTCTGTCTCTCTCTCTCTTTCTCTCTCTCTATATACATATATATGAACATACATATATGTACAAGTATGTATATATGTATGTACATATATATGGAGATATTTTATATACACATATACATAAAACTTTAGACATTCAAGTGCACATATATGTAGTTGTATCTCTTTCTGATTTTAATTTGCACCATCTAATGACTGTATTAGTATAGATTCAAACAGGAGATAGAAACCACACATTGGGTTAGACTATAGAAGGTTAATATAAATAATTATAAAACTATGATAAAAGAATATCTACAACATTTGAGAAAACTCTCTATGGTACCCCAAGACGGAAAGTAAGTATCACAGGAAAGACAAATTTGGTAGGGGGCTTCCTTCCCAAGGCTGGTGTGATGGCTCATACTGAGTGTCACCTTGACTGGATTGAAGGATGCAAAGTATTGATCCTGGGTGTGTCTGTGAGGGTGTTGCCAAAGGAGATTAAGAGTTGAGTCAGTGGACTGGGAAAGGCAGACCCACCCTTATTCTGGGTGGGCACAATCTAATCAGCTGCCAGCATGCCCAGAATAAAAGCAGATAGAAGAACATGAAGAGATTAGACTGGCTTAGCCTCCCAGCCTACATATTTATCCCGTGCTGGACGCTTCCTGCCCTCAAACATTGGACTCCAAGTTCTTCAGCTTCAGTAACTCTTTAATGAGTAAGCTTATCAATGTGCTCACTTTAAAGGAAAAATGTTTAGAGGAAGCCCATAATCATGATTATGTTGAAGAGTAAATTTGGAGATGAATAGCAATACAAATACAAACAAACAAAAGTAGATTTAAAAGTTGAGATAATTTACCCAAGATCATACAAGGGGTAAAGTAATTTAACATTTTAACTCTTGGAGTCTAACCCTTCAGAAATATGTCCTTGTCTCTCAAAACAGTGTGAGCATTTTATATTTTAAGCACATACCCAAAATATCAACAACACTTTTAATCTCTATATTTTCAGTTCTTCCATTAGAGATGGAATCATGGATGATTTTTATTTTGTGTTTTCTTTATTTTCTAAGTTTTTGAAAATAACATGTATAATCATTATGATACAGTGAGTAGTTTTTCTTTGTAGTCATAATGATTTAAGTTAAAATCACAGTTTCTGTTCATCTTGATTCATATATAATTGTCTTAAATGTAGAAGTCATGGAAATTTGCCCAAGAATATGACCTTACTGTCTTTACAGCCCAATTGTCATCAAAACTTCAACTTGTTGAAATTCATATCCTTAAAGATTTGTATTTAATTTACTTTTCTAGGTAGGCTAAATTTCAGATTAGACAGGACTCTTAGAGAACCACATGCTAGGAATTAGATGTCCTTTATATGATTGTTTTTACAAAAATGAAATTTGGAATTTTTCCATCAACTTTATATTGAGACATAAGGAAGTAATCTTACAAAATATGTTTCTGCATTTAGTTTAGATTGTAGTTTATAGCGTGCCTACTATACTACACCTTGTATATATGGGCATATGTGTGCGTATGTGTATTATTCAACTTCAACTGGTAGTATGGTTTAATACTAACAACATTTGTTAGTTTAAATTTCTTCCAGATTTAAATATTCTGGGTTACTGTAAAGCAAATTATCCTATTTGTTTGCTTTTCTCTTGTTCTAAATACTGGAGACCTTAAAACTGATCATTTTTCTCTTTCTGGGTTTGTTACTTGAAAACGCAAGGCCAAATTGGGATGCCCGTTTAGTAATACTATAGTCTTTGTGGCATGGTTTCCATCAACTACCAGATCTATTGTATTGTTTAATTCTTATTTTTATTTCGTTACCAATTTATTTCTTTAGTTGTATTTCCCGATAGTGTTATATTCCCATAACATATGTAAAATCCTTTAGGAGGAAATCAAGGGGTGTGTGTGTGTGTGTGTGTGTGTGTGTGTGTGTATGTGTGCATGTGCGCAGTATTAAACTTTACCTGATGGTATTTACCCACATTTTTCCTTGAAATATATTTTACAGTTATCTAAAACAGTGCTTATTTGCACAGTAAATGGTATTTCTTTTTTACCCCATGTGAGGTTAAATTTCAAATATCAAGATTTAGTGACCTCAAAGGTCATCTGAACCATCCTTTTATCTCTAGAGCATATTACATTCAAATTATTACACATCAATGGCCAATTATTTTGCTGAAGTTTATATTTTGATAAAGAATGCTGCATACTTAGCTTTTCAAATGCACACTCACCCATGATTAGTAATGTCAAAGAAAAATTATACCCAATGAAGTTAAAAAGACAAGAAAGACTTTATGCAAGTTTATTGCAATAGGAGTTGAGACTACAGCAACAGGGAGAAAAACTGAACTCAAACTCGATCAAAAGGCAGAAGGGATTTTAAGTACTGAGATGAGCTAGTGGAAAAGTACTGGAGAACTTTAGGGGAGTAGATTGGTCAATGTGACTAGGCCATATATATTTGCTAGTTAGCATTTATCAAAATTAGACTCCTACCCTCCCACGAGGACTGGAATAGAAGGGCACTATTACTGATGACATTTCAAAGGGATGGCTCCCAGGTCCTTGAAAAAGATATTCCTGGGTTGGACAAGTGGCCAGAGGCTGGAAGAAGATTTATATCTCAAAGGGATAAAGAATTTGCAATTATTAGTTTTCTAAAGTAAATGTTCTAAGAAAAGGGAGGTATGGGCCTACAATCAGAAAGAAATCTGTCAAAAGTTTAGGCATGCTGAGGGGAACCTAAGGCCATCTTGGATAGTAGTAGTAGTCGTCGTCGTCGTCGTCGTCGTCAATCTAGGTAAACAAAGCAATATTAGTTTCACTATGTATTTAGACCAATAGGAGAAGGTCGCTTGGTCTTTTTAAAGCTATATTTTAATATTTAAAGCACATATTTTAATGATAGTGCAGTATTTTACACATATGGTATATTCCACATTTTTCTGTATCTGTCCTGCCCTCTTCCCTAGTGAATATCTCCTATTCTAATCATTGCTGAGAATTTCCTGGGCCCATTCTCAATCATTACAGCTCACAGTTAGTCTCAGGTAACCACTGAATTTTGAAGCTTCAGTTGCTAAAGCTACCTAAATTGACAATTTCATACCCAAGACACTCATGTAAACCTCACAAGGTTGTGAGAAATGAATGTGATAATGTATGTAAAAAGCACATGTCAGAGTTCCTGGAAAATAGTAGTTAAGGGATGGTTTTCATTGATTCAACGTATTTATTTCACTTCTTGCTAGCCTTGTCACTCTTCTTTCTCTTCCTTGTTCCAGGTTTCTGGTTCCTTGTCTCTCACCCTTACCTGTGGGAGTATACCACCCCTGCTAAGAGCAGCATGCACATCTCTGGGTCCACGGACCCAGCAGTATCAATGCCTTTCCTCTCTGAATCTGCTCTTAGTCCTACCTATCATGCGTGCACACTTCAGTTTTGATTCCTACTACAGCTTTTTATGCTGCTTAGCACAGAGGGAAGCAAGGCAGACCAGCCCCATCAGCTACAAGAGTAGAATCGTCCCTGGCATCCGTAAGTTGACATAGGTGTAGTCGGTTCTCTGGCACATCACACACCTGAATAAACACTCACAGAATGTTCTGAATATTATGATTCTGATAAAGTGAAGACAAAGGAAGGACCAAAAAAATGACAGAAAAAGCTACAAGTTCAAAAAATAAAAAAGATACAAAGAAAGGCAAATGGAGAAATACAATGATCATTACTTTAAGCATTAAAAGTAGGAGAAAGCTTTTGTTTGCTTTTTGTTTTCTTTTCAAGAACTCAAGGATTAGAAAGTTACAGCATGAAAAAGAGCTGAGGGATAGTACTAGGTGACAAGTTACCCTGGAGAAACACTGGAGAATAGGCATTCTGGTGTGAAGAGACTATGAAGCTCCTAACAATAGGAGGAGCTCCATCTAAATTGCTTTTTATTTTCTTCTTTCTTCAGGTCTCCACTTCTACATTCATGTAATGGCAAAATAACTCAATCTTTGGTTTACTGATTAAAGTGAGACCATTGAGAACAGTTTTGTCTTGTCTAAATCTCTTCTACTCTCTCCTGTTCTTCTACCTATTCTCTCAACTTACGTCCCGTTTCAAAGTAATATCTTCCTTATTTATTTTCAGGATATTCCTTTAAGCCTTCTTAACCTTTCATTCCTTTTCTTTTTCATCAGTTTTCTGTCCTTATAATTAACATCCTTTCTCCTCAGAAGCAAGATCTAGTATGTGTTCAGTGGAGTAAAGAGTGTTTGTCAGTCTAATACATATAACAACTCTATTGTAAATATTTGAGAAACTATATTATGATCTTGCATAATATGTACTAAGAAAAATTTAATATATGTAGAATAAAAGAGATGGAATAAAAAGAGTAAATGCTAAGTACAAGGGAACACTGTCACATTTCTCGTGCTCTCTCTGCCATGACAATAACTTCATGAATGTATTTATAATGAAGGACGGACTGAACAGTGACCCAAATAAAATTTTAATTTTCTTTCATTTTAAGTCTATTGAGTGGTTATTATGCTTAGCCCTTAAAAAGGATAAAACATTGCTTTCCATTATTCACAAAAGAATTACATTTGTGTGAATGCTATTTTGCAATTATTCTATAGATCTCTGCTGTGACACTCAAGGAGTTTCAAATAGTCAATACAAAATGGGATTTTGAATGTTGAGAAAGTCATATAAGAATAAGTAGGGGTGGTTCAGAAAGAATATTCATTACTGGGAGATATTGAAAATGTGTTTATGGAAGAATTGATTACAGAGTCAAAACTGGTATTTTTTCAGTGGAATTGGTGCATTTTTCCCATTAAACTATTAATGACTCGGATCCAAAACATATTTAATTCATGGATCACTGCTGCAGTATTGTGTCAACATGTACTTAGGGAGTCTTCAATGTATGGATCACTGCAGTGATAGACTGTAATGGCCCCTCGTCTATCAAGTTAATGCATATTATCATAGAACACTAACACCGAGGTTATTGATAAGATATTTCACAGCTTATACCTTGTAAGAAAGTGCTGTCAGTCCCCTAAGATTATCAGTAGTAAAAGTAACAGAAAAACAGAATGTTACTAAGACTTTTTAGAAAAATAGTATTTACAAAACATAAGCTTCCTCCAATTTCACTCTATGCTTAGACGATCATTTCATTTTAACACTGATTATTTACCAAATTCTATTTTATTTTATTTTATTCATTTACTTATTTATTTACTTATTTATTTATTTATTCATTCATTCATTCATTCATTTATTTATTTGAGACAGGCTCTCACTCTGTCGCCCGAACTGGAGTGAAGGGATGCGATCTCAGCTCATATTTATTTATTTATTTGAGACAGGATCTCCCTCTGTCACCCAGGCAGGAATGCAGTGATGCCATCTCAGCTCCCTGCAACCTCCATACCTGGCACTCAAGTGATCCTCCCACCTCAGCTGCCTGAGTAGCTGGGACTACAGGCACGCCCCACCATGCCTGGCTAATTTTTGTATTTTTTGTAGAGATGGGATTTTGCCATTTTGCCCAAGCTGGTCTTGAACTCTTGGACTCAGGCAATCCACCTGCCTCATCCTCCCAAAGTGCTGGGATTATAGGCATGTGCCACTGTGCACAGCCCCTAAACTCTATTTGATTGTAAGGTATATTCAGCTCTGCTGCATCTTTTGTCCATTAATGTGCATCATTTTCTTAGACTGCTTCATAGGAATAACATCACTTATATGAGGTTGAATAACTAGGAAGTGGGAGCTCTGGTGAATTAAACAACTCTGATGAATTAAACAAGGAGACCGTAGGTGATATACTAAGTTTGATACCTCCCCTCCCCTAGGCAGTGGCAGGATATACTACTTTACATTTAATCAAGAGTTTTTGCTGGCATATTGTAATTATTAACAGACATTACTGAGCATCTTCCTTTCTATAAGAAAAGTACAACAAAGACTCTATTTGATAATGCATGTAGAACATTTTAAATTCTCCATAAAATTAATTTCAGCCTGTTCTCAGTTGATAGTTATTCCAAGAATAATTTTTACATTATTAAAAATGTCAATCAATAACAGCCATAAGGAAAGATATGTACACGACAATATATACCAACCACTCTTTCCATTTGTTTTCACTTCCATCTGACTTCTACTTGAAACTTATAATATAAAATCTATATTTATTACTTGTATTTGTTAATAAATAAAAATGGAACAATAAATAGAACAAACAACTGATTCATACAATAACACAAATGAATCTAAAATGCCTTTTTAAGTGAAAGAAGTCAGAAAAACATCTACATATTATACGAGTCTTGGTAAGTGACATTCTGGAAGAGGATGACTGACAGTTCAATGGTTGCTACAGATAGTGGATAGGAAAAGCCAGGGGACAATGGAGCAGTATGAGAAAAATTGGGGGGTGATCGAATAATTCTGTACATTATTGCAGTGCTGGAAACATAACTCTGGATTTCCCAAAAACCATGGGACCTCCAAAAGCTTGATAAATAAAATTGGTAGATGGCATTTAACCAAGTGATCAAGAGTAACATCACCAGTAATAACACATATTTATGTAATGTATCCCTGATATAATGTGCTGAGAAGTGATAGTCATACTAAAATCCCTACTTTAACCTAATCATAAGAATATATCAGACAAATCTAAATCAAGTAATATTCTACAAAATACTGTCCAGTACTCTTAAAAATGTGAAGGTAATGAAAGACAAGGAAAGCCAGAGGAACTGTCACAGATTAGACGAGCCTCAGGAGATATGCAATTAAATGCAATGTTGGATCCTGGATTGGACCCTGGAATGAAATAAGGACATTCGTGGATAAATTACAAAAGCCAAGTAAGGTCTGTAATTTAGTAATTAGCATGTATCACTGTTAATTTCCTAGTTTTGATAACTTTACCATGGCTCTGTAAGATATTAACATTAGGAGAAGAAAGAAAATGGTGTGAAGGATGGATTATCTTTGCAACTCCTCTGTAATTCTATAATTATTTAAACACAAATTGTTTTTAAAAATCTAATGAAAGGACATGCCATACTGCAGGGGTTATATTCTCATGTGCATCAAGTTGCCATGAAGCTAGGAGAAACCAATAGTCACAAAACATGACATTGTTTTCACCAAAAAAACTACTACTAATAATGTGATTTGGATTAAATACTGTCTAACCCCATCTTTTTCATTCTCTTATAAGACTTTAGAATTAGAACCTGTTTTCTGGTTTATGTTTCTAAAAGCAACTAGGAAAATCAACGGTACTAGTTATTGTTATTGTTTTAACCTCGGCATAAACAGATGATTGGCCAGTTGATATAAGCAGAAATCATAAGACACAACTCACCCTCTCTAAATTATTCCTCTCAAGGTCTAGTCCATGTTTCTATTCCCAGAGAGAATCATGGATTCACAGAATGCTTGACATATGGGAGATCTTAGAGAAATTATTCAAATCAGAGGTTGTCAACTGTTTGAGTACAAAAACTTCTCAATGTTTGACAGCAGCGCAGGAGACAAGAATGAGGCCACATGAGCATTATTCAAATCCTTAATGCCCCAGCTGCTACCAGATTTTTTCTTAAGTTTCTTCTGTTTGTCCATTTAGACTCTTTGGAAATTTTTGTTCAAATAAATAATACTAAGCCTGAAAGATTTTTAAACCATTGCTCTATGTCAAGCTTTTTGTTTAAAAAGAAGGAATATGAGGTAAAGATGTGAGGTGACTTGTCCATGGTCATACAATGTTTTAATGGTAAAGTTCAGACACTAGAACTCCCAAATTTTGGTGCACTATTTCTTTTTCTAGAGCCCATATTCTAACTTATCTTACCTCCCCAATGTGGTAACTGACTTCTAGAGAAATCTCCTTAAACTAAAGAGTATTCCAGGTCAATTGAGTAAAGAAATGTTCAAACTTGATACCATTGTACAGGGTAACTGATTATTCTCACCTTATTGCAGTGGTAATCAATGCCTGAATTAATCATTGAACACGGACATAGATCTATATAGCTATACAGAGACATACTCACAAAATTGGTTAAGAACTTTAACACTTTTATATGTGTGTCCTGCTCCTCTTCCTAGTAAATGGAAAATTGTGCCTGAGAAAATGAATTCCTGGTCTGAGTTAAAGTCCTATTAGAAAAATACGTTGTTTCTCCACAATCCTAGTCCCTTAGATTATGTATGAAATTTTAACTCCCGAATATCTCTTATGCTCAAGAATGAAACTATCTCTTATGCTCAAGAATGAAACCAGCCAATATTTTAATGGCAACAAGTAATCAGAATTTTCGTATTTCCTGAAGGATGGGCTTAGTAGAAAAAGAGAAAAATAGCTGGTGACAGCCAGGAGCTGGCCAGTGCTATTCGCTGGGCTTTGATGTACAAGGAGTTGGGCTAGTACTCGTGCTATGCCATGTTATTCTCATGTTGAATATAGACAATTTCACACAACCCCAAGGTGAGATATGACCACTCTGTTTCACTGATAGTCTTGTTTCTTCACAAAACAAGACCACTGAATTATTTTGTCTGATGACAGATAAGAACATACACATTTTCAACCACAGAAAAAATGATCAAACATCTGCTTATCCTGGCTAATGTGAATAACTGCTGCTTCTTACCAAACAAACTTGCTTCATTCTTCTTAGTTTCTAGGTAAGAATTGCTAAGATGCACATGTAGAGTTACCCCTGCTTTCTAATGGCATCCAATCCAGAGTCAACCCTGCTTCCTAGAATCCTTCCCTAAAGCACCTAATAGAAACCAAAATTCTCCAAGGAGTCCTCTCTTACTCACACACTCCATGGTTCCCTGTACTGCATGTTCTCCATGTTGCTGTAAGTCGAATAAACCCAACTGTCTTGAGTGACAGGTGTGTTCCTGGTGACCTTTGGCTGAAGGGCATTGACAACAGTGTCAGAAGAAGCAAGTTCATATACAATTTACCTATATAATAAACCTGCACATGTACCTTTGAACTTAACATAAAAGTTAAAAAAAAAACAAAAAAGAAGGAAGTTTACAATATTCATGGAATGACCAATATGAAAGTGGCTAGAGGCCATTTTGAATGTCAGTCCTTCTTTTCCCAACACCCTCCCCATCTCCATATGAGAAACAAAACAAAAACAAACAAAACAAAACAAAAAACAGGCAGGCTCAGGCTCAGGCCTGTAATTCCAGCACTTTGGGAGGCCGAGGCAGACAGATGACTTGAGGCCAGGAGTTTGAGACCAGCCTGGCCAACATGGTGAAACCCCATCTCTACTAAAAATACAAAAATTAGCTGGGCGTGGTGGTGCCCGCCTGTAATCCCAGCTACTCAGGAGGCTGAGGCAGGAGAATCACTTGAACCTGGGAGGTGGAGGTTACAGTGAGACAAGATCATACCACTGCACTCCAGCCTGGGTGACAGAGTGAAACTGAGTCAAAAAAAAAAAAAAAAAAAAAAAGCTAAGAAGAAGACACTGATTATTTCAGGAGTCAAAGTCTTTAGGTTCTATCACCTCATAAGCAGTCCCTGACCTCTGCTTTCCCTGTCTTGACCCCTGGAGAGGCTGGGTGCTAGCCTACAGTGACTATACTACAGGAACAGGAAAGAAAGACCCAAGCCAGAGAGGTATCTGTTTGTTTTGTGCTTGTCCTAGCCTCCCAGATTGCTATGCCATCGCTGAAGGAGAAAACTTCCTCTCATGGCACACTGGCCTAATAGGCCCTTGAAACTACCCAAATCATCATTTCAAGTCCAATAATGACTTACTGTTTGATCTTGCATTTTGCAAACCAGCTGAGGGCCTACAAACAACAGAAGGTGAGCCCTCCAGGTAGATTGCTGGTTAAATAAAAATCTAAACTTGCCCAGGGTTATCACTACATACTTCAGTGATAGTCTCCTGCTTGGTCTACCAGAACAGACTAAATTGTCCCATTTTGATAACTTACCCTCTTCTAGCAATCTCTGTTTACAGCTAGCAACGTTTATTCACTTACTGGCAAGCTATGCAAAGGAACATTGCCAAATTCAATCTGTTAAGACAGCTGTGCTATACTACTATACCCTCCTCACAACTCTATTATTCCAGAATGTTTTGATCCATACTTTCTATTGAATATTCTGAAGTGTATTATGGCTTATAAAGTAGAGGAGAAGATGCGGAAATCACCCACCTTCTGCATTGATCTCACTGGGAGCTGCAGACTGGAGCTGTTCCTATTCGGCTATGTTGCCCTGGAACCCACACGGGGGCCTGTCGGGGGGTTTGAGGGGTAGGGGAGGGATAGCATTAGGAGAAATAGCTAATGTAGATGACAGGTTGATGGGTGCAGCAAACCACCATGGCACGTGTATATCTAGGTAACAAACTTTCACGTTCTGCACATGGATCCCAGAACTTAAAGTATAATAGTAAAAACAAAGTAAAGGAGAAGAGGCAACCTTTTTTCTCAATCGATTTGTGAAAGTGATTTATTATCATTTATTAGGGATCAGATAGATTATTTTAAAAAGTCACCATAAAAACATTTTGTTCTTCTTTTCCACGTATATTTGCATTCAGGAGAGAGAGAAATTCCTTTCTCCATCTCCCTTTAACTATTTGTTTGGGTCCCCAAAATTTAGGAGAGGTACGAGAAATTAAATGAGAATAAGATACTTCCACATGAAAGGATATAAGATTTGCAAAGGTAGCAGCAAGCCACAGTAAGTTATTTAGAAATTCATTAATTCACTCTTTGAATGCTTAGATTAATTGCATCAAAATTAGTGTTTGCCTCTGGAACAACTAGGTGGTGATAAATTTATTAAATGTCTTTTATCCTGACAAATCCTAAATTGCCAAATGTTGCTTTGTTTATGTGTGTAAATATATGCAAAGTAATTCAAACTTTACTTTGAAAGCCTTCAACTTTATTTATCACTAAAATTGCCTGTCAGCCACAGAAGAGACAAGGAGGTAATTTGTTCATGGTTGGAAGTGGAGCCCAGGGAGACGTGATTAACCTGGCTGAAGGCAGCGGGGATTTTCTACATGTAGTTCAACAGATTAATACTGATCTTTCATGATCCTTCAAATTATAGTTTGCCTTCTCCTAATTGTCTAGGTTGAAAATATTCTGTCTCTTACACATGACAAGAGCCAATTTATTAATTCTTCCATCTTAAACACGTGGGGTCAAACAGATATCTTAGTTTGGCACATATCTTACAGGTGGTGGCCATATGCTACCAGATCTGTTATGTCATTTAACAGAATCTCAAAACTGCTTGTCCTCAAAAACTTAAGAGAGGCTGTGCTATACACAAGCTTTGTAGGCTCAATAAACAGTATGTATGCATAGGGGGGAGGAGGGGAGTTCCCCTCGGTTCTCTGAAGGTTCACTGGAAAATCAAGTTGTAAAAGGCAGATTAATTGGAGAAAGGGCATACAAATTTATTTAACATGTATTCATGGGAGCTTTCAGGATGAAAACCCAAAGATACAGGGGAAATTATCCATTTTTATGCTCAGGCTCAACAAAATATGGAAAGCTGTATAGAAATGTGATTGGACAAAAAGGTTGTGATCTAATGCTAATAGACTGGGTAGGGAAAACCAGCAATACCTGTCTGTCTAGATTCTTCTTGGCCTCTCTGAGCATCCATTGTTTCTCCTGGGTATAGGTTAGGACCCACTCTGGAATGGGGTCTTATGACCTACAGTCAAAAAAGGTAGCTCAGATATTTTCTTTATGGGCAGTTTTTATACAGAAAGGCGGAGGGAAAGAGTCATTTTGTTTGTTTGTTTGTTTGTTTTGTTTTGTTTTGAGACGGAGTTTCACTCTTGTTGCCCAGGCTGGAGTGCAATGGTGTGATCTCAGCTTACTGCAACCTCCACCTCCTGGGTTCAAGCGATTCTCCTGGCTCAGCCTCCCAAGTAGCTGGGATTACAGGCAACTGCTACAAAGCCCAGCTAAGTTTTGTATTTTTAGTAGAGATGGGGTTTTGTCGTGTCAGCCAGGCTGATCTCGGACTGCTGACCTCAGGTGATCCACCCGCTTCAGCCTCCAAAAGTGCTGGGATTACAGGTATGAGCCACCGTGCCCAGCCAGGAAAGAGTAATATTTTTAAGTTTTATTGCTGGTTTGGGGAAAAAGGGATTCTAGTTTCTATGACATGCCTTGAGGAAAAGGGATTCTAGTTTCCATGGATAGACTTAGCAGAGAATGGGCCTGAGACAGGAGGGCTGGAGAAGGTCAGAGAAATACTTTTCTTCTGAGGCTGCTGCTGAGGGCTTATTTTTGGGATATTGTGTTCTTCGACCCAATATATGCCCCATATATAATAATAATTTCTCACTTATACTGAGAAAGTGAGTTCTAAGCACTTACTTTGTTCTAAGCACTTTATATGTAATAATTTATTTAATTCTTAGCACAACCTTACAAGATACGTACTATTGTTGTGTTCATTTTTCATATAAAGAAACTGAGGCATGAAATTCTTCGTTAGCTTGCCAAAGGTCACACAACTAATGAATAGCAGAGTTATATCTATATTTAAATCCAGGCAGCACAGTTCCACAGCCTACATTTATGATGTTAGACTGTCTTTCTTACAGTAAACAAGTATCTTCCCAAAGTATGTAGATACTGCGATGACTGATCAAAAAAGAAATTCAAGAGACACAGATACTAATTATCAGAAGTCAATGAATGTCAACAGTATGACTGCTTTTATGTTGCAGTTTCTTGAAATTATCTTGGTATTCAAAATGAAGTTTAAATTCTCAAATGTCTGGAAAATATGGACCTAGCACATTTCATCCAACTTGGTGAGCCTCTTCTTCATCTCTCAAGAACAATCAGAGGCTGAATTTTCCAAGAATAACAAGTGGGCTCTGGTTATTTCTGAATAGTAAAGATCACCTGGGCTGGGTGCAGGAAGGAGACTATTGAAAGCATGATCTCCTGGAAGTATGGGCAACTCGAGAGGCACACCTGACCTGACCATAAAGTGAGAAGCACAATCAGGATAGATGCATCACCAGGGCAGGGATCCATGGGCAACTAAACCAATGCCTGCACACCATGGGTCAACACTGAGATGAGAATTGTGTGTCAGCATTCTAAGGCATCTAGCCATCAGATGTAGACGTAAGGCCTTTTGGCCACACCTGCCTGCAAAGGGTTGGATCTTTGGATCCTCAGGAGACGGATGTCCTAGTAGAACTGTGAAAGTCACAGTCTGTGTACGTGGCTGATAAGGCAGTGATGAGAACCAGTCCTCCATTATAACTACATGACTATAATGCATTACTATTACCTTCAAAATCCATGACAATCTTGGTAGACAAACATTTTCTGGGGCAAATAATCGCTAGGATAATGTTCTTACTCCTTTAAGTTTGTTTTAATGACTGTTTGTACATCTCTTTCCTATTTCCCAGAAATGTGGTAAAGACTTTGAATATAATTAATAGAAAAATAATTATGTATGTGAAAACAAGAATGAAGATTCTCATACAACACATGAAAAAGTATGATGGGTTTGAATTTTCATAGAGTGTTCACAACATGATTTTAATCACACCCCCAGCTTATAGACTCCAGCATATATGGCCAAAATGTATGTTTAACAGAGTAGGAAGAAGCATTTGCTACTAAACCAGCTATAAGAGTATCCTAAACAAATGGCCGGGCGCGGTGGCTCAAACCTGTAATCCCAGCACTCTGGGAGGCCGAGGCAGGCAGATCACGAGGTCAGGAGATTGAGACCATCCTGGCTAACATGGTGAAACCCCGTCTCTACTAAAAATACAAAAAAATTAACCATGCATGGTGGCGGGCGCCTGTAGTCCCAGCTACTTGGGAGGCTGAGGCAGGAGAATGGCATGAACCCAGGAGGCGGAGCTTGCAGTGAGCCGAGATCGGGCCACTGCACTCCAGCCTGGGAGACAGAGCGAGACTCCGTCTCAAAAAAAAAAAAAAAAAAAGTATCCTAAACAAATAATGTCCACCATGACTAGCACTGCTCACACTCCATTTGCATTTTCTAAAGTAGGCAAGGGTAATGGAATTGATACACATGTTATTTTTGCTTGCATCATTTTTTTTCACTTAGCCCAAAACTTACCATTAAGGTCCCTTATCATTTAGTCCAATCTTTGCCTGCTAACTAGTCTATGAACTGAAAATGATATGAATAACTAATCAGCCTAAAATGATCTATGTAAGCCCATTTGTTCCATTCCTCTTTGGCTTTCTTCTGACTGAGCTTTTGTGACCTCATGAAAAATGGCTGTTTTATCTGAAAATGTGTTTTATTTCTAGGTAATGGAGTATGTCAACTTCCATTTCTTATGGAATTCACAGACAATAGTCCAGCATAACAAGACATTTCTTACATTCTTATGTGCTTAGTCTTTTCCACTATATACTTAAACACAACAGACATCCTAATCTTTTTTTTTTTTTTTTTTTGAGACAGAGTCTCGCTCTGTCGCCCAGGCTGGAGTGCAGTGGCACGATCTCAGCTCACTGCAAGCTCCCCCTCCTGGGTTCACGCCATTCTCCTGCCTCAGCCTCCCGAGTAGCTGGGACTGCAGGCGCCCGCCACCACGCCCGGCTAATTTTTTGTATTTTTAGTAGAGACAAGGTTTCAGCATGTTAGCCAGGATGGTCTTGATCTCCTGACCTCGTGATCTGCCAGCCTCAGCCTCCCAAAGTGCTGGGATTACAGGCGTGAGCCACCGCGCCCGGCACCCAATCTTTACTTACAGCTCTTGACTTCAAAACTTGGGTTTTCAATTTCTACAGGTTTTCTTTTATATAGCACAGATATTTAGCTATAGAACAGTCCATTTAGTCTTCCACTCATGTAGCTCTGAAGAAAGCGCACCTATTTCTTGAGGCGTTCTCAGTTAAGTGAATTTGGCTCTGTCTTCCCAGCTCTTAGTTCTTTCATTAGTGTTAGAGAAAACTTCAGTGAAATTTACTTGTATTCCCTGTAATGGAGGCACCTTTACTCTCATTTTATTGCTAAGAGTTTTAAAATTGCGTTTTCAGGGTTGTAATTATGAGTTTTTTCAGAAAATTCAGATTCAAGCTCTTATGGTTATTGCTATATTGATTTAGTTGTATATAAGTCTGAAGGAGTTATCACCAATTAATCTGTCATAAACTGTGATATTTATATTACTGATAGAGTCATTTGGTTAGAAGTATCCCCACTGAAGTGGCTTGAAATGATTGATACATGATATGTCAAGATTCTTAGTGGTTGTTTGTTTTGTTTTGTTTTTTGTTGTTGATTTTTTTCGAGATGGAGTCTCGCTTTGTTGCCAGGTTGGAGTGCAGTGGCATGATCTCGGCTCACTGCAACCTCCGTCTCCCTGGTTCAAGCGATTCTCCTGCCTCCGCCTCCTGAGTAGCTGGGACTACAGGCACATGCCACCACGCCCAGCTAATTTTTGTATTTTTAGTAGAGACAAAGAGTTTTACCATGTTGGCCAGGATGGTCTCGATCTCTTGACCTTGTTATCCACCTGCCTCGGCCTCCCAAAGTGCTGGGATTACAGGCGTGAGCCACCGCACCCGGCCAAGATTCTTAGTTTTCAATTGCAAGTTAGACTCGGTAAAACTTTTTTTTTTGAGATGGAGTCTCACTCTGTTGCCAGGCTGGAGTGCAGTGGCATGATCTCAGCTCACTGCAACCTCTGTCTCCCTGGTTCAAGCGATTCTCTTGTCTCAGTCTCCCAAGTAGCTGGGACTACAGGCGGGTGCCACCACACCTGGCTAAATTTTTGTATTTTTAGTAGAGACGGGGTTTCACCATGTTAGCCAGGATGGTCTCGATCTCCTGAACTCGTGATCCACCCGCCTCGGCCTCCCAAAGTGCTGGGATTACAGGCATGAGCCACCACACCTGGCCCAAACTTTTCTTTTTTCAGTGTCTGAATAAATGTGTATTTTTTGGAGCCCATGGGGCCACAACAACATGAAGACAGGAATCTAGATCATTAGGAGATACAATAAAGTTATTGTTTCACTGTCACTCACTTTGTAAAAATAATTGAATTTTTAAATTTCAATCTATCAGCCTCTCTGTATGAGAGATGTTCTGTCTACTAACTAGTCCCCATACTGCTTTCTTTTAAAAGTAAATATTTGCTCAGCTAGATGATATTTAAATTAAAATAAAATGTTTAAAATGTTTGTTTCCTTTAGGTATTTCTTTCTGGTCATTGAATCTCAAAGATGAAATAATTTTTAAAACTTATTTTTAAATGAGGGAAACAGCTCCCAGTAACTAGCTTTTATCTGTACATGTTAGTGACAGCACTAGACCAGATACTGAGCTCCTGATTCCTGAACCCCGGTTCTTTAATATGTCACTTTGCTTCTGAAATCTCCAAGGGAGTGGGCATATGTAAATTCTGACATTTACTTTAAATGACAATTTGAGTGTATAAAACATGGGCATTTCATCTGTGAGCCAAGAGTCACAGCTAACTTCTAAGTCGAAACTTCTATCATGGGATTATAGCAGAAAAAAGACTGTTTGTACAGAAACAGAGTCGAGGCATAAAGAAAACAAACTATCTATCTTCCCCAAACCCATATACTAGCAAATATCTAATGCCAAAATACATACGGTTTTTATGTTAATTATAATTTAATGTTCACAGCAAGTCTTTTCCAGTTTCTTAGTGTGTGACCTGCTCCACGCACTACAAAATCCACCATTTCCTGCTTTCTTATTTTGTGAACGATGTGTATCCACTTATCTGTAGCAAGGCATCTATGGTCTATGGATTTGTCTCAAAAGATAAAGGAAACTAATGCTTTGTTTTAGTGAAAGATGTTTCAGGTAGTATATTAAACATTTAATACAGATTATTTTATTTGCTCCTCACTGTAATCTGTGACATAGGTATCATTCCCTTTTAAAGACAAGAAAAATGAAACCCAAAGTTACATGGACGACGTAATATATAATAGTAAAATTCAGAAAATATTTTAAAGTTTAATAAAACAGTCAACTGTGGTAAGCTTTTAGTGCAGTCATTAAAATGATGACGATAAAAAATAGAGTGACAAGAAAAAAAATGTATGAGCATATTATATTAAAAAGAATATATGGAGGGAGAGAAGCAAGACGGTGGAATAGAAGAAGGCTGCACCAATTGTCCCCCCACCAATAGGAACACTGAATTCAACAACTATCTACACATAAGACAGCACCTTCATAAGAACCAAAAATTAAGTGAGCACTCATAACAGCTGGTTTTAACTTACTAAAAGAGGCACTGAAAATGGAAAGAAAAACAGTCTTGAATTGCTGAGGCCACCCACCCCCCATCTCCCAGCAGTGGCTGCATGGTACAGAGAATCTGTGCAACTCGGGAGGGAGAACACGGTGATTATGAGACTTTGCATTGAACTCAGTTCTGCCCTGTCACAGTGTAAAGCAGAACCAAGCTGTATATAGTTGATGCTCGCCCATGGAGGGAGCATTTGGAACAGCCCCAGCTGGAGGGGAATCACCTATCCCAGCAGTCAGAACTTGAGTTTTAGCAAGCCTTGCCACCACTGGTTGGAGTGCTCTGAGGCCCTAAATAAATATGAAGGGCAGTCTAGGACACAAGAACTGCAACTTTTTGGTGAGTTCTGGTGCTGAGTAGTGATCAGAGCCAGTGAACTTGGAAGGCACATGGCCTACTGAGACACCAGCTGGGGCAGCTAAGGGAGTGCTTGCACCACCCCTCCCCTAACCCCAGACTGTACAGTTCATGACTCCAAAAGAGACCCCTTCTGACCCCTTGCGGAGAGAAAAGGAAGAGTAAAGGGGACTTTTGTCTTGGGTTTTGGATACCAGCTCAGCCAACAGAAAGCTAGGGCACTGGACAAATTAATGAGGCCCCCATTCCAGACCTTAGCTCCTGGACAACATTTCTAGACACACAGTGAGCAAAAAGGAACCTGCTACCTTGAAGGGAAGGACCTAGTTCTGGCAGGATCTATCACCTGCTAACTAAAGAGACCGTAGACCCTGAATAACCAGCAGCAATACCCAGGTAGTAGGCTGGGGGCCTTGGGTGAGACTCTACCATGTGCTGGTTTCAGTTAAGACTCAGTACATTCCCAGTTCTGATGGCTATTACAAGAGATTCCATATGCTTGAGAAAAGCAGAGAAAAAAGTAAGGGAACTTCGTCTTGTACCTTAATTAGCAGGTTGACCACAGGGGAGTCCACCTGGTTCTCTAACCAGGTGGACTCTTGGGGTCCCTGATTCCAGGTCTTGTTTCTGGGATGGCATTTCTGGACCTGCACTGGGCCAGAAGGGAGCCCATCACCCTAAAGGGTGAGTCCCAGGCCTGGCAACATTAACCACAAGCTGACTGAAGAGCCCATGGGCCTTAAGTGAACATTGGTGGAAGCCTGGCAATACTCCCCATGCAACTGTGGTAGTAATGGCAAAGGGATGAGGTTCCCCTGCCTATGAAAAGGGGAGGGAAGAGTAGGAAGGACTGGATCTCATGGTTTGAGAGCAAGTTCATCAACAGTAAAATAGAATACCAGGTAGATTTCTAAAGTTTTTGACTCCAGTCCCTAGCTCCTGGACAGCATCTCTGGATCCAGCTGGGATCTGGGAGAACTTACTGCCCTGAACAGAAGGACATGAGCCTATCTGCCTTTGCCACCAGCTAATTGTACAGCCTTAGGGTCTTGAGCAAACATAGGCAGTAGCAAGGTTGTGATTACTGTAGGCCTTGGGGAAGACCCAGTGCTGTAACGGCTTCAGGACTGATCCAGTGTTATCTCAGTAGTGGTGGTCCAGGTGGCTAAGCATAGAGAGCAAGACTCCATCTTTTGGGGAGAAAATAAAGGAAGAGAACAAAAATCTCTGCCTGGCAATGCAGAGAATTTTGGTGTCTTATACAAAACTACCAAGGCAGTACCTCTATGAGTCGGCAAGAACCACAGTGTTAATGGAGTTGGGGTGTCCCCTAATGCAGTTATGACTTAGATCACAACACCCAAGTCCTTTTAAATACCCAGAAAGCCTTCCCATGAAGGACGGTTACAAATAAGCCCAGATTGTGAAGACTATAGTAAATGCCTAACTCTTCAATGCCCAGAAACCAGTGAATACCTGTAAGTGTCAACACCATCCAAGTAAACATGACCTTACTAAATGAACTAAATAAGGCACCATGGACCAATCATGGAGAAACAGACATATGTGACCTTTCCGATAGACAATTCAAAATAGCCGTTTTGGGGAAATGCAAAATAATTCAAGATAACAGAGAAGGAATTCAGAATTCTATCAAATACATTTAACAGATTGAAATAATTAAAAAGAATTTAGCAGAAATTCTGGAGTTGAAAAATGCAACTGACATAATGAAAAACACATCAGTCTTTTAATAGCAGAATTGATCAAGCAGAATAAATAACCAGTGAGCTTGAAAATACACAGTCAGAGGAAACAAAAGAATAAAGGACACCTACAAGGCCTGGAAAATAGCCTCAAAAGGGCAGATCTAAGAGTTATTGGTCTTAAAGATGAGGCAGAGAAAAAGATAGGGTAGAAAGTTTTTTCAAAGGGATAATAACAGAGAACTTCCCAAATCTAGAGAAAGATATCAATATCTGAGTATGAGAAGGTTACAGAGCACCAAGCAGATTTAACCCAAGGAAGACTACATAAAGGCATTTAAAAATCGAACTCCCAAAGGTCAAGGACAAAGAAAGGATCCTAAGAGCAGCAAGAGAAAAGAAACAAATAACAAAATTGGAGCTCCAATATGTCTGGCAGCAGACTTTTCAGTGGAAACCTCACAGACCAGGAGAAAGTGGCACGATATATTTAAACTGCTGAAGGAAAAAAAAACACTTTTACCCTGGAATGGTATATTCAGTAAGAATTTCCCTCAAACATTAAGGAGAAATAAAAACTTCTCTAGACAAAAAAAAGCCAAGGGACTTCATCAACACCAGACCCGTCCTACAAAAAATGCTAAAGGGAGTACTTCAATTAGAAAGAAAAGGATAATTAATGAGCAATAAGAAATCATCTGAAGGTAGAAAACTCATTGCTTATAGTAAGGACACAGAAAAACTACAGAATATTATGACACTCTAACTGTGGCATGTAAACCACTCTTATCTGAAGTAGAATGACTAAACAATAAACTAATTAAAACTAATAACTACAATAACTTTTCAAGACGTAGTGCAATAAGATATAAAAAGAAACAACAAAAGGTTAAAAATCAGGGGAATGAACTCAAAGTATACTTTTTTATTGGCTTTATTTTTGTTTGTTTGTTTATGCAAAGTGTTAAATTATGATCTCCTAAAAAGAATGGTTTATAAGATAGTGTTTTAAGCCTCATGGAAACCTCAAAACCATATAAAACAAGAAAATGGCAGGAGTAAGTCCTTATCAATAAATAACATTCACTGTAAATGGACTAAACTCTCCAATCAAAATACATGGAGTGGCTGATGGACTATAAAAAAAACAAGACGCAGTGACTTGTTGCCTACAAGAAACTTACTTCATATATAAAGACACATATCGAGTGAAAATAAAGGGATGGAAAAAAGATATTCTATGCCAACAGAAACCAAAAAAGAGCAAGAGTCACTATACTTACATCAGACAAAATATATTTCCATATGATAACCATAAGAAGATACAAAGAAAGTTACTATATAATGATAAAGGGATCAATTCAGCAAGAGTATATGACAATTGTAAATACATATATACATCCAAGACTGAAGCACCCAAATATATAAAGTAAATATTATTAGAGCTAATGAGAGAGATAAATTCCAACACATAATAACTAGAGACGACACACTTCAAAATCACACATTCAGGATTGGACAGATCCTCCAGACAGAAAATCAACAAAGAAATATGAGACTTACTCTTCACTACAGAACAAATGGACATAATAGATATTTACAGAATATTTCATCCAATGACTATGGAATACACAGTCTTCTCCTCAGCACATGGATTATTCTCAAGTACAAACCACATGTTAGGTCACAAAACAAGTCAAAAAAATGCAAAAATCTGAAATAATATCAAGCATCTTCTCTGACCACAATGGGATAAAACTATAAATCTATAACAAGATGGATTTTGGAAAGTATGCAAACACATGGAAATTAAACAATATGCTCCTGGATGACCAGTGAGTCAATGGAAAAATTAAGAAGGACATTTAAAAATGTCTTCAAACAAATGATAACAGAAACATAGCATAACAAAACCTATGGTGTACGTTTCTGTTATTTATGTTCCCATACTAAGAGGGAAGCTTAGAGCTAAAACTGCCTACATCAAAAGAGAAGAAAAATTTCAAATAAACAACCTAATGATACATCATAAAGAACTAGAAAAGCAAAAGAAACTAAAATCAAAATTAGTAGAAGAAAAAAGTTCTCATGATCAGAGCAGAAATGAATAAAAATGAAATGAAGAAAAAATATAAAAGATCAATAAAACTAAAACTTTGTTTCTTGAAAAGATAAACAAAATTGACAAACCTTTAGAAAGACTAAGAAGAGAGAGAAGACTCAAATAAATATATTTAGTGATGACAAAGGAGACATCATGACTGATACTGCAGAAATTTAGAGGATCATTAGAGACTACTATAAACAACTTTATGCCAATAAGTTGAAAAACCTTGAATAAGTGGATAAATTCCTAGATACATATAATCTACCAACATTGAACCATGAAATACAAAACCTGAACAGACCATAAACAAGTAACAGGATCAAAGCTGTAATGAGAAATTTCCCAGCAAAGAAAAGTCTGGGACCTAATGGCTTTACTGCTGAATTCTATCAAACATTTAAAGAACAACTAATATCAATCCTACTCAAACTATTCAAAAAGTAGAAGAGTAGGAAATACTTTCAAACTCATTCTGTGAGGCCAGTATTACCCTGAAATCAAAACTAGACAAAGATATATATATATAAAAAGAAAGTACAAGGCAATATCCCTGATGAATATGGATACAAAAATTCTCAATAAAACACTAGCAAACAAAATTCAACAAACACATTAAAAAGATCCTTTATCATGACGAATTAAGATTTATCCCAGGAATACAAGGATGGTTTAACCTATGCAAATCAATCAATGTGATACATCGTATCATTAGAATAAATGGAAAAAAATCATATGATCATTTCAATTGATGCCGAAAAAGCTTTTATAAAATCCAACATGTCTTCATGATAAAAACCCTCAAAAACTGGGTACAGAACTGGGTACAGAAGGAACATTCCCCAACACAATAAAAGCCATATACAACAGACCCACAGCTAGTATGATACTGAAGGGGGAAAATCCAAAGGCCTTTCCTCTAAGATCTGGAACTTGACAACAAGGATACCCGTTGTCACAAGTTATTCAGCATAATACTGGAAGTCCTAGCTAGGGCAATCATATGAGAGAAGAAAAAAGGGCATCCAAATTAAAAAGGAAGAAGTCAAACTACCCTTGCTCGCAGATGATGTGATTTTATATTTGAGAAAACCAAAAGACTCCATGAAAAACTATTAGAACTTATAAACAAATTTTGTAAAGTTGCAGGATATAAAATCAACATACAAAAATCTGTAGCATTTTTTATATGCCAACAGTGAACAATCTAAAGAAGAAATAAACAAGGTAATCTCATTTACAATAGCTACAAATAAAATACCTTGGAATTAACTCAACCAAAGAAATGAAAGATCTCTGTAATAAAAACGATAAAACACTAATGAAACAAATTGAAGATGACACCTGCCAAAACAGGAGATATTCCATGTTTGTGGATTGGAAAAATCAAAGTTCTTAAAATGTCTATACTACCAAAAGCAATCTACAGATTTAATGCAAGCCCTATTAAAATACCAATGATGTACTTCACAGAAATATTTTAAAAAATCCTAAAATTTATATGGATCTACAAAAGACCTAGAATAGCCAATGCTATTGCAAGCAAAAAGAACAAAAGGAGTCAGATTATCTGACTTCAAACTATATTACAGAGCTATAGTAATCAAAATGGCATGATACTGGCATAAAAACAGACACATAGACCAATGAAACAGAATAGAGAATTGAGAAATAAATCCTTTCATCTACAGTGAACTAATTTTCAACAAAGGTGCCAGGAATATACTTTGGAGAAAGGACAGTCCCTTCAACAAATGGTGCTGGACAAAACTGTATATTCATATGCAGAAGAATGAAACAAGACCCCTATCTCTAGCCATATATAAAATTCAAATCAAAATGGATCAAAGGCTTAAATTTAAGACCTCAGACTATAAAACTACTAAAAGAAAACATTGAGGAAACTCTTCAGGACATTGAATGGGCAAAGAATTATTGAGTAATAACCCACAGACATGGGCAACCAAAGCAAAAATGGATGAATGGGATGACATAAAGTTAAAAACTTCTTGCACAGCAAAGAAAGGAATCAACAATGTGAAGAGACAACCTACAGAATGGGAGAAAATATTTGCAAAATGCCCATCTGAAATGGGATTAATAACTAGAATATATAAGGGGCTCAAACAAATATATAAGAAAAAAATCTGATAATCTGATTTAAAAATGGCCAAAAGATCTGAATAGATCTTTCTCCAAAGAAGATACACAAATGGAAAACAGTCGTTTGAAAAGATGCTCAATATCATTGATCATCAGAGGAATGCAAATAAAAACTACAGTGAGGTATTATCTTTCCACAGTTAAAATGGCTCTTATCTAAATGACAGTCCATAATAAATGCTGACCAGGATGTGCAGTAAAGGGACCCCTTTAAATTGTTGGTGGGAATGTAAATTAGTACACCCACTATGAAGTGAAATGTGTAAGATCCTTAAAAATTAAAATCCAGCAATCCCACTCCTAAGTGTATACTCAAAGGAAAGGAAATTGGTATTTCAAAGAGATATCTGCACTGCCATGTTTACTGTAGCACTATTCACTATAGCCAAGGTTAGGAAGCAACCTCAGGGTTCATCATCAGATGAATGGATAAAGAAATGTGGTACCTATACACAATGGAGTACTATTCAACTGTAAAAGAGAATGAGATTCTGTTATTTGCAAGATAGGTGGAACTGGAGGTCATCATGTTATATGAAATAAGTCAGGCACAGAAAGACAAACATTACATATTCTCACTTATGTTTGGGAACTTATGAAGATAGAGAGTAGAAGGATCATTACCAGAGTCTGGGAAGTGTAGTGGGGAGTGAAGGTGGGAGGGAAGTGGGGATGGTTAATGGGAACAAATAAAACCCAGAAAGAACAAATAAGACTCAGTATTTGCTGGCACAAAACTACAATGAGATACCATCTCACGCCAGTTAGAATGGCAGTCATTAAAAAGTCAGGAAACAACAGATGCTGGTAAGGATGTGGAGAAATAGGAATGTTTTTACATTGTTGGTGGGAGTGTAAATTAGTTCAACCATTGTGGAAGACAGTGTGGTGATTCCTCAAGGATCTAGAGCTAGAAATACCAGTTGACCCAGCAATCCCATTACTGGGTATATACCCAAAGGATTATAAATCATCCTACTATAAAGACACATGCACATATATGTTTATTGTGGCACTGTTCACAATAGCAAAGACTTGGAACCAACCCAAATGCCCATCAATGACAGACTGGATAAAGAATATATGGCACATATACGCCATGGAATACTATGCAGGCATAAAAAAGGATGAGTTCATGTCCTTTGCAGGGACATGGATGAAACTGGAAACCATCATTCTCAGCAAACTAACACAAGAACAGAAAAATCAAACACCGCATGTTCTCATTCATAAGTAGGAGTTGAACAATGAGAACACATGGACACAGGGAGGGGAACATCACACACTGGGGCCTGTCAGGGGGTGGGGAATAGGAGAAGGATAGCATTAGGATAAATATCTAATGTAGATGACGGGTTGATGGGTGTAGCAAACCATCATAGCACGTGTATACCTATGTAACAAACCTGCATGTTATGAACGTGTACCCCAGAACATAAAGTATATACAAAAAAAGTAAATAATTCAATAGAATTATAACAAATAAATTCAACAGGAGATGTACGAGACTGAGAAGTGGGGATTTTTTTCCTTTAATATATCTTCTGATTGATTTTTGTAAAGTAGACATATATTCAATAGATAAAATTTCTGTTATGTAAAAACTAAAATGCATTAAATGTACGGTCATACTAAAGATAAAACTAAACATAAATTTTATGGATTTTAAGTGTATTTGTAATAATAAGACTAGACAAAATGACTTTTCCTATGTAAAATATTGGACTAGAACCAAGATCAAACGTGCCATCTGAATGTTTTTTGTGTGTTTAGATTAGCTTGCTTACTTTCTATTTTGATAAAGGTAAAATAAAAAGTCCTTTTTTCTTTTTTTTTTTTTTGCTTTTACATGAAGCTTCATGTTAAATGAAGTTTGAAAACCCAAACCAACATTCTCTGGAATGATTAGGATAGAAAAATAGAAATATTGAAAGATTTTGTCTGCTTTTTCCTATAGGAACAAAAATATTTTAACTACGTATCATACAAATCATGACTTTTATACACTAACCATAAATATTTTGTCTATTACCCATCAGCTGAAAAAAATAATGTTTAAAGACAGAAACAGAAAGGTAACTCTGATTCTTAGATGGACAGTTTCCTTTTTGGTGCCTGGACTTACAATCACGGTAGTACCAACACTGTGCTAAGCAAAACAGCATGGTGCTGGTACAAAAAACAGACGCATAGGCCAAAGAAACAGAATAAAGAACTCAGAAATAAGGCTGCATACCAACAGAGTAAACAGACAGCCTACACAATGGGAGAAAATATTCACAACGTATGCATCCAACAAAGGACCAATATTCAAAATCTAAATTAAAATTCTAGAATAAAACATTACACTATATCAAAATTTTCTGTGATGGGAATAAAAGCAGATTGGAGAGGAAGGAGAACTGGTCAAAGAATGTTTAATAGAAATAATTTGTTTTGAAGAACTGATAAATAAAGGATTGAATAAAAATGATTAGATTCTCAGTGACCTGTGGAGTAATATCCAGTCTAAAATACATAAAGTCCTAAAAGAAATGGTAGGCAAAAAGGGGTTAAAACATATTCAAAGAAAAGCCCAAAAATGTCCTACATTTTGTGACAATGTCAACTTGCAAATTCATAAACTAAGCAGGATTAATACAAAAAAAATCCACACCTAAGCATATTATTGTCACACCGCTGAAAACCAAAGCTAAAGACAAAATCTTGAAAATGGCCAGACATAAAAAAATAAATTACACACAGAATAAAGATATGAATGGGATCTGGCTTCTTACCAGAAACAATGAAGGCCAGAAGATGAGATAACTCTTAAGTTCTCTTAAGTTCTATAAAGCATGTCAACCCAGTATTACTTTTCCATCAAAAATACAGTTCAAAAATTAGGGGAAAATAAAGTAATTTTCAGGTCAGTGTAACTTGAGAGAATTTGTCACCCTCAGATCTGTATTATAAAAAAGAAGTGTAATAGCTAAAGATAAATATATGAGATGAAATAAGAGTCTACAGAAACAGCACTGATAATGCTGAGTATGTAGGTAAATATAAAAATGAAAATTCTCTTAATTCATTTAAAAGATATCACTGTTTAAAGAAAAAAAAAGTGGTCAAAAGCGGTGGCTCACGCCTGTAATCCCAGCACTTCAGGAGGCTGAGGGGGTGGATCACAAGGTCAAGAGGTTGAGACCATCCTGGCCAACATGGCAAAACCCCATCTCTACTAAAATTAGAAAAGAAATGTAGTATAATAAGTCTATTTACACTATACTAGTTTAGCATTTAGTTAATGGCATTACAAAAAAAAGATTATTTATTCTTTATTTATTTATATTTTCAAGGCCAATAAAGCACAGAATTTTTTACTTTGGGAAAATAAAGATCAGAAATAAAATAGTAAAACACATATTGCAGAATATATTTGATAAAATCGTTTCCTAAAACCCTTGACATTTTCAGATTTTGCTAGTTAATTCAAAATCAGAAATTAGTAATCTGTTGTGAAATGCAACTATGTTTGTGAATGAATGAGGTGTGCATATCAGTGTGTGAAATATTTATCACTGGAAGAGATTTTACCTCTAGAGGAGCCAACATATTCCTTTTATGGCTATTTCAGAAAATTAAGTCAGTTATCAGCTTAATATAAACCCCTTAATAGATCATAACATCATTCATATCTATTAAAACATTCAGTTGTTGATCCATGCATCCATTCAATAGGTATTTACGTAGTGACTTTTCGTTGGCAGACAGTGTTGTGAGAGCACAGCAATGGCAAAATCTCCACTCCCACAGAGCTTTTCTTTCAATGAGAAGGGGAAAAAAGAGAAATAAATAATATGGAGAAAACACAAATGCAAAAGATATACAAGTGCCAGGCAGTGGAGAATGGAATCTGTTGAATTCATCAGGAAAGGACTTAATGAAAAGATAACAACTGAGCAAAATTCTAAAATTGTGGAAGCAAGATACCATATGCAGAATGCTAGGCAGAGATTTGCTGCAGAGGAATTAAAAAAAAAAAAAAAAAAAAAAACACCACACCACCAAAACAACATTTACCCTGAGGAAGGAACACTGAGCTTATCTGGAATGTTTAGGAACAGCAAAGAAGTAAGTATGGTTGAAGTCCGCCAAGAAGGGAAAGCAGTAGTGACACATTGTATGAGTTATTGTACGGACTCTAAATGGAATGGAAAACCATCTCATGTAACATATGATGGTAATGGTTTAATTCCAAGATTGCTAGACATTTAAACAAACATAATGCCCATTTACTGCACTTAAATTTGGTAGTTATAAAATATCACCTGGCAGTATAACATTTGCAAATTATTAAATAGCACTCTTGTGTGTTCAGTTGCTGTAGCTGAGATCTAAGTATCAGTAGTTAAAACAAATAAATGTTTATTTTTTCTCTTGCATAAAAGTATAGACATAAGCAAACTAGGGTTGCAAGACAGTTCCATAGTATCAGGGATACAAGTCCCTTCTGACTTCTTCTCTACCTTCTCCAGCATGTTGCCCTTGTCAACATGGTCCAGAATGAATTATGACCAAATCACTACTCTAGTGAGTGGAAAAGATAAAAGGGAAATGAAGGGTTATGCCTTTCCTATAAGAGTGCAGCCAGGCAGTTGTACACCTCATTCTTCCCATCCCCACTGAAGATTACTTCAGCTAATGCTACTGAAAGCAACGCAGGAACATGTAGTGTCTATTCTGGTTGGCCACGTGCCAAGTTAAAATTAGGGGTTATATTATTAGACTGGTGCAAAAGGAACTGGGGTTTTTGCCATTAAAAGTAATTAATGCCATTAAAAGTAATGGTAAAAACAGCAATTCTTTTTCCACCAATCTATTACTAGAGAAGAAACGGGTGATGGATGTTTGACAATTAGTATTGTCTAGTTTAAACAGATTCAAATAACCATTTTATTTTAAAATGTATTGAACATCTTTAAAAACAGTGTGAAATCAAAGAAAGAATATCTGACAAAGGGCCAAGGGATACTGGTCCTCTCCCCGATCTACCAAGAACTAGCTGTGCAACCTTGAAGCAGTCACTCAACTCCTCTTAAATTTGGTATATGCCATCTGTAGTATTGAACTAAAAATACTCAGCTGTGCCTAAGCAAAAGATTCTCCCTAAAACTTTAGAAAAGTCATTTTTATCAAATGTATACTAATTCTAAAATATTGAGGCCTATACAATGTTATAAAAATTCAACAGCAGAAATATCTGGCTTCCAGCCCAAGGCATACCAGATGTGTCTCTTAAAAGCCAAAAGCAATTGTCTTTATCTTTGAGAATTAAGAGAAAAAAAAATCCAAAACTCAAAGTGAATGTAATTTTTTCTACCTCTGTCCAGATGGAACTTTGCAATTGCCTCACTGACAGGGCACAATGACCCAGCTGAATGCGCCATAGGATAACTGGCTGACATTCCTGACATCACAGCTGATAGGCCAGCCAGATAATCTTCCAGCATGAATATAAGAAATGAGAAGTTTGTTTTTGTACAGTTAATGTGGTTGCCACAGTATTTATTCATGGCAAGCTATTAGTTGCGAATGTGCCAGATAACTCTAAGAAGTGCTTTACTTGGGTTCACAAATCACAGAAGATGCTGAGACGTGGTCCTATGTTGGATCTTGTCAGAGATTTTGTCTTCTTCATTGAACACATTTCCTCATAGCCCATTTGTGGTTCTGCTCTCTTTGCTATCTACTTTCCAATGCCAGAAGAACACTCATTCACAGGGCCAAAGCCAGTCATGGCAAAAATCAGGTCCTTTGCTCCTCTTTCCATGAATGTTATGAAGTCTCCCTCCATAAATAGAGAAAGGAAATTTGTCAGTCTTCATCTTGTGGCCAGAGTCAGAGTTCCCAGGAAAACCATTTAGTCTAAAGAAAATAGTATCCAGCCATAAAACAAAAAGAAACATTCTAGCGTCTACTAACATTGTAATCTAATACATATTTAAGAGAAAATAATAAAGAAGGGCCTCACAAACACAAAAAACAAACATATAGAATAACATCTCTTCATTTAGGTACTAACACTGTAATCTATCAGAAACAATGATAGTGATTTAATGCTACACCTTTTTATTTGGATAATTTTTAACTTATTGAGTGAGAAACATGATTAAAATAAATGATTAAACACATGCTCCTTTACATAAATCAAATGTTCTGTGGGAATCAGTGATTTTCTTTAATGGGTTAATCTGGTGTTCTGTTTAGAAAGCAAAAACCAGATGTGATGACAGAGCACAAAAAGATAGATGTTCATACCTGCAATAGCAACAACAACCTCCACAGTTAATTTGACAGAATGAATTTCTGTGGATACATTTAATAATTGAGGTGCTGAGTAAGTTCAATGTATTCATTCTGGTCTGCTTCATACAATGGGGATTGAGTCACTGGAATAAAATTCTCGTGCTTTCAATCTCAATCTGTCTTTTGTTTACATTTTCTTTTTCTTAAGACAGGCATTTGGTAATACGGGTTGAAAAAACAGAAGACAAAATATCAGTGCACAGCAAAATCTTTCAGGGCCTACAAGTACTCATCCTCTCTATAGCTAATTTTGTTATGAATACTTTTGTAAAGTGGAGAATAGTTACCCTTTTGTTAAAAATAAATCTTCAAAAACTACTTTTGGCATCTGAACTACAAAAACAGTTGTGTTTAGTAAAAAGATCATTTACTTGAGCCATAAAATTAGGACTTGTATCATGACTCCACCATCATTCAGTGATTCAATGAATCTATACATATATATCATATAAACTAACTGTTATGCTGTGGGCAGTAAATAAATTTTAGTTTATATTCTAACTTAAGCATGAGATTTAACATAAAAGTCTTTACAGTACACTGGGTTAAGAGCATTAACTCTGGTGCCAGACTGCTTGGGTTTTAATCCTGGCACTTTTGACTTTGTGTCTTCTGTGCCTCACTTTCCTCACCTGTAAAGCTGGGATAGAATATTAGTCCATTCTCATACTACTATGCAGAAATGCTCAAAACTGGGTAATTTATAAAGAAAGACAGGTTTAATGGACTTACAGTTCCACATGGCTGGGAGGTCTCACAATCATGGCAGAAGTTGAAGGAGGAGAAAAAGGCATATCTTACATGGCAGCAGGCAAGAAAGCATGTGCAGGAGAACTGCCCTTTATAAAGCCATTAGATCTCATGAGACTTACTCACTATCACGAGAACAGCATGGAAAAATCCCACCCCCATGATTCAATTCCCTCCCATCCGGTCCCTCCAACAACAATATGTGGGGGTTATGGGAGCTACAATTCAAGATGAGACTTGGGTGGGGACACACTCAAACCAAATCAGATAGCAATAGTAAATATTATGAGAGTAAACAGAATTTATTTATTTGTACTGGGGAGAGAGGGCCAAGGATATAAGCCAAGAAGGAAGCTCCATGGAGTACCAGCCTTCATCCCACACATTTGGGTCATGCAGAGTAGATGACACTTGAACCTCTTGGCTGGTCATGGACCAATGCAATACAAAGCAGAGCTTAGCCCCAGAGGAAACAGCTTGAGGATGAGACCACCAGCAGGGGTCAGAGAGAAGATGTGGCAGAATCGCTCAAGGGCTAACCATACCTGAGGGACCAGCTTGGGTCTCAGTGCCCGAGCCGTGGGGCCTGTTGAGGCCACCAGCCACACAACCTGTGTCCTTAGGCAACAGTTTATACCTGTGGTAATGACAAATAGGAAAAGCGATGCGATAGCAGGTAGTCATATAAGAAGACAGATGTCTTTTTCCTCTTCCTCTTTCCACCCCGATACAATAAGCATAAGTGCTGGGAAGAAACTTGGTGAATAAGTTTATATCATACCCTTGCGGAGCTCACTAGATGATAAGGCAAACATGCAAACAAAGAAATATTGAACAACTAACTTAAGGACTTTATAAAGGTATTGTTTGTGTTGGGTCCTGAAGGATGAGTATGAATTCTCCAAGCAGGCAAGGAAGAGAAAAAAAAAAAATCTAAGTAAAATCTGATGCAGATATCAAGAGGAAATTCTCCGAGGCATAAAAGTGTATGACATGTTCCCAAAATAAGTACTTAATTAGAATTATGGGCACCAGGAGACAGGAGGATGAGAAAGAAGTTACGGAGGAGGCAAGAAAGAGGTGCTCCAGGATGGAAGGTGGAAAGAGTTTCACACCAGGTATTGAAGGGCATTCCCTTTATATCCAGACAGAGGTTAGAAATTTATTCTGTAGGAAATTAGGAACCAATGAACAGCAACAACAACAAAAAGTGGAGACTTTTGAGTCTCATGTGTCATAAATTATCTTCCTGACTTTTTAAAACAAAATAAACAAACTGGTGGGGAATGATTTCAAGAAGAATATTTGATATAAGAAATTTTAGGAAAAGAAATAAACACCATTGCAGGGTTGCCAGGGAATTTATATAGATGCATTTTACTAGACCAGAAATCTCCTCAGGCATTAGAAAACCATCACAAACCATTAATTTCATGGTTGCCTGCTCTGTTAAACCCTATGATTTATTTGCTCCATATATACACACGTACTTACATACATACAGATGTACCTACATACATACCTAAATGGACTGACCACAGAAATACCCCCAAAATATGTGATGCTGATAAATACATAGTAGCATTTGCTAGAGATTCAACTCTATATTGACCCCACTTTAGCTCTCTATTTGACCCTTTCTTTTTTTCCAATTGGGAGAAGAGGAAAATAAGGCAAATGAGCCACAATTTTTGGCAAAGCAGATTTAAAATAAGGTCTGCCAAGTTCAAAATTGAAAATGTAGCAGCTGTTTGCACAACACATGGGCCAACAAATTCCTGCATGACTGACAATATGCCTTTGCTTCCGGCCTCACAATCCTTGACCAGGGTATTCGTTTCAGCAGCTGTCAGCTAAATCTAGAAGGAAGAAGGTTTCTTCTTACTATAGGGGAGAGGAGCCCCAAAAGGAAAGAATTAAGGTTGCATACTCTGTAATGGGAGTGCTTCTAAGGAGAAAATCTGTGCTTCCAATGAGGGGGGAATGTGCATGGGAATAGAAAAGTAACATTTCTCACAATGTGGGTAGATTCAACACAATGCGTGTCCCAAACATTTGGAGAAGCGTCTTACCTCTGCTGCAGAGGAGAGCGCCAGGGGCCCAGACATGGTGCATGGGACTAGAAGATACTAACTGCTTTTTGAGAAGGCACCGATGTCTGCCATGGCAACAGTGGAAGTGGCAGGAACAAACACTGAGAAAGTGTCTAAGGCAAGTACCATCTCTCACATCAGCCCAGCAGCTGTGATGGGAGCAGGCCAAAGGCATTTGTGGAATCAGTTCAACAGGGGCAATGGCCACAGGCTGCCAAATGCACAGCCAGCAGATGGAGAAAACTGCCTGAGGCTCAAAATGTAAAGGAATTCCATGGTGATAACTGCAGTTAAGAGCACCCAAGGACACAGCAATGATTTAGAGAACAAAAACTTGGGGGAACTGGAAGGCAAATAAATAGCCCTTTTTACCTTCCTCATTCGACTGTAAAACAAATAGGAAGAAAGGAAAGTTGGATATATGGATATAAAATTATCACACTACTGATAAAGCTTATTGCAGAATGTAGCTCAAGATCTGTAAAGTGGCTTGTTTAGGTTTCATCATAAACCAGACATTGGCATATCTGGATAACCACAAGCCTTGTCTATTGAGGCAGGCTTGGTGAAAGGAATACCTGAATTGTATGTGCTGGGGACGAATTATATCTGGGAAGTGATAAGGAACTGAAATTGACACATTTGGACTTCCATGTTCCAAATAACATTATTCACTCTCCCACCCATGGGTAGGAATAAAAAGAGAAAGGATAGAGGTTCTCTCCCTAACCCACAGTAATTTTTTCTAGAGAGTGAAGTAGTAATTTTCTCCCCTTCATGGAAATATGAGGGGCATGAAGGGGGAATACTATTACATTAACTATAATAATAGCAACTATTATTTATGAAATGTTTGTTATTTTCCAGCATTGTGCTTTGTGTGCATTATCTTAAAACTCACTATACAACCCTATAGGTAGGTACTATTTTTAAACCTCACTTTAACAGATGAGCAGACAGAATCTGGGGCTTAGGTATCTTGACCAAGATTAAGAGACAAAGTGTGCATTCTGTGCTTCAAACACCTGGATACTTCTGTCTCCTACAAGTGAGAATTGTGAGTTCCTTAGTGTTCTACCAGGAAGACAGAGACTGGGTAAGATAGAAGTGAGTTCAAGTTCTATATATTAGAGGAGGTGAGGGCAGGAGAACTGACAAATAATTCTTGGGTTAGTTATAACCTACTCCCTTCAGATGCTAAGTTCCCTGTTAGATAAATTCTTCAAAGTAAAAATATATTGTTTCACAGAAGCTTAGGGTTACTTAATTATATCACATACATAGAAAACATAGTCCCATATTCTAAGCATATACAGAGAAAAAGCTTATAGATATGAATGTGGGTGATGGTCAACTTACCTAAGCCTTGAGTCACCATCTTTTTACCTGTATCTATATCCTTCAAATATTGCTGATGAGAGACAATAGTCCGCTTCTATAATAAAATAGTATTCTTTTGCAAGTATAGAGCAAGATTATGCCAAATGGAAGTACTTACAGTCCAAGACACTTACATCGTCATCAACCTATGAAAAGCAACCCAAACTCTACAGACGACTGGGTGATTTATAGTAAAGCTTTTTAAATTCCTACCATTTGGTGGTAAAAAGAGCAAATAGGATAAAACAGCTATCTTCATGTGTGATTTGAATAGTTAAATGAGAAACAGAAAACCTTGGAATATTTTTATCTCTGTAAATTTGTTACTAAGTGGCCTTCATATGCTTTTTGAAGCCCTAATCTTTTCCCCATCTGGATCATAATATAATATATACAACATTCCACTAAATAAACACAAAGATGTACATAGTACTACTTGCATCACCTCTTTTGGCAGATTAGGACGATATTATATAAAAATACGATCTCAAGGGAAGATTAAGTTTTGACAGAGGTGTCAATAACTCACATTTGGTCTTTGGTGTCCCTAATTACCATCCTTGCTTTCTCTGTTCTTCCCTTCCTGTCGTTCCTACCTTTCTCCAGGTATACAGAGCTCCTGCCTCTCCAGACTTCTCCTACCATGAAGATAAATGATCTGGTTAATAAATTAATGCAAGTCTCTACAGATTTCTGTTTTAAGATTAGTCTGTAGCATGACTGCAGAGCTAAAACAAGGCAATAGATATATGGAATCCCAAACACAAATAAAGGAAATTTAGAGGAAGGAAAATCTTACTGGTTTCCTTAAAATTACACCACCACAACCTACATGACACCATTTGTCCCACCTCTGAATGTTAAGGCTAATTCATAGAATTATCAGCTATAAAAAGAGATTTAAAGTATGTAAGTTCAAGGATAAGCAGAATAACAGAGTCCAGTGGTTCTGGGAAGGCCTCTCTGCTATCCCAATAGCTTTTATATACAGAGGATTGCTAACTAAAATTCCAAAATTAGAAAGTGTTATTTTGTTGTCATCTTTTGAAAGTGTACGTACTTCCAAGCTAGACAACATTCTGAGCTTAATAATGCATCCAGCCAATATTTTCTAAGATACTTCTATGTGCCTGGCTGTGTGCTAGTTACTAAGGATACAAAGATTTTATGTAACGAGCTCAGTAATTAGGTGGAAACCCAGACATGTAAACAAATAACTAAAAGGCAATATAATACGTTCTATAGCAGAAGAACCCACACAGAGATGACAGTAACTGAGTCACCTGGAAAAAAGTCTCAGAAGAGTATTTTATACAGTATTTTAACTGGATTCAAAATGAGTGCAGTTTTTGATCAAAGAAGTCAGCAAGCATGAAGCTGCCGAGACTTGAAAGGACTTTACAAGAAAGGAAGGAATCAGATGTGTGCATAAAATAATCTCTGTTTATTTATACCTTTTTGGGGTCCTAGAGAATACAGTAACTCTTTCTAAACTCAAAGACCATTCATACATCTCCTCTTGATGAGAGCTAAAGACATAAATATGCACTAATAAACCAATGTACTAAAAATATGCAATCTTTTTACTAAGAAAACATACACCAACAGAGATATGGGTAAATGTAGAAACTATCAGATATGTCAGCAGGCATTGAGATAGAAAACAAAATTTTTTAAATTGTGGTTTTATTATTTTTTACCTATGTGAATTCAGCTGTCTATTGTTTATTTACTTAACATTATTAAGTGCCTGCCAATTGCCATGTGCTTTTCAAGACACTGGGGATTTATTAGAGAA
Source organism: Piliocolobus tephrosceles (assembly GCF_002776525.5). Lineage (NCBI taxonomy): Eukaryota > Metazoa > Chordata > Mammalia > Primates > Cercopithecidae > Piliocolobus > Piliocolobus tephrosceles. Next base: position 1,038,980 of record NC_045435.1, on the reverse strand, counting down.
GAAGCCAAAGTAACCTAACTTCACAGAACTTACGTTCCTACAGAAGAATATGGAAAATAAACAAGAAACAAATATGTAATATATTCCAGTTGTGGCTAAGTTGAAGCATCTTGCAAGCAACTCGAGGAAAAGAAAACCCACATGAAATACAGGGAAAATAAGGAAAGTTTAGACTTGAGGCATTAGAGACTGGCTGAAGCTGTTAGAATTTGAGGAGCCAAGATCACAGAGACTCTGAAACCACCAAGAGGTGGGCAGACATTGTGTTGGCCATTTTTTCTCATGGGGCAATTCTTGGAACGCTGAAAACCAAGTCAGGCAGTTTCCACACCCTTACGTGTCTGTAGGAGTCACCTGGTCCTCTGAATGTCAGGGTCTGGGGAACAGGCACGAGGAAATTATGCTACTGGTTATACTCTGGTTACTGCTATTACTGTCCTTTGTCCTTTTTCTCTTACCCAGGAGTCTCATGACTTCTGTTAAGCAGCAGAGAAGCCAGTGGAGGCGTCTTCAGTCTCTCCTTCAAGGGCAGAAGGTGTTTTGTGTCTCACCTTGCTGCAAAGGATGTTCACCTCTGGTCTGAGGGTGATAGTGTTTGTTGCCCTTTCCACAGAAGCTTGTCTTTTCCTCTATAGTGAAGGTAGGGGAGAAGGTTCTTGGTAAGGCTTTCTGCCTCTTCCTTTTCCTCTTCCACAACATCTTTTGTTCCCAACTCCTTTGCCTGCATCAAGATGAAGGCTTTCTCAGGACTCCCACCATGCTCCTAATCTCTCTTGTACATACCTAGTGAGGTCTGTGGTGATTATGCACATACCTGCAATTTCCCCTTATGACTGCAGCTCCCAGGGATTCTATGCACTCATGCTAAACCAAAGTCAGCTTTTAGCAATTTGTCAAAAATTGTAGTTACATTCTTCTGAACACATTTTATGGGGTCCAGCATCTACTGCAAGAAAGCAAATGTTCACAGTCTGTTTCTCCTTTCAGGTGAATATCTTTCTTGAGATTTTGGGTTAGTTGGCTGCTCCAAAACCTCAGCTCTCTGATGAATCCAAGAACAACTATGAATTTGCAAATGATCTATTTTTTATATTATAAGGGTACAAAGGATGCCCTGATCAGCCTTTCACATCCTAAGCAAAAACCAGAAGATAACTCTTCTTTTTTTAACCAGTAGAACACACAGTTCATCTGTATGTTGGGAAAGAAATAGTCACTTATTCCCACCCCTTTTATAGCTTATGCTTTACTTGAATTTTACATATTTAAATGTTTTCACCAAAAAAAAGTGACAAGTATGTGCAGTGATAGATATGCTAATTATCTATGATTAATGAGTTAATTATTTCATGTTGATACATATATCATAACATCACTGTATACCACCAAAATAAATATAATTATAATTTTTAAATGTACAATAAAATTTTAAAATTAAAAAAGAATCTAATAATAACAAAATTCTTTGTGAGAAATAACCTAATACTTATCAAAATGTTGAGCAAATGGTTGTGGATTTACTCTGTCTAAATACTTCGGTCCATAAATAAGCATATATAGCTTTTTTATGTCATATACAGACAGATGGTACAGAAATGTCAGCCCTCTTATCATAAACTAGTGGAGTGACAGGCAAATTAATGAAACACATGTCCTTTTCTCTGATATTTAGTGTACCACCATATGATAAAATACTTTAAATTAGGCTTTATAAAATCTTATTTTCAATGGCAATTATGTAACTGAAAGAAGATTGTCTATCAACAAATTTCACCAAATTGACTAAAGGTACTAATTAAATTAGCAAGTAGTTTTAAGTTAATAGCAGTTTATGTCCTAATAGTAAGTGGGTGGTTCATATTTGGCCTAAGAAGTAGCTCATGGGATTTAAGACACAAAGAGTAAGTGTGTTTCATTTGAACAAATGAGCTTGGAAAAAAGTAGTTCTTGAAGAATACCTTGGAAAATAGAGGACTTGGAGAGAAATTTGATAAACATAGGTCAGTTTTCTACCAGATAAAGAGGCTTGTTTATAATTAATCTGATGGTGCTAAATAGGCTTTTAATTAGATTTCCAACACAAAATGGGAAAGGATAGGTTTGGGGTCTGAAACACAAGAGTTCAGCCATCTGCTGCCAACTAGCTCTTGCCAACATGTGATTTGCAAGTTAAATTATGCCAGTTGATGACATATGGTGCTCCTTCTTTAAATATCTTACTCAAAATGAGTTTGCTGCTCTACCACTTGGCTAAATACTAAATGCTCTCAAATGCTGAGTTTGGACTTTCAGAAGAAACAACAGTTGCCATAGTTTTCCTTAGCAAACAAATATAAGTAAAGGAACACAGATCTAAGTTGCTGGCTATGTGTTATTGTCCTATGGTGTGACTGTGAGTTATAGAAATTTGGCCTCTGAAATGTTCACATTTAGAATTTACAAACTTGAAATTATCCTCAGTTTTAGAGTAATGAAGTAAAGAAGACAAAAGTCACCTCTCTAGGTTTTGATCTGTATTTGAGGAAAGAAGAAAGATAATCTGAAAAAAAAAAAAAAACAACAAAAAAAATCCTATTTGGATCTATTGCTTCATCTCTAGAAGGATGTGTCTGTCAGTTGGCAGAAGAGCTCAGACTGTCTTACAAATGCAGTAGCTGTCAAAAATTTAAACCATCAACACAATGCAAAACAACCTATTTTTATTCCCAGTGGTCTAAAGCTGCAAAATTCTATGTCTCTCAAGGTTTTGGGCTTGGCAATAGTTACAGTTTTGTCTCCAGAATTACTAATCCCATCTGGCTTGAATTAACGCCATAACATTTTTCCAGACCCTTTGATCTCTCAACCTCTACAAAATTCTCCACAGCAGTTTTAATAGGAACGAACTAAACACATCTATGTAAGCCAATAACTACACTTGTGCTAAGACTATATAAGTACACACAAACACACACACATACATCTACTAATCACACCATAAATTTCTCTACCTGCGATACATCCCTATTGGCACTTGAAGGTAGGGATTTGAAGCTATTTGATTGAAAATGATGGTGTCTATTGATCATAGTTTTTCTCTCAGCTGTTTGTACTCCCATATCCAGTCCTAATTTTGTGATCATCACTAAACCTTATAAGTATCAATGGCAGTTCTCTTTCCATAAGACTTAGCCTCCTGACAAACAAGCAACATTTTCTCCTGTTGTCACTATGGACTACATGGCTACAAAATTAAATTTAACTCCTTTTCTTTACTTTACCCATCTGCCATACAGCAAAGACTTTACGGATTTCCCAAACAAGGCAACATATCTTAAACATTGATGGCAGCGGCAGCCCATCTGGAGTGGCGGCTGCAAAGCTGCCAGCCACAGTAAGGGAGGTCCAGCTGGGGTTGCATGCCCCGAGGAGACGGTGGGGCAGGAACAGGTGGGAGCTCTACCCGCTAACCGAGTCAGCAGGGCAGAGCAGGAGTCCGTGCTCCCAGGCACAGCTGAAGCCTCCTGGGTGCGGCTCCAGAACTGGGCATCCCTATGTTCTCGGCGCCCGCAAAGCCCCCCTTCCCCAACAGGATCAGAAGTGCCTGCTCCTACTCCCTGGCCTCTCCCCATTCCTGGAACCCACTCTGGTGAAGAGCAAAGGTGTAGCCAAGCCCAGGCGCTGTAGCGACCAGCCAGTGTGTGTGCCTCAGGGAGCACTGACACGGTCAGCCTGTGCCGCCTCAGCCCTCCCCCGCCGACTTTGGACACTGTGTTAGTCTGTTCTCACACCGCCGATAAAGACAGACTTGAGACTGGATAAATTATAAAGAAGAAGTGGCTTAATGGACTTAAAGTTTCACGTGGTTGAGGAGGCCTCACAATCATGGTGGAAGGCGAAAGTCACATTTTACTGCTGGCAGGCAAGAGACAGGATGACAACCAAGCGAAAGGGTTTTCCTCTTATAAAACCATGAGATCTCGTGAGACTTATTCACTACCACGAGAACAGTATAGGGGATTCATGATTCAATTATCCATGATCAATTGAATCCGTGATTCAATTATCTCCCACTGGGACCTTCTCACAACACTTAAAAATTATGGGATCTACAATTCAAGATGAGATTTGGGTGGTGACACAGCCAAACCATATCAGACCCTGACAAGCATGGGACGGAGGCCAGGGCAGTCACTGAGAGTGGCTGGACCCAGGCCTGCAGGCACCCCTTGGCACAGACATCTTGTGCACTGTGGAGGGCATGTTGATGACATTGGGAGGCAGACGGGTTCCTGGGTGGAAAGGAGCAGGTCCCCCTTGAAGCCCCACTTTCAAGCCAGGGATGGCCTGGAACCTGGGGGCCGCACTGCTAGTTCCGGGTCAAGTCCTTGGCCTAGAGTGAGAACTTATGGGTGCTTTTTCCAGGCCCACCCATGGCCACCCATAAACCAATTAGCACACACTTCCTCCCTTCTGAGCCTATAAAAATCCCAGAATCAGCCAGATTCACACAGATGCTGGGACTACCAGCCGTGGGAAGGAGCTACCCACTTTGGGTCTCCAGAGAGCTGTTCTGTGGCTCAATACAGCTCCTCTCCACCTTGCTCATCTTTCAGTTGTCTGCATACCTCATTCTTCCTGGATAAGAACTCAGGACCCATCGAATGGTATGACTGAGAGAGCTATAAAACAAATAGGGCTGGAACATGCCCCCACGGCTCACCATGTTGTGGGCAATGAGAAGGAGAAAAGAGCTGCGGCCTTTTGGGGAGCCCAGACATAGGAGACCCCAAGCCAGGGCTGTGACACCCTCTTTGGGGTTCTGGTTTCTGGAATTTTCAAGCTCCCAGGAGCCACTATGCTCCCTCTGTCCAGATGCAGGTGTCCGCAGTGGAAGCCGTTTGCAGTGCATCTGATCCAGCCACAGGCTTGCACGGGAGTCAGTGCCTGAGCCGGTGTCTGGAGCTGCCTGCTCTGCTTCAGCAGCCGGTGTGCCTGGCTGTGCACAGTGGCTGGACCCCACCCTCACTTGCTCATGCACCCTGTGCCACTCCATGCCCGACTCACCCTTGGCAGGCATGGGATCCAGGCTGGTAGCCTGAGCCAAACGCAGCCTGCCAGGCTGAATGGGTGAAACAAGCTCAGTGGTCCCCAAAGAAAACTCCAGCAAAGGTTCCACCAGCCACAGAAATTTCCAGTTGGAAAAGCAACACCTGATGGCTCCCATGACAATATTTCATTACTTTTTATCTCTGTGATACAGACGATTTAAAAATAATGTAATCGACAAATAAGTGAAAACGTAGGTTGATGAACCAACACACAAAAAATAAAATGCTGGTAGAGCATGAAATGATTGTTTTGGTTTTCCTTGGGAAGCCAAAGGAAATTGGGATTTCAGGGAAACTGACTGACATGATGTATTAGTCTGTTCTCACATTGCTGTTAAGAAATACCCAAGACTGGGTAATTTATAAAGAAAAGAGGTTTAATCGATAAAGAAAAGAGGTTTAATTGATAAAGAAAAGAGGTTTAATTGATAAAGAAAAGAGGTTTAGTTCCGTATGGCTGGGAAGGCCTGAAGAAACTTTAATCATGGTGGAAGGCACCTCTTCACAGTGCGACAGGAGGGAGAATGAGTGCCAAGTGAAGGGGGAAGCCCCTTATAAAACCATCAGATCTTGTGAGAGCTAACTCACTATCACAAGAATGGTATGGGAAAAACCGATCCATGATTCAATTATCTCCACCTGGTCCCGCCCTTGACACATGGGGATTTTTACAATCCAAAGTGAGATTTGGGTGGGGACACAGAGCCAAACCTTATCACATGAGCACTGACCAATCAGAACACTGCTGGTTTAGAATAGTGTCTTGCACTGGGAGGCCCCTACCTGTGTCCAGAATTAAAACTTTAATTGCTGCACTGTGACAAGAGACAGAAGTGAGTCAATAAACAATAGGAGATAATTTGACTTAGGAAAGATGCTATATAAAACTAGTTCATAATCATTTTTATGTTTTAACAACCAATATGTTATATTTTTATACAATGGCTGAGTATTAGTCCCGGTCTATAGATTTGCTTCCAATGTTCCCAATAGTGAATTTTGTAACACACAAGGTTTCAGAAAATAAATCTTCATAGTTCTACACTAAATCCTGAAGTTAAATCTATTATATCTCTTCATACCACCACTATCAATAAACACAGAAAAATCCACTTGTTCAAGTATTGAATATGAGATGTGTGTGTCTGCATGTGCTGGAAATGGTGGGTAAAATTTGTGCATTTCAGCCTTCTAAGCACTTAAATGTATGATTCAAATGTCTCAGCTTTACTAGACTTTCAATACAAATATTGTCACATTAATTGTAAAGTCTTCTTTGGGAGGCCGAGATGGGCGGATCACGAGGTCAGGAGATCAAGACCATCCTGGCTAACACGGTGAAACCCCATCTCAACTAAAAAATACAAAAAACTAGCCGGGTGAGGTGGCGGGCGCCTGTAGTCCCAGCTACTCGGGAGGCTGAGGCAGGAGAATGGTGTGAACCCGGGAGGTGGAGCCTGCAGTGAGCTGAGATCCGGCCACTGCACTCCAGCCTGGGTGACAGAGCGAGACTCCGTCTCAAAAAAAAAAAAAAACAAAAATTGTAAAGTCTTATTTCCTGTATTTAACTACCACCTTTACTTGCAGGCTTCTACCCCACCCTACCCATGGTATTTCTGATAATTCTTGGAGCGTGCTTGTCATGTGCTTATGAAGCAGAATACTTCACAGGAGCCACATGACTTGCTCTATGTGCTTAATGTCTCACTTTCCTACCCTTTTTATGACTGTCTACACAAGAGGTTTCTAGATGACTGTGCCTCACATGCTGATACTGCTGATGTTTTCAGGACACTACTTTATGGTTTCTGCTGCTTCCTGACCAGGACTTCAGGTACCAAATTTTCTCTGTACTGAAGAGCAAAATTCCAAGTATTAACCCTGCATGGTACACTGTCACTAACATGGAGCAGGGATCCCTCTTAGGGGCCTGCTACCCACTCCCCACTCCCCATGCATGAAAATAAAGAAAAATTTTGAGTTCCTTCGAGGAAATTTCCAGGCACCTAGCTAGCTTTGAGAAGTAAATGAGCAACTTGATAAGCAAAAAGGTGATAATAACTTAAAATAGCAGCCAAGGAAATTTGAGCCTCAAGATGTTTGATTCACTTGGTAGGTAAAGGTAATATCTTAACATATGTTCCTGAGTTGTTTTTCAGAAACCTGGACCCCCAGTGGGTAGAAAATGTCATCCACTGGCATGTAGATCTCAGAGAAGGGAGCACTGAGGGTTGATATCTGACCGCTGTTCTTTGTTCTAAACTTTTTCCTGAGGGTCCTGGAGACAGTCATGCCCACAGACCAAACGTCAACATTCCTTTCTGTTAACCCCAAGACTTTAGACAAAGATTTCCTCTCTTAACCAATCCCAGATCAAAGAATCTTTGAATCCACCTATAATCTGAAAGCCCCTGCTTCAAGATATCCCACCATTTTGGGCCAAACCAATGTATAACCTCCACGTATTTATTTATCATTTTATCTGTAACATCTTTTTTGAAATTTAACCCTGCCTTTAAAACCCCTTGCTTGTAAACCATCAAGGAAGTCAGTTCTTAACTGTTAGCTGTCCAATTCTCCTTGCTTGGCACCCTGCAAATAAACACCATGCCTTCTGTTGCTGCAAATCTCAGTGTGAATGTTTGGTTTTACTGTGCCAGATAAGCAGACCCAGGCTTGGTTTGGTAAAACCAACCAGGTCACAAGGTGTCACTGCTTTTGCCCTTTCTCACACAGTCCTTTCACTTCTTCCTCAACTACGATTTAATAATGGTTTCCTCTGAACTCAAAACTATTCTAGAAGGGCAGTGAATTGAATGGTCCACAATAGAATGTGACTCAGACTACACTATGAGTGTCCATCCTCTTGCACACAATGATTTACCTAAGCAAGGTCAAGTAGAATCCTTCTCAGAAGTTGACAAGGCTACTGAAAGAGGGATAGTTTTTTTCCTTCTGTGAGATCATAATTTTTTAAAAACTAGCTAAGTCTGGACCTTCCAGGAGCCATCTAGATGCCACACAGAGACAATCTGTCTTGAGAATAAAGCCAAGAAGAGGCAAGCACAGTATAATTTAGAATTGCTCTCACTAACAGAGTTGCCACCACGCAGTGTTTTACATTTGAACCGATTCAGAATAAATGGAAATAGTTTATTTTCTCACTTGCCATTAGCCACACTTCAAGTATTCAATACTCACACGTGACAATTGAATTAGACAGTTGAGATATAGAACATTTCTATCATTACAGAGTGTTTTATTGAACAGCATGATCTAAAGGAAGAAACTGAGTTCTAATTTTATCCTTTAAACCCCTGTATCTAGCATTACCTAAAGCTGCATCCACTTTAAATTTCATTTTGATTTATGCTAAAATAATGAAAGCATATTTAACTTTTACTTGTGACCTTTAAAAATTTGTAACATAAACTAGCCCTCAGTCCTTTTCCTCAGAACCAGATGCAGAAAACATATAACTTTCTCATGTTTTTCCAGGGTTGTTTTTTTTTTTTTTTTTTCCCATGAACTGTCCTGAGAAGACTCAACCTCAACATCTGCTTCAGAAAATATATACACACATGTAAGCACACACATTTACCATGAAAAGAAATTTGAGGCAGGGCTTTGGTAGGTGTTTTCACAAAGCCAGTCTCTAGTGTCAAAGATAACCAAACCTGGACATTGTTTAAAGTGGTGAAAACAGATTTTATTCAGTAATTGTTAACAGTAGGAGAAAGGGCAGAGCTGCATTCTGATGTGCAGAGAGGTGATTGGGCAACTTAAAGCAGGGAGTCAAGTGAAAAATTACGGTGAGTCAGTATAAATGCCATGAGGCCAGCTGTGTCTGCTGGCTGGCAACTACTGAAGTTAGGATTCTGGTCTGTTACAGAACCTGGAAGACAGAGACTCTATCCTTCCTGATGATTGCATTTCAAAGGAATGACTTTCAGGCCCTTGAGAAAGACACTCTTGAGTTGTGTGAAATACAAATACATCTCAAAGAAACAGAGAAAGGATTTACCATTTTTTTGTTTGTTTAGTAAACATTCTAAGAAAGGGAAACCTATCATCAGATATTGAGTAGAACAAAAGGAAAATTATTTTGATAGCTCAGAGCTTTTCAAGACAGGAACTCAAAAGAGGACTGGGTTGTCCCAGAGACAGGCCTTACGTTGCTATAAGCCATGTTAAAGTTTGGTCAAGTCTCCGTAGTGCACGGGTTTGAATGGAATATTTGTACCTAGAGTTCTCTGCAGTTCTCATTACCTAGATTTTTCCAGAATGCAAAGTCAAATGCAAATTATGTAATGTAATCTACAGGGCAACACTCTGATGCTGATACCATTATCCACTTTAGAGATGAGGGAACTAAAGCTCAGAGGGCTTAAACTACTTGTTCAGGTCACATACCAAAAAATTAAGAAGCATATTGGAATCCAGATTTCTGACAAAATTGTGTTTTTCCTTATATCGCCCATAACTTGTCTCCCTACAGATTTCCCTAATTTTTCATGCATGTTTCTGTAACTAGTTTTCACAGAAGTGCCCTTGCCTTTAAATGACAAAGCCCGTAAGATTTGAATAGGAAGGAAAAAAAACTCAGAAAATGTCAGAAACTTGTGATTAACAGGCAGCAGGTGTATAAACTGAAAGTGCGAGACTCACATCCATTGTCATCTCAGCAAATGGCTTGGTCCCAAAGTTGCTGAAGGGGGAAATTTGATTATCTTTGCTTCCCCAGAAGACTGATAAATCGAATTCAGACTGTTATTGTTCCAGATACAGCCTGAATCTTCCATAGGATTTTAATCAGCAGCAGCATTACGTAGCATATGGGAGTTATTTGGCTGAAAGGAGACTCCAACTGTTACTGGTATATCCGCTCAACATGAAAGGAAAATAATAATACAAAATAATGGGGCTTTCTTATCTACAGAGCAACTTCCCTCTGAGAAACTCTGTGGTTTACTGTACTACATCTTTACAAAATCCTGTCGTATATGTGGGTCAAGCTACTACTTGACTATAATCTTGGATGCTTACTGGCTGATTCCACCAACATTTTAATGTCTTTCATAGCTCTTTATCTGTCTCAACTTATAAATCCCACTTCCTCTTACTTTTCAATCTTTTCTGTTCTCTTTATTGGTTGATTAACTTTCGCCCATCCCTCCCCATTTAAATTGTCTCATCCTTCATTCATCTTTCTCAGTACTATGTGTTTCCTTTCCTACCTTTATTTTATAGACGCCTAGATTGGAAATTAGGATTCGTATGGCAATAGAGTCTTTAGTTCAATTACATCATCCTGTTTTTCTACAGTAAAGGGGAAATGTAAATTCACTTTACTTATTTACTCCCTTAGTCACCAAAACTTTATTGAATGTGTTTGTTTCAAGATTCGAAAGTAACATACAGTCTTTTCCTTCAAATATGGAAGACAAATCAACAGCTAATGACAATAGAATGTGATAACTGTCATCTTCTTACTGAGCCCATTAAAGTACAGAGAAAACACACTGTTCCAAAGGTTTGTAAATGCACCAATCAGCACTCTGTAAAAACGCACCAATCAGCACTCTGTGTCTAGCTAAAGGTTTGTAAACACACCAATCAGTACCCTGTAAAAACGCACCAATCAGCGCTCTGTGTCTAGCTAAAGGTTTGTAAACATAACAATCAGTACCCTGTAAAAATGCACCAATCAGCGCTCTGTGTCTAGCTAAAGGTTTGTAAACATATCAATCAACACGCTGCAAAAACAGACCAATCAGCACTCTGTAAAATGGACCAATCAGCAGGACGTGGACGGGGCCAAATAAGGAAATAAAAGCTAGCCACCCAAGCCAGTAGCGGCAACCTGCTCCGGTCCCTTTCCATACGGTGGAAAGGTTGTTGTTTCGCGCTTCACAGTAAATCTTGCCACTGCTCACTCTTTGAGTCCGCACTACCTTTATGACCTGTAACACTCACTGCGAAGGTCTGCGGCTTCACTCCATAAGTCAGAAAGACCATGAACCCACCAGAAGAAAGAAACTCTGGAAACATCTGAACATCAGAGGAACAAACTCCAGACACACCATCTTTTAAGAAGTGTGACACTTACTGCGAGGGTCCGTGGCTTCATTCTTGAAGTCAGCAAGACCAAGAACCCACTGGAAGGAACCAATTCTGGACACGCTAATAGCACCAACATTTTCTTTAAAAACTATCAAGACTCCCTTGAAATTCCTATATATTGTCCAAAACGTGTAGTCAAAAGTGGTGAACTAGTCATTGTCAGTTTTATGCCCTTGGGTGAGAGATAAACTTTATCAAATGGCAGTGAAAAGAGAAGGATGGTTAGAAAGAGAAATGATCATGAATTACACACTAATTCAGTAGTGGAGCAAGCTAGAAGGTACTATTTCCTGTTCTGTCTCTGGACCTAATCATGTAACTTCAAAAATTCAACTGTCAAAAGAAAGAGAAGATGCCTTCTCTACCATGACATTACCATCAAAGTGTTCAAGTTTAGACAGGAATACCTAAAGTAATGAATGCTTGCAAAAGAAAATCTATGCTGTCTGTACATGGGTGGGAATTCAGTAAAAAAGAATTCCTCCTTCAGAATTAATAATGAAAAAAAAAAAAAAACTATTTCATTAGCATCAAAAAAACCTATTTCATTAGCATCAAACCCCAGGAAAAATCAGGCAGGAAAACAATTCTGAGTGTCTCAGATAAGGCCTGAAAATCAGAATCTAGCCACTTGGGATCCTGAGAGGAGTGATATTGTTGTTGAGAGCTTATGCTGAGCATAAAAATTACGTAGCAAAAGGTCTCCGTATAAGATTATAATATAATCCTTTTTTAAAAAATAGAAATAATAACCTTTTGTTCCTTTCTGTTTGCATAAACACAGTACCTAGGACATAATAGATGTTAAATAAATGTTTATTGTATAAATGAGTAAACATTATTTTCAAGCGCTCCAAAACAAGATTTAAAATAATTAGCATAAAGAATTATAAACATAAAAAGCCTTTTAGATTAAAAAACCATAAGCATAGAACTAATAAAAACTGCACAGAAAAAGTTCAAAACCCACATATTAACCTCCCAATAAATTTGTTAATCTCGATTTGTAGTGACAACACTGTTATTACAAAACCAATACATCTTAGGCTAATGGGCTAATTGCTTCAGCAAACATCTTAGAAGCCTCACTGTTTTCACACAATGAACTTTTCATTCTTGTTTATGTCGAGTCTAAGGCAGGAGTGGGATATGGAGGCGGGATGCTCTGCACTATGAAGCTATTCAGGGACCTTGATATTTTAATCTGTTGGTTCTTTCATTGCCTATCACCTCAGAGTTCTCCACAGGTTGCCCTCCATTTAGCCAGCATATGATAGAGACAGGGAGCATTTGGTAAATGGTATGGGAGGTTTTGTGGTTGAGGCAGGGATATGGGCACATTCCTTCTGCCCACATTCCACTGGCCAGAACTCAGTCTTTGACTTTAAGTCAGAAAGAATTTATCAAAAGCTTCCTTTTGACAAATAATAGTCATGTTAGTTTTTACGCAGAGAAATAACCAAGATGAAAGTTGGGAATTACATTGGCCATGCTGAGTAGAAGAACCTGTGAAGGGATAAACTACACACAGGGAGATCTGTTAAGAATCTATTGCAGTAATGTGGGCAGAGAATGATGAAGCTCAGACTAAAGTAGTAGAAAAAGAATAACAAGAAAATGATGAATTTGCAACATACATTGACTGACTTGTTGACTGAGCAGTAGTAATATTCTTGGGTTTTACAGATTTATAAAATTTGGGTGGTCTTTTAGTTAGTTAACTGATGCATTTTTTTGTTGGTTTATTAGTCTTTTCTCACAGGGATTGCGATAATAAAGATTTAGATGTGAAGGAAAGTTCATAGAATGTAGTGTCTGTGGGAAGTCAGGGAAAGCTATTGAAGAGTCAAGAAAAAACAAAGGGAATGTTTTTAAATTCTGAAATTCTTATATTACATTGAGGATTTTAAACTCAATGTGTGATAACAAATTGTCAAAAGAGGACAAATTATATTCAAATATTTCCCCTGTTTGTTTTGCTGCTATTCTCCACAACTGCCAAACATTCAGATGCAAATAAAATACTTGAATAAATAATTCCATTTTGGCTGTGGTAACTGGTTTACAGTATGCATTTCGGGAAATTCTGTAAAGATGTTATTTTTAGGGGCTTAGAGGAGAAAAACTACCTGGGAGGCTAACTGGTAACCACTTAATCACACAATTGATCTAATTGAAATAGCTTTAGTCACATTGTTGACATGTACTATAGCAATTAACTAATGCTCAATAAGTTTAAAATACATCATGAAAAGTCCATTACTTAGACAACTAAGGGTGCCATTAATCCCTAAAAAAACAAGCCTTCCTGCAGCCTTTCTGCAATTTATGAGAGACAGGGACATAGCAGCAGTGCAGAGCACAGGGTGATCCCTTTAGTGGTAATAACAGCCAGAGTGATTAACTTAATGTGAGAGCATTTCCATTTCCTTGAGCATGTCAGCACCCCCTCTTGAGTCCCACCTGGGGCCAATTACCAGAAAATTCCAGAATATTCATATTCTCTACTAGGTCATTCACAAAAGAAAAAAAAAAAGAGACTTCCTTTCTTTAGGTCTTCTACACATTTAATTCTCTTTATGAAAAGAAACAAATTCACATACATCTCTCAGTTGTTCAATACAAACTTGGGAGAGGTACTTTTAGGCATCTATGCTGTTTCTAGGCAACAGGAACATTTTAAATAAAATTTTCATTAATTTCCCAACAATTATGCAATAATTTACACGTGCTAGTACTCTATCAAATACCTTTCACCATACATATTCATAAAGTAGAATTTGAAAAATATGCTCACACAGTAATAGATTCAGAGTGCAAAATAGAGCAGCAGAATTCCTAAACAGGAACATGTCATTGCTAACAAATAATAAAGCACCAAAGAATACTTGAGCTACTATGAAGCAAAATCCTTGTCACAACCAAATAACATCTACTTAGAGATGAGTAAACTGAGGCACCAGAGGGTAAGTAACTTGCTGCAAATCACACAGTTAGGAAATGACAGAGAAAATGCAGGGACTCAGCTGGCTGAAGGGTTCACCCTTTTAACCCCTTGATGTCTCTTGGAGCAGGAGAACAGAGAATATTCCAGTATCAGAAGCTACATAGGATGGAAAGGGCATGGGCAAGAAAGGAGCACAAGGGGTGAGACAGAAGTGTTAGGCAAGGGTCAGGTGATGAAGATACTTGGATAATAGAAATTACAAAACTATTTGGTAATAATTCCAGTAGTAATAATGATAATCATAAGGCTCTGGATTTGCACAAAACATGCAAAAGGGTAATGGACAAATCAGGGTTGGAGCCTCAGTCATCTGCATCTATTTCCAGTCTTTTGAAAAATAAATACTGTTCAAGTAACTCTCCATTGAGAGATGCTGGCAAATAAAATTTGTTTACTTGTAAGTAACATTGGTCACCTTTCCTGAATTGTTGCTTAGATGCCAAAGATTTCTATCTACATCTTGCTTTCAGAATTTTCTGCCAAGGATCAATCTTATATTACTGATGGTGGTTTCCTCAGTAAAATTGTCTGTGACATTCTCAAGACCTATCAAATAGAATGTTCTGTATCAACACATGTTTCTATAAGACTGATTTTCTCTTGATTAAAAAATACATCTCAAAATCTGTGTACACAGGCAAATGTCTTTGCCACTATTGCTCCTAGTAAGTTGCAATCACCCATGCACTATATAACTTTGAACAAAACAACTAATTTTTATTTCTGATTATTAGAACATAGGTAATTGAGAACTATTTGTCATATGCAAGCTTTGAGCATACCAGAAATTTCATAAATGCATACAATACACACATTCTTTTTATACTTTCTTAAGGTGGTTAGATAGAAAACCAAAAGTGCCCCAGGTTAGATTTCCCAGCGAGGAGATATGATATGGAGATAAACATGAAGGAAGATTATCAGGGAGTACTTTTGTTACTGAAACACCAGGGGCTCAGTCTACGTCCCTTTCCTTCCTCCACAGAAACCCAATCACTGAGACAACAAGTATTGCCAGAGAAGAAGGTTATTCAGATTCTGCAGCCAAGGAGAACAGGATATCAGTTTCAAATGCATCTCCCCAACCAACTAAAATTAAGGTTTTCTATAGCAGGACAGAAATGTAACCATGTATGAGAAAACAGGAACTAGTTGGGGGATGGGGACAAGGGAGAGGTGTTAGGCCAACAGGAAGCCGGTGCTCAGTTAAGCAATCATGACGGATGAGGGGTCTGGTGTCTCATTGTCTAGATGCGGTGATCTGGTGAGTTTCAGTTCACTGATACTCTCTGGAAGGCCTGATGTTTAGTTTCCTAAGAAAGGAACTCAGATAAGACAAATGTAAGTTTCTCAAGTTTGAAGACTGGAAGGGTTGATTTCTATGTTCATTCAAAAAACCATAAACATCAATTCTATGGGACAATTGGACCAGTATCAGTTCCTCTTTTGTATTTATCAATTCCTCAATCATGGGGAGTCTGGTCATAGATCTTTCTGGCTGCTTCATGCTGAGGAGGAGTGTTATGGGATACTATGATGTTTAATAATGTAGATAACCCACATTTAAGTGTTTTGTTAAACCTGTTGAGTTAAAGAAGTTAAAGAGTCAAAGCTCCTCAATTCATCAGCTGTTTAGGCATCACTATGCCCATCCTTGAATTGGAGGGTCTGAACTAATTTTATTCTTCAAAATTGGCCCTTACAATCTCAAGCTCCCACTCTCTCTTCCGTAATAATCCCTGGTTCTGGAGGAATTAAATAGTTTAATTTTTGACCCTGTGTTTCATGAAAGCAATTCATTTTGATTGTCACCTTCTCCCAGGTCTAAAGATGAGGCTTATACTGGTGTCAATATTTTAGATTTACCCAGGAGTCAAAGCCCTGTAATTTAGCACAAAGATGACTTAGTAGGACATCTATCAAAAATGTTAAAAGCATCAATACATTTGGTCAAAACAGAATCACAAGTCATTGAAAAAAATAGTTATTCATTTAACCAAAGGGCTAATCAAAACACTTTGAAAGCAATACAGAAATAAAATTATAATAAAGGAGCATTCTGCCCATAATTTGCAGATAGACTACTTTGCTGTAACATAAGTTTCTATCTATAATATAAATGATCAAGTATAGTACATGCATTTATGTTAAGAATAGAAGACAATATTTAATGAAATGTTTAGAGACATGAAAAAGAACATTTAGAAATTAGTGTTTCCATTTACTAATATAGCAGCAAGTCCTGCTGTTCTCTCTAACGTATCACAAATTGAAACACTGTGATTTGGTGTCTAGTAGTTACCGTCTACAGCACTTGAAACCAATGTATTAAAGTAGTTAGGTTACTCCTTGCATATACCTAATCACTAGCATTCTAGTGACAGAACTGTGACCAAAGCATTAAAAATGTGACAGGTCCTATGCCAAACTTATCAATGTAAAACAATTAACATTCTCCTTCATCATTAAAAAAAGTAGTATATGCAAATATCAGTTTTGGAAATTCAAAATGAGAATAAATAATCTCCTTTCTCTTAAATACTATAAAATAAAACAAGGACAAAGTAAGAACAAGCAAACGATGTTTTCTTTTCAGCCATATTAAAAGGCATCATCACATATTTCCAAGATTGGCTTCTAGATACAATAGTGACACCTGACTATGTAACTATTATCAATAGAATCTTCAAACCAGAGCCACATTTGTACATATTTTATTTTCAAGTGCACACATGAAGGCCTATCATCGGCGATAAAAGGTTTAGGACAAAAATGTAAAAATCACTAGAAAGTTTCACAAGTTTTTATTGCTACTTAATCTAAGAGATTGTCACTACATTTTAATAATGGTAAATACAACTAACGCAGTTTGAGAGACATCCTGTTTAATATGGTGTCCTTAAGGACAAGGCCAACATTTCCTCAACATTAAAACTTTGTGCCCATATCACAGTTTGTCCTCATCATCTAAAGGAAAAAGTCTGAAACCAACTCAAATTATTGATTAAATTAAATTACTTTGGAAAAAAAATATTTAAAAATTTCTATTCTCACCCACTTTTCCAAATAACAAAATAAATAGTGTACTATTGCTGTTCAGAACTTATAAAAATAAGTCTTTATTTTAAAATTCAATATCTCTCTAGATTATTAGAAGTAAGCAAAACCAATCCAATTTTAAATGGCTGGTGTGCTCTATCTATTTTTGGAGGTATGACAAAGGTATCTTAGGAATTTTAGATAAATAGAGCAAATGATGAATTGTTGGAAATGCATACAAACCAAAATAACTACTACAGAACCAAATAAAAACCTTCCATTAGAGACTAAAAACATCGGTGGCTTTATATACATGTATGTATAGGTGAAACCCAAAGGAGAACAAGCAGCAAATAAATGAAAATTAAAAGGAGAAACATAACAGAAAATCCACTCCAAATTTTTCTCCTACTCAATTTAATCTTGGGAGTTATGGTGTTACCCAGAGCCTAAACACACACACACACACACGTGTGCGCACGCACACACACACACACACACACACACACACACTGAATATTTTGTTCCTGGTACACAAATTAATGTCTTTATGTCCACCAATACCACTTTACATTTCATACAATTAAGAAATTCACTTTAGGCCAGGCACAGTGGCTCACGCCTGTAATCTCAGAACTTTGGGAAGTCGAGACAAGAGGATCACTTGAGATCAGGAGTTTGAGACTAGTCTGGTCAACGTAGTGAAACCCTATCTCTACTAAAAATACAAAAATTAGCCAAGCATGGTGGTTTGTGCCTGTGGTCCCAGCTACTCAGGAGGCTGAGACACCAGAATCGCTTGAACCTGGGAGGCGGAGGCTGCAGTGAGCTGAGATCGTACCACTGCACTCCAGCCTGGGTGACAGAGCAAAACTCTGTCTCAAAAAAAAAAAAAAATCACTTCAGGGACATGACTAGTAAGTAATTTGGTGTTAGTACTATCTACAAAGCAATATAAGCATTCATGTGAAATTCGCTTGTAGGGCTTTGTAGATAAAGCAATCTAAAAGCGTGCTAAATCTGGCTTCAGTTTAGCTATATTAAAAAAGAATTGTCAAACTGTTGATTTATTTTTTACACTATTTCTTATTTTACCTCCATCAAGACTAAGAGCTTTATCTATGAGCAATGTAAATTTGCCAGATTTCTCTAATTTTCTATCAAGTTTTAAAGAATCATTTACTATCTAATCTTTTTGTTTGTCTGTTTTTGAGACGGAGTCTCGCTCTGTCCCCCAGGCTGGAGTGCAGGGGCGCGATCTCAGCTCACTGCAAGCTCCGCCTCCCGGGTTCATGCCATTCTCCTGCCTCAGCCTCCCGAGTAGCTGGGAATACAGGCGTCTGCTACCACACCCGGCTAATTTTTTGTATTTTTAGTAGAGACGGGGTTTCACCATGTTAGCCAGAATGGTCTCAATCTTCTGACCTCATGATCGGCCCCCCTTTGCCTCCCAAAGTGCTGGGATTACAGGCGTGAGCCACCTCACCCAGCCCTAATCTTTTTAACTTTCTATTTTCTCTGTAGGTACATGAAGGTGATAGAGAAACAGACAAAAAAAAAAAAAAAAAAAAAAATCATATGACATGCTTACACTTTCTGTTTTGTCCCAAGTTTTCTTTTTAAATAACAAATCATTTTACTATAGTACAAAAATTCACCACACAAGATTCTTTCTCATATGAAAATCTTTTTTTCAACCTTTCTTACCAAAAATATATCTTCATATCCATAACTTTGTCCTGTCTCTCTCCCACACTTACTGATTCCTTTCTTCCTTATTTCATAAATAAGCTTTCCAAGTCCATAATTAGAATTAACCTTTAGATAACTTCTGAATTAGACAAAATTACTATTTTTCTCAATAAAAACGTATCTTCTTTGGTACATTTTATATATAGAATTGTATATTAACTAGAATTCTTATTTTTACTAATCTTAAATGTTAATGAAAACCTAGAAGGCAAGAAATTCTGAAAATTCTGAACTATTTATCAGATATTAGCTAGCATTTTATAGATGAGAACAGTTCACAACTTTCAAAAACCTATTTCTCCATATCATAACCCTTTTTGAATTGGAAATGACCCAAACATCCAATAAGCATTCAAAATGATTTTAAGATTTTAAACTACACAAAAAGTTCACCTACAGCCGGGCGCAGTGGCTCAAGCCTGTAATCCCAGCACTTTGGGAGGCCAAGACAGGCAGATCACGAGGTCAGGATATCGAGACCATCCTGGCTAACACTGTGAAACCCCGTCTCTACTAAAAAATATAAAAAACTAGCCGGGTGAGGTGGCGGGTGCCTGTAGTCCCAGCTACTCGGGAGACTGAGGCAGGAGAATGAGTTGAACCCGGAAGGCGGAGCTTGCAGTGAGCTGAGATCTGGCCACTGCACTCCAGACCCAGCGACAGAGCAAGACTCCGTCTCAAAAAAAAAAAAAAAAAGTTCACCTACAAGCATTGATCCCATTTACCCATTTACATGTTTTCAATTCTTTCATTTTTTAAGTTTATTTAGATAGCTTCTGAAAACTGAGATATTAAACAAAGTTAATAATCATTTTAAGTCATTTCCTTGTGAACCACTTTTTATACCCTGTGAATATCAGGTGCTTACCTAAGTGAGAATTTTAAAATTAAATATATGGACATTTTCCCTAATAACTCAGAAGATTCAGCTGTTTTCATTAAAACAACATTAAATTAGACTTATTTGTCAAACAAATCACACAAACACAGATTATTTTATTTTGGCTGGCTTTATAGTTTTATAACCTTCTGTACCAAACCTTGACACCTCAAACTATCTAATAAAGACAAATATAAAACCCAGACAAAAATGTATGCTGACAATTCTGAAGACATTTCTATTTTTATTTTACCAATAATTTTAAAGCCATCTTTTTTATTGACGATTTACTCAAGTCACATGAACTTAAAAATGCTTGGACATATTCCCTTAATTATAAGTGCTCTTTTATTTATGAGCCAATCTGGTACCCTGTAAAAACAACACATAACATCTAGACCCATATACATGTATGCAAACAAAGATCCAATAGTTTTTACTGTAGAATTCTAGGCATGAGATAGCAATACAAACTTACTGGTTTACAAACATGTTCACATGGCTAACGTTTTTGCCCTCATAGATAATACAGTGAAGGCTATGAAACAAAACTGAGTAAATTGGTTCCCATGGCAGTTTCACTTTTAAAGGTCAAATTTCCCCAGATTCCAAAGAACACTGGAGCCAAACAGCACCACAGAAGAGCATCACAGTACTAAGCAGACCCAACTCCGTTTAGAACAGCAGCATAAAAGCATATATACATGGACCTCCATCCTGCTTTCCCATTCAAGAGGAAAATGAATTCAATTCTAAGACAGCACTACAATGCAAAGACATCACAATCAGACAAGCCGCACTCAGAGTGGTCTGGCTGTAGACTTTCCCCTGCTCCATCAACCCACAACTACATACCGACTAACCCAAAGAATGCACCCATGTGGGCCACACTCTGGGATCAAAACTTGACCTCCCATAACTACATAGACACACACAAACAATCACCAAAACACAATCCAACTTCTGTAGCAATGAACAAGCCCCAAGAGTGTTCAAACTGAATCAGTCAAGGTAGTATCCTCTCTCCATCAGTTTGGCTTGTTTAACCTGCAAACTGATATGCCTTTGTGATTTTCCAAATCGAGAGGAGCCATTTCCACTGTCTAGTACCCATAAAAGACACTCACCTTTCTGGATATAGACGTCAAATTTCAAAAGGTGTTCTTCCTAGGCAATCAGGAGCATGGCTAGGGTTGGCAGTAGTGGGCCCAAATGGGGAGAGACTAAAATCCACCTCTGGCCAAAATGGTCAGATAGCTGCTTAGTCAGCTTCTGAAACTCTCCCAGCCCATGGCAGCTGAGTCACAAGCAATGCATTCACAATCATGAAACCAAAATTTGTTACCAAAACACCAAGAATTTGGTCTCACTGCACAGAAAGCCAATCACTGAGACAAAAAGTATTGCCAGGGAAAAAGGCTATGCAGGTGCAACAGCCAAGGAGAGAGAAAAATCAGTCTCAAATCCATCTCTTCGACCAATTAAAATTAAAGGCTTCTATAACAGGACAGAAATGTAACCATTTGTGGGAAAACAGGAATTAGGGAGAGGTAAGGGAGAGTAGTTGGCCAACAGGAAGCAGGTAGTCAGTTAGTGATCAGGATGGATGAGGGGTCTGACATCTCATTGTCCAGATGTGGTGATCTGGTAAGTTTCAGTTCATTGATACTATCTGGGAGCCTTGATGATTGGTTTGGTAAGAAAGGAAAACTCAGATAATACAAATATACGTTTTTGAAGTTTTCAGACTGGGAGGGACAATTTTCTGTGTTTATTTAAAAACACTGTAAACATCATTCTATGAGACAATTGAGTTGGCTTCACTTTTTGTTTTGTTTTTTGTTTTGTTTTTGAGGTGGAGTCTCTCTCTGTTGCCAGGCTGGAGTGCAGTGGCACAATCTTGGCTCACTGCAATTTCTTCCTCCCAGGTTCAAGTGATTTCCCTACCTCAGCCTCCTGAGTAGCTGGGACTACAAGTGCACACCACCACACCTGGCTAATTTTTTTGTATTTTAGTAGAGACAGTGTTTCACAATGTTGACCAGGGTGGTCTCAATTTCCTGACTTCTTGATCCGCCTGCCTCGGCTTCCCAAAGTGCTGGGATTACAGGCATGAGCCACTGCACCTGGCCAAGCTGGCTTCACTTATAGGGTCAAAGAAGCATAGGGCAGTAGGGAGAGTAGAGCTGAAATGCAGGTCTAGTGAAAGTCCCAGAAAATCACACATCTCAGGACTGTGTTGCCATTCAGAGCTGTCCCAAGCTTCTGCAAACTTATGAAACACAAGGGTGTGTACATATATTTAAGATATATACATGCATGTATATATGTATTTAAATATGTATGTATATTTTTATTAAAACCATGCATGGTGACCAATTTTCAATAATCTAAGATATTATACAAGTATTAAAAGATTATTAATAACAAGAGTTAATAAGTCTAAGATATTAAAATTAACTAAATTATACTTAATTATAGGATATTAATTTTATAAGACATTAATTTTAATATCTTAGACTCATAAGATATTAAGATTTTAGACTTATAATTACAGCCAGACAGACAAGTAGCTGGCAGCTTTAGTTCTATACCCTTAGTCATGGTTTAAAATAAACAGAGAACAAAAAACTCACATTTCCAGATGTCCTTTCTTGTAGAAGTTCAGTGTATTCTTGAACAAACCAACCAACCAACAAATAAGATTTTCTGTCATCTCTAACCCAACAGAATAGGTCTCCACCTAAAAAAGGACAAATAGGCTATAAAACCAAATTCACAAACATTTCCAGCACATTAGGAAATAACTTCTGAGTTATATAAAAACCAAAACCAGAAACAAAAACAAAAGCACAGAATCCAGGGGGAAAAAGAAACAAAAGAGTCAGTGAAGGTAATTTCCATTGCCACTTGGAATTTGCTGCAGAAGCCAAGAGAGGATGTTTGCTTCCATGCCTACACGGTTAAACTGGCTCTGGAAGGTGCATTTACATGGATATCTTGGTGGAACCTCTAGTTTGAATGAACTTATGCAAAGATTTCTTTAACTCATTGGTTAAAGGAAGACCGTAAGACTTGTTCATTAACTCTATAAAAAATAAAATAAAAATGAATGCTTAAACTAAGATCTCCTTCTAAGCAGGAACATTCCCAACTTTGCAAAGTTCAACCTCAGAGCAGACTGTTCTTCCTCTGATTTCTTCTTAATAAAAGCTGTACTGACTCAGAGATCTACTTCCATCTGTACTGGCAGGATACCACGAGCCATTCTATTCTATCTTTAGCCATGCTCAGCTGCCTTTCTGGATTATTCAAGTTATCTCCTGAAATACCTCTCATTGTTTTTGTTAGTATTTTGGTTAAAACTTTTCATTGTATTTAACTCTATTTATTTTTCTCAAAATGAAGATTCTTTCATTTTGCAGAACGCAGTGTATATAAATTTCCTCAAATGCATGTAATGTGTTACACTAGAAACACATAGTTTCTCCTCTTTCCATGACTGTTGTAAATCAAAAGTAGAAATTAAATGGCTGAACTCAATCTCTTATGGGCTAAGAAACATAAAAGTATTCCAAACTCTGTTCAAAATTTATTCTTGGTGGAACCAAGAATCCATGAGCCTCTTTTACATAGTGTCTACTTTGATGGAAAATCACCCATGCATGATGACTTGTCCCCTCCATCAGTTTTATTCTGACAAATCAGAGCAGCATACGGGCAGCTACAAAAGAGAATACGTATTGAATCAAGGAGTATTTTCAAACTTTTTCTCCTTAGCTGCTTAGGGAATTATACCCAGTAAATAATAAAGCACTCCACAACTTATTCTAAAAAATTTTCTGATTTAAAGTTTCTGACACAGCATGATACGGTTGATTGTGCCAATGGATTTTCCTCCTTAAGTCAAGACAAACTGCACAACAATAATTACCTAATTAAGATTTGCATAATTATGATTACTAAATTCCAAGAGAACTATTGTAGTAACAATATAACAACTTATCTAAGGCCAATTAAGTTGTTTTTCTGTTCTGCTTTAATTTATTTTAATCCAAAAGAGCAATAAACCTGATATGTCTAGTTGATGACTTAATTAACTACGGTATATTAAGAAGTTTGAAATTGTTATGATGCTGAAAACCTCAGTGCCCTTCAAGGGTGGCATCTTCATTCTTTATTTCTTAAATAGTTTAGAATTTCCACCATTTTCATAAGTAAGGCTATATCCCAAATTAATATTAACAGGCAACAAAACTTAATGATTCAGGGATGTTTGTTTAATAATGAAAAAGGGAAAGAAAAGGGTAATGTCACTTTCAGTGATGGACAGAATTAGTTTTATATCTTTGACAGCCAGATTGGAAAATCTGCAATGCAAAATTGAAACTCTGCTCACTTTATGAAAGGAGCAAAAGCATTCAAGGACATAGAAAATAGGATCAAAGAGAAGGTGTGAGATAGATTTTAGCTAAGGTCTTTGATTTATGTGTTTTGAAAACATCTCTAAGACTATTCTTGAAGAGAAGGACAAGAGAAAAAGCGTGTTAAAATCTTCAAGTGGGTTTCATAGTCCAAAATCAAAGGCACTCCACACAATTACAAAAAGAGGAAAATCACAGAGATATATCGAGCTAGAGTGGCTTAATTAGAATGATAAAAATATGAAAACTTTATTTTTTTATATTCTTAGTTTTAAAAAATGTATTGGTTTCATGGCTACCAAACGTGGTCGCATGATCACTCATGTTTTGTCAACAATACTACATAATTTGAGAAGCTGTTAATATCCACAGCTATCCGCTCTCCTTTGAATCCTTAATCCTTCTTCCCAATATTTTTTTTTATCACAATTAAGTATCTAACTCTTTATTCACCCATTTTTTTACATCTATCTTAATTTACCAAATAATTTTCTTTTCAGAGATAAATTGACATAGCCATTTCCTTTCACTTTAAGAATATTTGGCCTCAATATGGTGATGTATTCAGTTTAAAAAAAAAAAAAACCTACAAAAATTTTCTATTAAATTCAAGAGATCTACATTTACTTTCTTTAAACCATCAGTGTTTAACATTTCATGAGGACGATGGGTTCACACCGTTTTGTAAAGCTGTCATCTATGGCATTTTAAAGAGATTTGACCTGAGCATTTCAAGCTATGAAAAAACTTTGATATTTAACTAAAATATCATCAAATGGGACAGGATTTGATGTTTTTATACTTAATTATTTAATATCTAGACATCTCTAAGCATTTATTTTTCTTCTTCCTATCTCTGTACATCAGTAGTTCTTACCTTTTTTTCCATTCTAACACCTGCTTACATGCAAAATAATCACATACCCAGGTATTGAAGTTGGGCTGTCGATAAAAGTTGGGATTATACACATTTGCTAATACAGGCTATCACTAATTTCATTTCTTTCTCACAACGATTAGAAACAAATACGTGAGAACTGATGTCTTTGATTATCACCACTGGAATGTAGCAAATGTTTACAGAGAAACCCCATTCAGGGGGTTTATCCTTGATATTTTTAGTCCCCTTGATATTTTTACTCAGAACATGTCAGAAAAATACAATACTCACTAAAATAGGAAATTGTCATAATCACTGACTCCCCAGATAGAAGCTTCTTTTACAGAAGAATAAACCAATTCTTTAGAAATAAAAGTTACTTTCCCAAATTGGTAATACAGATTTTGATTAAAAATGAATGCCTTTCCTATACTACTAAGCTGGGCTTTATTATTTCTTTTATTTTAAAGATCCCTTGGTATTCTGGATTTCTCTCTATAGCTCCTTCTTACTTTTACTTATAATTACTGTGTTTTATCCTTCAGTTCCCTAAACTTGAGCAACTCTGGCTTGTGAGCTTATTAAAACAATTTTAAGGTTGGATAATCTTTATCAAAAGCAGGGTAGTATTATTAAGATTACCCATTTAGCATATATAAGCATTTTTCAAATGACCAAATAATTTAAGATTTAATGTTCCACTATATAGTCAAAAGCCAGTGAGTCACACCACCTTTTGTCTTCTTATATTTACTTTTAAAGATTGTCTTAGCACAGGAAGAAGTTCTCAGTGTTCACTGTAGTCCCTTTCTCTAAGGCAGTCTCTTCTCTTGTTTGTCAAGACTTCTGCATGTCTTTCTTGGCTCAAGGAAAAAATCTTACTCTATAACAGTTAAAGAGGAAAATTAAATAAAAAACTTTCTGATTAGAGAAGGCAATTGAATAAATAATCTGTAAAACATTTTTTGTGTGTTACAGAGTTTCAGGAATAATTACCATTATTGAACAGCTTCTGCATCGAAGCATATTTCTTATAGATTTTTATTCTGAGTTTGGAGCTTAACGTCTTTCATCCTAAACTCCAAATCAAAGAAAATGGGGGCACCAAAGCACATAGATGTTTAGAGTTTAGCAGTTTTAACATACAAACTACTTTCAAACAAGTAGAAGTCTTGTATTTAGCTTGTAATTCTTAAAAGTCCAATTTAAGACATGTTTAAGACTTACAGAAGGACACTACTGAAATGAAGATGCAAAATCTGAGCCTAAACTTTTTCTAATTGTTGTCATTAAAACATCAATGGCTTTGCTTTAATGGCCCTAATCTTATGGAACTCAATCAATATTAAGTTCAGCAAGTGTTTCATTTCTAGTTTACATGTAGGTACAATAACAGCAATTCAAAATGATGTTTGTCAACTCTAAAAACAGTGTGAGATTTTGTGTGTTTATTTATTTTTATTATAGTGAAGGTTCGTGATAAAGACATTAAATAGTTAAAAATATCAGTGTTAAAATATCAAAACATAACTCACCAGTAACATGTTTGAATTAAAACTAAAGTTTATCTACTCTTAAGAGTTAAAGTATTAATTCGAGCATATCCTTGATAGATATTAAAAACTATCATGGCTCTCTTTCTCCCTTCCTCTCTTGTTAAGAAAACATGAGCTACTTCATCTGAAAGGTATTTCTATTTTGCAAAAAAAAAAAAAAAATAATAACATTTACAATCCTTCACATCCAATTTGTATTTCATAAAATAATTTCTTCTTTCTTCTTTCATCAAACAATTAATGAATACCTATTACATAAATGCTACGCCTGTTCTCATGGTGTTTACAGTCTAGTGCTAATCATGGGCATAAAAAGTGGCAACAAGTAATTTGAGACAAGTGGATTGTTAAAGGAGCCATTAGGAAAGTACGTTTGACCTGAATTCACAGCCAGAAAAGGCTTCCTGGAAGAGTTGGAAATCTGAAAGAGAAAAGCAGTTAGCCAGATGAGAAGGTGAGAAAAATAGCTTCTAGACAAAATGAGTAGCATGAACAGTGTATGGGAGAGTCAGGAGGAGAAAAGGGAGAATGAGAGAATGAGAGAATGATTAGAGCAACCAAGGAAGTGAAAGAATACAATGAGTAGTGAAGCTAGAGAGGAAACCAGTGACCTCAATACACAAGAGTACAGTGGTTTGAATGTCCCCTCCAAAACTCATGTAGAAATTTAATTGCCATTGTGACAGTATTAAAAAGTAGGATTTTTAAAGAAGTGATTAAGGCATGAGGAGCCTGCCTCCATGAATGAATTATGCTATTGTCTGGAGAGTAGTCTCCCCGTAAAAGGGTAAGTTTGACCCCCATTTTCTGTCCCGCATGCATGTTTTCTTGCCAAGTGATACCTTCCACCATGTTATGACACAGCAAGAAGACCTTTACCAAATGCAGCCCCTCAATCTTCACTTTGCCAACTTCTAGAACTATGAGCTAAATCAATCTCTTTTTTTAAATATATAAATTGTCTAGTCTGTGTTACTTCTTTTAGAACAGCAGAAAACAGGATAAGACATGGAGCTTTCATACCATGTTGTAAAAAATGGTTTTGTTTTTATCCTAACATCAATTAAGGGTCACTGGATGATTTTAGATACGAATGTGGCATGATTAGATTTGTGGTTTACAAAGAGGGCTATAGCTGCTTGTTTCACTGCTAGTCCAGCTTCAATATGGAGAATTAATTTGAAGGGAGTCATCCTGGACTTAAGACCATTTAGAAGTCTGTTGCCAAAATATAGAGAAAAGACAAAACTGGCCTAGATTGAGGAGTGTTGGTGCATATGGAGAAAGATTTATAAAGAAATTAAATTTAATGTGCTTTTCAGATCCATAATGATTTGGGGAAGGGAAGGAGATGGAGGAAATAAAGACGACTTTGACTTGACAAAGGGTGCATGGAAATGACATTAAATGAATGGGTAAAACGGTGCACCTTTGAAGGTGCAAACATGATTTCAGTCTGAGATATGTTATATGTGAGATGTCTATGGATTATTTGTGTAAAAATTCAATTACAGAGTCAGAAATATAATAGAGATTTTTATAACCCACTTAGGGAATTATCTTGATTGCATAGAATAAGAAATACAATGGAAATTTCTAGTATTTAATTTGGGATTGATCCCAATTACGAAGAATAAAACCCAAGAAGCCCCAATAATTAAGGAAAGAGCAGACAGTAAAACCTGAAAGACAATTTGAGAAGAAATAGCCAGACATTTAAGAAATATAAAATGTAACAATATAGTATTATAGAATCCAAGGAAAGCAGATGCTATATTTGATAGGTAAAGTAATGGCTCTCAAATGAGATTCACATTCTAAACCCCAGCAACTGTGAATATGATACATGATATGACAGAAGGGACTTTGCAGAGATGATTAAGTGAAGGACCCTAAAATGGGAGATTTAACTAGATTATTACCTGGGAAATCCCAATGTCATCACAAGTATCCTTATGAGACAGAAGCAGGAGAGTTAGAGTCAGAGAAAGGGATATGGTAATAAAAACAGAGGGATGGTGTATGAAAGAGACTGGGAGAGAAAAGAGATGAGCCAAAAAACTCAGATGACTTCTAGAAGCTGGAAAAGACCAAGAAATGGATTCTCCCCTAGAGAGAAGAAATGTGGCTTTGCCAATTCATTTCAGACCTCTGACCTCCAGGATGTTAAGACATATTTGTGTTGTTTTAGGCCACATATTTTGTGGTAATTTGCAACAGTAGTAGGAAACTAATACTCTATATGAGTTGACTTAGGCAATAGAGGATTTATTGATGACTTTTAAAAGAGAAGGAATCTTTTCAAAAACAATTTGTGAAATTGCAGTGTTTTGAGTAGTTAAAAAGAGTAAGTTATCCTTTCAAATCTTCATTGGTTACATCTCTGCCCTGGCTGTTTCAGGTTGCTGGCTTCTTCAGCTCTAAGTCTGGGATGTATGAGGCAAAAGGAAACCCAAGGAACTCTCCAGTGTGTCATTTCTTGGTCTCAAGATTCTTAGCTGGTCTATTTTCCTCTTTCTGCCTTTCAGAGCCTTCTTCCGTTTTTTACACATAATGTTCAGAGGTTTTAGCTTTACTTGGCAGGAAGAATGGGGGGAAGCTCCAAAATTGAGTTCTTTTTTTTTTTTTTTTTTTTTTTTTTGAGACGGAGTCTCGCTCGATTGCCCGGGCTGGAGTGCAGTGGCCGGATCTCAGCTCACTGCAAGCTCTGCCTCCCGGGTTTATGCCATTCTCCTGCCTCAGCCTCCCGAGTAGCTGGGACTACAGGCGCCCGCCACCTCACCCAGCTAGTTTTTTGTATTTTTTAGTAGAAACGGGGTTTCACCATGTTAGCCAGGATGGTCTCGATCTCCTGACCTCAGGATCCGCCCGTCTCGGCCTCCCAAAGTGCTGGGATTACAGGCTTGAGCCACCGTGCCCGGCCGTCAAAATTGAGTTCTTAATTTTATTTTCTTAAATTTTTGCTTATCTGTGCTTTTTAATATTTTTCCACTGGACATGAATTACTTGTGTTTTTAATAAATGTGTTTTTGCATCATAACGCCTACATTGGTACTTTACATGTCACATAGTAATTAATATACAAATTGAAATTTATTTTGCATAAAATAAATAATCTGAAACCAAGAAAAAGAACAAATATGATGAATATTCCCAATCCTATTTCACCTGTGACTCATCAATGATATCAACTCTCAAATGGAATTTTCTAAAATTCATCCTATATAAGGTGATTTTCAAAATACTTAACAAGTGGTACGGCACAGGCAGAAACTAATAAAGTGATTGTCTGCAGTCAGAAAGGATACTGGCTAGTACAGTATAGTGAGGCTTATCAGTCCTACTTCTATAGAGAAGCTGATAAAATTCCTAAGAAAGAAAAGAGTTCCATGGGCAATGACCTTTGGGAAATAATGCTTACCATTTCCTTCCCTTCAGAATTCTTTTCAGAAAAAAAAAGTATTATTAGCTTCATTAAATCTAGATTTTATTTTATCATGAAGTTGTTTTCTCATCAAACCCACTCCCTACACACACATTCACAACCTAGAGAATACAATTTGAAATGTTCTCTCAAGTGCTTTTATGCTAAACTGTTATTCTACCAACCCATTTCTTGTCCGTATCCTTTTCTCCCAGTTAATAATTACTGCCGCTCAAAAAGAATTTATTCTGTAAAATTACTTATTCTATATCCTAGTGTGTTTAAGAAAAAGGACACATCTAAAATTAAGTCATATGAGACAACACTTCCCTGGATCTATGGATACATTTATTTACTGGTGCATATTAGCAATAAGTAAATGCAGCATGGGCCGGGCACAGTGGCTCACGCCTGTAACCCCAGCAGTTTGGGAGGCCAAGGAGGTCAGGTCACCTGAGGTCAGAAGTTTGAGACAAGCCTGGCCAACATGGTGAAACCCCATCGCTACTAAAAATACAAAGTTAGCCAGGCATGGTGGCGCATCCTATAGGCTCAGCTACATGGGAGACTCAGGCAGGAGGACTGCTTGAGCTCGGGAGGCAGAGGTTGCAGTAAGCCGAGATTGTGCCAGTGCACTCCCGCTTGGGTTCTGTCTCAAAAAATAAAATAAGTAAATTTGGCATATTAGAAAAAGGTGAAATTGATGAGTTCAGAGCTAAAATCACAGATAGATTTTCTGCAATATCATCCCTTCTCACTTGGTAAGAGCTCCTTGTGGAAAATTCTGCAGCTGTATCTTGGCTCAGATACTACAAAGTTTAGTAGAAATCTGCCATCATCACAAGACAAATAAGTGAAGACCTGTGTACCGAGTACTTTATGCCTCTTGTATGGAGTAAGGTTGAATAAGAATTGTACGGTGTTGATCTAATTCTTCTTTCATATTTAAAGTGATATTTTGTTTTTAGAGAGAAAATAAAATCTAGAAGCTTTCTCAGTCCCTCTGCTATTGGAAGTGTGATGGGAACGAACTTCTGTCTGACAATCATATTGTCGTTATGTCTATATCATATTGCAACACTTAGATAACCTATGAAAGGAAGTTAAATGATGTGTAATGAGATATTTCCAGAGGTAATTATATCAAAGAAGAACAGATCTCTTTATGCAAGGGGATCCAGTAGATAATGCAAAACTATTAGCCAATAAAGTAAAGAACGGAGAGAGGAAAATCCACAATGTATCATTGAAAAGGATGCAAAATTAAACTTCAAAATACATGAAGATAACTAACATTACAAATAGGCAAATCAGCCAACCAAACCAAACCAAAAATAGATATTACAAAATGTGAACAGGTAGATATAAAAATAAACCAATCAACATTTTTGGAAATTAAGAATATGATCATTGAAATTAAAATTTAATAAGCCATATATAGTACTGTTGAATAAAGGAGTAATTCAGTTTAAAGATAATAATAGGAGACACAAGGGTGTGGCATGAACATGGAGAAGCAAAATTAAACAGGAAGTATGCGACCATGAAGTGAATGCTCAGTCTCAGAGATCAGACGCTTAAAGAATAGGACAGACTGGGCTGGGCGCGGTGGCTCAAGCCTGTAATCCCAGCATTTTGGGAGGCCGAGACGGGCGGATCACGAGGTCAGGAGTTCGAGACCATCCTGGCTAACACGGTGGAACCTCGTCTCTACTAAAAAATACAAAAAGCTAGCCGGGCAAGGTGGCTGGTGCCTGTAGTCCCAGCTACTAGGGAGGCTGAGGCAGGAGAATGGCGTAAACCCGGGAGGCGGAGCTTGCAGTGAGCTGAGATCCGGCCACTGCACTCCAGCCCAGGCGACAGAGCGAGACTCCGTCTCCAAAAAAAAAAAAAAAAAAAAAAAGAATAGGACAGACTGAAACCTAAAAAGAAAGAAAAATAGTATCCCAGCATGCTAAAGAAAAGAAAAGTTCCTCAACACCCTTCCTGGTTATTTTTCCAATACAATACACAGCTGGGTCCACCTTACCACATCTTGTTTGATACCAGCTTTATCAACTTTTCCATTAAAATCGAACTGGACTTAGTGTAGTCAATGTTGGACTGTCTGCATACACGTCTCTCCCTTGTATAACTGTGTAATGGCTGAAACTGGGAATTGGGGCAGAAGTATCAGGTAGCTCTAAGGATTGTTAAGGATCCAATATTTGAATGATTACCGGGTACACACAAAGAAACTTATGCAGATGACAACTTAGCACAGAGAGTAACTCAGAAGTGCTACATTGTGTCCTTGGTTGACAAGGACCTTAAAAAAGAATCCAAAAGAATCCTGGAGTTCCTAACATGTACATTTCTAACCTAGATAAAACTCTGAATAGATGTCAGGTGACTATGGAGCCCCTAGGTTCTAACTCTTATAGGACAACGTTTCTCTGCCTTTCTTCGACCAACTTTCTGTTGTTTCCAGTTCATTAAACATTCCGTAGTGTGATATGTGGCCTCCATTTACCCATTTGCTCCATTATGAGCTGAGTATGGTTAAATATGCTCACTTTCTGATGCTGTTTTGAAATTGATACTTTGTCTCACTTAAAAATTTTAGGCCGGGCTCAGTGGCTCACATCTGTAATCCCAGCACTTTGGGAGGCCAAGGCAAGCGGATTACCTGAGGTCAGGAGTTCGAGACCAGCCTGACCAACATGATGAAACCCCATCTCTACTAAAAGTACAAAAATTAGCCAGGCATGGTGGCATGTGCCTGTAATCCCAGCTACTTGGGAGGCTGAGGCAGGAGAATCACTTGAACCTGGGAGGCGGATGTTGCAGTGAGCCAAGATCATGACACTGCACTCCAGCCTGAGCAACAGGAGCAAAGCTCTTTCTCAAAAAAAAAAAAAAAAAAAAAAAAAAAAAATTTAAATAATGATCAAAGTGTACAAAATCCTAGGAAGAATATGTCTTATACTTTTTTCTGAGTTCTGTTGCACAGTGTGGTGAATATGGTTAATAAAAAAGTATCACACATTTCAAAATTGCTATGCAAGTAAACTTCAAATGTTCTTAACATGAAAATGTTAAGTATTTAAAGTGATGGGTATGTTAACTAACTTAATTAATTATTCAACATTGTATCCATAGACTATGACAAAACTTTGTAACCCATAAATTTACACAATTATAAATTGTCAGTTTATAATAAAAAGTGGCATAGTTTTAGAAAAAATATTCAGTACAAACAGAAGGCAGAGGTTAAAATATTTAGAAAGAATAAAAGAAAAGGAAGAAAGAGAAAAAGAAGAAGGAAAGGAAGGGAGAAAGAGAGCGATGAAGGAAGAAAGAGAAGAAAGAAGACAGTTTACAGACCCGGGAAATAGTTGAAAATTTACAAGATAGACTGAATAGGACTTTCTCCACCACTTCTTTTCCCTGTCAAAAAAGAGAAGAGAAGTAATGACAGGAGAGATAATGACTGATTTTTATTTTTTTTTCAAAATGAAGAGAGGAGATGTAAAATCAAAAGGATGTCCAATTCCAAGGCTGGAGTTTTTAAAGTTCACCTTAGAAATGACATGCTAAAATCCAAATTTGAAAAGTTACCATAAAGTAAAATCATTTACTTACCAAAGAATAGTAATTGCCTTGGCAGTGAACTTTTTGGCAAAAATAAATAAATGCTAGAAAATACTGGTATAACATCTTCAAATAGCTGAAGGAATTCCACACTAGTGCAAACATCATGCAAGAGTAACTACAGCTGGCAATGCTGGAGACTGAATTCTCTGACAAGGTCTCCTACAAAAACACAACTAAATGATGAATAATATATTTTCCAGAGCATGCTCGGCTCCAGGAAGCAGGGGAAATCTGTTATCCCTCCCTCAAAAGGAATTGAGTAGTAGTTGAAAGTGCGTGCTGTGAGAGGTAAACAAGTGAGAGAAATGTGATTGCTCCTCAAACAGGTGGCTTTAATACGAGCAGGTGCCCTTCATACTACTGCAATTAAACATTAAACTTTTGGCTGACAACGAAGTAAGGAAGCTGAAGCTGAAATGCCTATCTTAAGCTAGGATACCCTAAAAGGTCCAACTAGATCTACGATACTCCAGAGATCCTTAACAGAAACAAAAGCTGAAGAAAAGCATTCCCAGTGTAAGGCCACACTATTCCCAGACCAAAGTCAATCATAAGTTTCTAAATACTATCAAGCAAATAAGGAGACAAGATATCATGAATGAGGCAGAAGAAAAAAAGAGAAAAAAAAAGATTTAGTCCATAAAAACCTTAAGATAATTAAATTGTCGACGCAAAATGTAAAATAGCCAATGTAGAAAACATAAAAACTGAATTCTCTGATAGACCAAGCCACAAGAGACTTTCATAAATGAGCAGGGAATTCTAGAAAAGCAACCAAATGGAACTTCTAGATATTGAAAATATAATGGCTGAAATGAAGCAAAAACTAATTAAAGAGGTTAAATAGCAGAAAAAACATAGCCAAAGAGGTAACAGTAAAGGTATACCTGAAATATTACCCACAAAACAAGAGCAGAGAGCCGTGGAATAGAAATATGAAAATGGAGATATACACATGTAGGATTGAATGAAAATGTTCAATCCAAAGTACTGCTGTGAGTAGAGTCCTAGAAAAAGAAAAATCAGGGAATAGAAGAGAGGCTTGCCAATAAATGTATGAACTTAGGAAAAAATGAGAAATTTATTAAAAATAGAACAACAAACTTTTAATCAAGAAGTAGAAAGTCTGAATAGCCCTCAAATTGTTATAAAAAATGATCAATGCCGAAAGAAAGAAAAATTCCAGGCCCAAGTTATTTAACATGCAAGCTCTAATATACTTTTGATGATATTATATCTTCAATCTAATATAAAGTCTTCCAGATAATGGAAAACTAGAGGGGAAAGATGTTGCCCAAATCATTCAATGAGACTAGTATAACCTTGATACAAAGATATGATAAGGAGAGTTAAAAAAAAAAAAAAAGGAAAATGACATGCCAGTCTCTCTCATTCATAAATATACAAACAAAAGTTTTAAAGAAAATATTGCCAATCCAAATTTAAAAATTTATAAACTACACAATCTACTAACAGCAATTTATCATTATGCCAGAAATTCACAAATGATTTATTACAAATAAAATTACAGAAAATGGAAGGAAAAGCATATGATCATCTTGACAGAAAAACTTATTTGAGAAAAAGTAGACACTGATTCAGAATAAAAACTCTTTAAATTTTAAAAACTCTCAAAATAATTTGATAAAAAACAGACACTGATAAAGGAGAAAAGTTCTTAGCAAAACGAGAAGGGAAATGAACTTAATCTGATAAACGATATCTGCCAAAAGCCTATAGCAAATGTTATCATTAATGATGAAATATTGGAAGCATCTCTTTCAAAGACAGAAATTTAGTAAAAAATCAATAGTTTCAAATTAACATTCAGTTAGAATGTCTAACTAGCAGCATCAGACTAGAAAAATAATGGGAAACTAAGGATGTGAAGGGAAGAGACAAAACATATTATTCACAGATGATATAATGGAGAAAACACAAAATAATCTATCTAAAATTTGTAGAGATTGATTAAAGTAAAGCTAGGTGGTTGGTTATAAGATTAATATGCAAAAATTATTTGTGTATTTATATCTCATCAAACAACAATTAGGAAAAAAAGTCTTGTCACATTTGTGACAGCAACAAATATTGTAAGAACGCTAGGAATATACCTAAAAAACATTTCAAAACTTATATGGAGAAAATTATGCAAGCATTAAAAGATATTCCAAATGATAAACTAATGAAAATCTTACATATTTGTGAATAAAGAGATACTCTTAATGTCAGCTCTTTCCTAACTGATGTGAAGAGTCCGTGCATTCCCAAGCAAAATCACCATAGGATTTACTGTAGTATTTGATAAGCTGATTCTAAAATGTTTATAGAAGAACAGTGTCAAGTACATTCAAGACACTCATAAAGAAAAAGGAGCAGCCGGGCACAGTGGCTCACACCTGTAATCCCATCAATTTGGGAGGCCGTGGTGGGTGGATCACCTGAGGTCAGGATTTCGAGATCAGCCTGGCCAACATGGTGGAACCCTGTCTCTACTAAAAATACAAAAGTTAGCCAGGCATGGTGGTGGACACCTGTAATCCCAGCCACCTGGGAGGCTGAGGCAGGAGAGTCGCTTGAACCTGAGAGATGGAGATTGCAGTGAGCAGAGATCATGCCATTGTACTCCAGCCTGGGCAACAAGAGCAAAACTCCATCTCAAAAAACAAAAACAAAAACAAAACAAACAAACCACAAAAAGGAGCTTGGGGTTAGGGTTTCATGGCCCTGTGTCCTCTGCTCCAGGAGGTCTAGGTGATTCTGCCATAGCGTCAGCCTCCTTCACTCTGTGACCTGCTGGTATTAGAAGATTCAGAGCTAAGACTCCAGGACATTCCTGAAGCTGAGAAATGGAACTGGATACTGTTGCTTGGAAATATAAATAGCAAGAATAGACACCCTATCCCACACTTTCTGTAAGAGAGTAGGATGTTACCTTCAGCAGGTACCTGGCTCCACATTGCAAAAGTACCTTCTGAGAGAACAGCTGATCTTGACAAGAGGGATTCTCCCAGCACAGTGCACCAGCTCTGCTAAGGGACAGACTGCCTCCTGAAGTAGGTCCCTGACCCCTGTGCCTCTTGACAGGGAGAGACCTCCCAACAGGGGTTAACAGACACCTCATACAGGAGAGGTCCAGCTGGAATCAGGCTAGTAGCCCTCTGGGATGAAGCTTCCAGAGGAAGGTGCAGGCAGAAATCTTTGCTATTCTATAGCCTCCACTGGTGATGCCCAGGTGAAAAGGATCTGGAGTGGACCTCCAGCAAACTGCAGCAGACCTGCAGAAGAGGGGCCTGACTGATAGAAGAGAAATTAACAAAGAGAAAGCAATACCATCAGCATAAAATATCCCCACACAAAAATCCCATCCAAAGATCATCAGCCTCAAAGATCAAAGGTAGATAAATCCACAAACATGAGGGAAAACCAGAAAAAAGGTGCTGAAAATTTCAAAAACCAGAATGCCTCTTCTCCTCCAAAGGATTGCAACTCCTCTTCAGCAAGGGCACAAAACAGGACAGAGAATGAGATTGATGAATTGGCAGAAGTAAGCTTCAAAAGGTGGGTAATAACAGACTCCTCTGAGCAAAAGGAGCATGTTCTCACCCATTGCAAGGAAGCTAAGAAACTTGTTAAAAGGTTACAGGAACTGCTAATTATAATAACCAGTTTAGAGAGAAACATAAATGACCTGATTGCACTGAAAAGCACAGCAGGAGAACTTTGTGAAGCATACACAAGCATCAATAGCCAAATTGATCAAGCAGAAGAAAGGATATCAGAGATTGAAGATCAATTTACTGAAATAAGGTGTGAAGACAAGATTAGAGAAAAAATAATGAAAACGAAGGAACAAAGCCTCCAAGAAATATGGGACTATGTGAAAAGACCAAAACTATGATTGATTGGTGTACTGAAAGTGACAGGGAGAATGGAACCAGTTGGAAAACACACTTCAGGATATTATCCAGGAGAACTTCCCCAACCTAGCAAGATAGGCCAACATTCAAATTCAAGAAATACAGAGAACGCCACTAAGATATTCCCCAAGAAGAGCAACCCCAAAACAAATAATCAACAGATTCTCCAAGGTTGAAACAAAGGAAAAAATGTTCAGGGCAACTAGAGAACAACTCAGAATTAAGAAGCTCACTCAAAACAACACAACCACATGGAAATTGAACAACCTGCTCCTGAATAACTACTGGGTAAATAACGAAATTAAGGCAGAAATAAAGAAGTGCTTTGAAACTAATAAGAAGAAACAGACAATGTACCTGAATCTCTGGGACACAGCTAAAGCAGTATTAAGAGGGAAATTTATAGCACTAAATGCCCACACCAGAAAGCTGGAAAGGTCTCAAATTGACACTCTAACATCACAATTAAAAGAACTGGAGAAGCAAGGGCAAACAAATTCAAAAGCTAGCAGAAGACAAGAAATAACTAAGATCAGAGTAGAACTGAAGGAGATACAGCCACGAAAAATCCTTCAAAAATGAATGAATCTAGGAGCTGGTTTTTTGAAAATACTAATAAAATAGATAGACTGCTAGCTAGACTAATAAAGAAGAAAAGAGAGAAGGATCAAATACACACAATAAAAAATGATACAAGGGATATCACCACTGATTCCACAGAAATACAAACTATCATCAGAGAATACTACAAACACCTCTATACAAATAAACTAGAAGAGATGGATAAATTCCTAGACATACACACTCTCCTAAGACTAAACCAGAAAGAAGTCGAATCCCTGAATAGACCAATAACAAGTTCTCAAATTGAGGTAGTAATTAATAGCCTACCAACCAAAAAGCACCCAGGACCAGACAGATTCACAGCCAAATTCTACCAGTGGTACAAAGAAGACCCGGTACCATTCCTTCTAAAACTGTTCCAAACAACAGAAAAAGAGGGATGCCTCCCTAACTCATTGTATGAGACCAGCATCATCCTGATACCAAAACCTGGCAGAGCCACAACAAAAAAGAAAATTTCAGGCCAATATCCCTGATGAACATTGATGCAAAAATCCTCAATAAAATACTGGCAAACAGAATCCAGCAGCACATCAAAAAGCTTATCCACTACGATCAAGTTGGCTTCATCCATGGGATGCAAGGCTGGTTCAATATACACAAATCGATAAACGTAATCCATCATGTAAACAGAACCAATGACAAAAACCACATGATTATCTCAACAGATGCAGAAAAGGCCTTTGATAAAATTCAGCATCCCTTCATGCTAAAAACTCTCAATAAACCAGGTATTGATGGAACATATCTCAAAATAATAAGAGCTATTTATGACAAATCCATAGCCAATATCATCCTAAATGGGCAAAAGCTGGAAAGATTCCCTTTGAAAACTGGCACAAGACAAGGATGCCCTCTCTCACCACTCCTGTTCAACATAGTATTGGAATTTCTGGCCAGGGCAATCAGACAAGAGAAAGAAATAAAGCGTATTCAAATAGGAAGAGATGAATTCAAATTGTCTTTGCAGATGACAGGATTGTATATTTAGAACACCCTATCTTCTCAGCACAAAAACTCCTTAAGCTGATCAACTTCAGCAAAGTCTCAGGATATAAAATCAATGTGCAAATATCACAAGCATTCCTATAAATCAACAGTACACAAGAAGAGAGTCAAATCATGAGTGAACTCCCATTCACAATTGCTACAAAGAGCATAAAACACCTAGGAATACAATTTACAAGAAACGTGAAAGACCTTTTCACAGAGAACTACAAACCACTGCTCAAGGAAATACGAGAGGACACAAATGAGTGGAAAAAAATGTTGTGCTCATGGATAGGAAGAATCAGTATCATGAAAATGGCTATACTACCCACAGTAGTTTATAGATTCAATGCTATTCCCATCTAACGACCATTGACTTTCTTTGCAGAATTAGAAATAAACTACCTTAAAT
Source organism: Piliocolobus tephrosceles (assembly GCF_002776525.5). Taxonomy (NCBI): domain Eukaryota; kingdom Metazoa; phylum Chordata; class Mammalia; order Primates; family Cercopithecidae; genus Piliocolobus; species Piliocolobus tephrosceles. The sequence continues at coordinate 999,223 of NC_045435.1, read as the reverse complement.
TTCACATGGAACCATAAAACAGCCAGTATAGCCAGGACAATCCTAAGCAAAAACAACAAAGTTGGAGGCATCACGCTACCTGACTTCAAACTATACTACAAGCCTACAGTAACCAAAACAGCATGGTACTGGTACCAAAACAGATATACAGACCAATGGAATAGAACAGAGACCTCAGAAATAACACCACACATCTACAGCCATCTGATCTTTGACAAACCTGGCAGAAACAAGCAATGGGGAAGGGTTTTCCTATTTAATAAATGGTGTTGGAAAAACTGGCTAGCCATACGCAGAAAGCTGAAACTGGATCCCTTCCTTACACCTTATACAAAAAATAGCTCAAGATGGATTAAAGACTTAAATGTAAAACCTAAAACCATAAAAACCTTAGAATAAAACCTAGGCACTACCATTTAGGACATAGCCATGGGCAAAGACTTCATGACTAAAACACCAAAAGCAATTGCAACAAAAGCCAAAATTGACAAACGGGATCTAATTAAACTGAAGAGCTTCTGCACAGCAAAAGTAAGTATCATCAGAATGAACAGGCAACCTACAGAATGGAAGAAAGTTTTTGCAATCTACCTGTCTGACAAAGGTTTAATATCCAGAATCTATTAAATTTAAATTCCAGAAGGAACTTAAATTTGCAAGAAAAAAAAAAAAAAACAACCCCATCAAAAAGTGGGTGAAGGATATGAACAGATGCTTCTCAAAATAAGACATTTATGCAGCCACAAACATATGAAAAAAAAAAAACTCATCATCGCTGGTCATTAGAGAAAGGCAAATCAAAACCACAATGAGATACCATCTCAGGCCTTTTAGAATGGTGATTATTATAACAGGAAACAACAGATGCTGGAGAGAATGTGGAGAAATAGAAACGTTTTTACACTGTTGGTGGGAGTGTAAATTAGTTCAATCACTGTGGAAGATAGTGTAGCAATTCCTCAAAGATCTAGAACCAGAAATACCATCTTATGCAGCAATCCCATTAATGGGTATATACCCAAAGGATTATAAATCATTCTTCTATAAAGACACATGCACACATATGTTTATTGCAGCACTACTTACAATAGCAAAGACTTGGAACCGACCCAAATCGCCATCAATGATAGACTGGATAAATAAAGTGTGGCACATATACACCATGGAATACTATGCAGCTATAAAACAGAAAGAGTTCATGTCCTTTGCAGGGACATGGATGAAGCTGGAAGCCATCATTCTCAGCAAACTAACACATGAACAGAAAACCAAACACTGCATGTTCTCGCTTATAAGTGGGAGTTGAATGATGGGAACACATGGACACAGGGAGGAAAACATCACACACCGGGGCCTGCCGGGGGTTAGGAGGCAAGGGGAGGGAGAGTATTAGGACACATACCTAATGCATGCGAGGCTTAAAACCTAGATGATGGGTTGATAGTTGCAGCAAACCACCATGGCAAATGTATGCCTATGTAATAAACCTTCATGTTCTGCACATGTATCCCAGAACTTAAAGTAAAATTAAATAAAAGAAAAAGGAATGTAGACTTGCCCTCATAGCAGAAGCAGAGCTTATTATATCACTAGATGAATTAAGACAATGTGATATAATTTCAGAGAAAACCAAACCGCTCAATGGAATGGGACGAAGGAGACCAGAAATAGGTCCAAACAACATATGAGAGAGCTGGCATTTCACATCACTGGGGAAATGAAGTTCTCTTTAATAAAGAGTGATGGCTTTACATACATAAAATCAATTAATATGAATTCATGACTTAAATGTGAAAAGCAAAGTTTTAGAGATTTCATAAGTATAAGGAAATATCTTTATGAGCTATAACTCAAAGATTTTTAAAGCATTATGATGTTAACTATAAAAATCTTAAAATTCTACATTCTTCTTAATGAGTCATACAAATATATATATACTAAAACTTTATTTAACCTATGTGGCTGCTTTTTACGTTATAAGCCAGATAGTTCATAGATCATAAGGAGCTAATTTCAAAACATTTTCATAAAAAATAATCTTGCAGTGGAAATAAGCCCAAAACCCAACTAAGAAAGATAGTCCATGGATATTCAACAATCATTTCTTAGAGAAAAATAAATTAACTTGAGTGATATGAATAATTATAGAAAAATAATTAACCTGAACTAGAACTGAGATATTTATTTGTTGTTGTTTTGGTCTTAGCATTAAGTATGTATTTTCTTTAAAGGCCATTTTTTTAATCCTGAAAAATTTCAACTATAAATAAAATTCATCTCAACCCAAAAATCATTCTCTCAAACAAACTTGATTTAAGCAAGCATATAATAGGAGAAAAGTGATACCTACTTTCTTCTTCCATCATATTCAAAGTATTTTTCTTCATTATCAAATATTATAACTACAGGATTTGGTAAGTCCTAGAAATTTTGCCTGTGCATTTTGCCCTCATGTTGGTTGAAAGCAACCGAATTCCTGCAGTTTATTAAAGCTTTTCTGGGTTGCTCAAAACATACTGACCACAATAATGTATACTGGATAATTTTACATCTAGTCCCTAGACATAAATTCAGGTAGTATATGTATACCTATGATTCTGCTGTTGTCCTTAGGGTTACACTGACTATGCCTTACCATGTAATCAGAAGGAATATGTTGAAAATAGAGTAATGATCTCATTTCAAAGCTATGAGTCATTGGCATTAGTTATCCAATGAGTTTTGTAAGCAAAGTCATTTGTAGAAGGTATACAAATGTAGTTCTGTTCTATCTTATTTTTTCTACTTTTTACAGGGTCTTCCTAAAGTAGTGGGTAGTCAGAAAAATGCTCAAATAGCTAACTTTATAAATGCTAGTTTCCAACCTATTAATTAAAAAAAAAAAAAAAAAGAACACTTACCAATGAATGTACTTAATTCAAAAATGGTTTCCACCAATATTATTCTCAACTCTCATGAACTCTGGTAAAATGTCCCATGTATGCTTCTTTGAAAATTTGCTGTCTCATTACTTACACCAAAATCAATCCTTAGAAAAACAAAAACAGAGAGACAGCATTGATGCTTGGTCTAGCAGTGTTGATGATAAGTATTTTAAAACTAGCAAATACTAAATTAAGAACCACACAACTAATAGTTCAAAATACTATTGTTATATGCACCTCATCTGCAGCTTGCCTAATGATTTTCCAAATATTGAAAACCAAATGGGGTTAGTGAATTAATGGTCATTACAACACCCTTCAGCACTCCTATAAACCATGTGCCCAGCTTTACCATATTTTACACACCAAGCAATAAAGTCAATTATTTGTGAGTTCTCTTCCCAGTTAGATCGCACCTCCTCAAAGGCAGAATCACTTTCTTTCCATTTCGCTTATCTTATAGTGCCTCATGCCTAGTTGGCTCTATGTGTTATTAATTGAAAAAAGAAAACTAAAACAGAAACTAAGGTTGAACTGTGACTTGAAACAATGGATGGAAGTAACATAGGTGTGGAACTCTCTTTAATCTGACCCCCTTAAATTATTCTACATGCAAACGAACAGTTTTTAAACAAGTCTCCTTAGATGCAAATTACTGTCAGGTTCCATATGGCCACCAAATAAAATATTTCTGAGGCATTGTTTAAAACATCGCAAAGTAATACATTGGAAACAAGTTTTAGTCTGTTTTTAAGATGAGTACACAAAAAGTTTTTATGAAATCATTTCAGTTATTGGCCTCTTACAAATAAGAATAATGCATTGGAATTTGGGGACTCGGGAAAGGGCAGGGGTGGCAAGGGATAAAAATTACACATTGCGTACAGTGTACTCTGCTCGACCGATGGAAAATATCAGGAATCACCACTAAAGAGCTTACTCATGTAACCAAACACCACCTATTCCACAAAAACCTATGGAAATAAAATATGAAAAATTAAAAAGAAACTGTCACGGGAATGGTTTTACACTGAACAAGCACTTTCAACAAAGACTTGGAGCTCTGAGTCCTTTTTGAGTCAAATAGCTCAGTATTTTAGGTTTTTGTTCTTTCCGGTAAATATGAATACTTTTCCTGAAAAGCGTAAGTTGTTTCGTTTCATATCTTGCATCAGTGTCTTCAGAGTTAAAAGCTGTTACTTCATCTTTTTATTGAGTGATAAGTCACTGGGGCTTTCACCAGTAGCTTTGTGCTTAAGTAAATACCTCTAAATATAATCTAGCACTACCATCAGCTTACCTAAAAAAGCACACCTTCTATATAATTTCTCACATCTTCAAAGGAAACAAAGATACAGAAACTGGAGGGTACAGTGCTCCAAAAGATAGACTTTCCTGCCAGGCTTAATCAAACATTGTGAATTCTATAGACTTTTCTGTATCAGTAGCTTTGTAAAATAAAAATCCCTCCATAAATCGGATGATAGTGAAAAGTAGGCTGGTTCTGTGATTGCTCGGCATACAATTCATTAGATTCTAGCCTACATTCTTTCAGCATCATTTATAGCTGCAAGAAAATCCAACAGCACCTCCAACAGCAGAGATAGGAACAGTGAGCTCTGGAATTCATGTCATGTTTATTTTTATAAGAGAACTATATTCATTTCAATGAAATTTTGACAAGAAGCAGCAGCAGTGATGAATTCATTTCCTTGAATTCTCTTTGCCCAAACAGCCTAAGAACTTACCTTTTCACAGAAAGACATTTCCGTGACCATTTTATTACATTTTAGCTAAGAAGCAATGCTTCCCATTTCTCATACATTTGGGAGGTCAGTTTACATAAAAGCAGCTACCCTGAGGACTCACTTTTATGATTCAACTTTTACTGTTGTTTCCAAGAGCTGACATTAGCATGCACATTTTGAAGTCATTTTAAGTATTGTCTGTTAATTAACATTTATTTTATTAATGTAAAATTTACTAAATCATTCCTTGTTAGACATTCAAAATTTTAATGTATTCAAATGACTATATAAGATGCACAGACAGCTCATATTTTAAGTGTTAGTAGCAGCTAATCTTTCAACAAAATTGCTTCAGTTCTCTAAAATTTGTTTAGAAAATTTTGCTTTAATGACATCGGATTTAGTATTGAATCTGAAAGATAATGTAAATAAAGAGAAAGAAAAATAAAACACAGGCTGCAGAGACAAGAGAAGATATTTTGACCATAAGTACACAATTTCTCAACCTGAACAAACTTTGAGTCACGCAATTTGATATAAGTTGCCCCCAAGAAGAAAAGCAGTGAACAACCAACAAGTATTTTCAATAAGTGAAAAATCTGTGACCTAAAATTAGAAACATCTCAACTACTGACTAGGGTTTCAATATCCTCATATATCAATCATTGCAAGAAAATGTTTCCAGTTAGTTTTGACAAGAAATGAGTGAATATGTTCATTTTGCTATTATAACATATCCACAGTCTAAGAAATTCTGAAGCTATAATTTGGAGTAATTATTTATATTATAACCCTCTCAAGTTTATAAAAGGATTTACACCAGGGTTATTTTAAATATAGTAAACCCTGCAATGCACTAAATATTGACTCAAAGATTATTTCCTATTTTGTCATGGATCAGATACAAAGCTGATAAGAATGATTGATAATTTATCAAAAGTAAGATTTAGCAACTTGGAAAATAAGATGTTGTGGTTCAATTTTCCATTTCATTTACAAATACTTTTCTCCCAGAGATTTATCTCTGTATAATGTGTTAGGATACACAGAATACAGAATACATTTAACTACTTAATTATACTCTGTATTTAGTAGTGTAGAAAAATTTTAGTGAACTTGTTTTTATTATCTAACAACAAAGGAAATCTATGGGATATCTACTATGGGCCAGATACTAAATGGAAAGGACAGAAATGCACAGGTGAATAAGACATGGACAGTATTGTTGTTGTATTCACAATGTAGTGGAAGAAATAGAAAAATGACTAGTAACTATAGTACAATGTAAAAAGTGTGCTTTATATGGTGTTATGGAAGCACAGAACGGAAGAGGAGTCAGGGAAAAGTTGATGAAGAAACGGTTTAGAGGTGGGTCTTAAAGGAAGAACAGGAGTTCAATAAGTAGAAAGAAGAGGAAGGTATTTCCATCGAAGAGAACGGCAAGTGTAAAGGCATAGTGATGTTCAAAAGTATGGCGTATGTAAAGAACAGTGAGGACTTAGGATATGATGTCCTAAACAATCTTGAAGTGCAAAAGAAACAAACTGGGAAGAGATATCAAAGGAAACCAGAGCTGGACAGACGTTAAAGTAGCAAAGCTAGATTTTATTCCAAAAGTATTGCAATAGGGAAAAAGTAACAGAATTGAGCTCCATTCTGAATACAACAAGAACAAATGGGGATTTACAGCCAAAGATCGTCCCGCGGGCATAAAAAATTACAAAAGAGAAAACATCAGGGGTAAAGGGGATTCTGGCTAAACCAGCTCACAAGGATTCTTGCAGAAGGCAAGACAAGGTGTTCAGGTATTGAGGGTAAGGAAATAGGAATTTGATCAGATATCAAGGGTGGGAAAGTCTTGATAAACTGACCCAGTAGGAACCTTACTAAAACTGAATTAAGGGCTGGGCACGGTGGCTCACACCTGTAATCCCAGCACTTTGGGGGGCCAAGGCAGGCGGATCACAAGGTCAGGAGTTCGAGACCAGCCTGGCCAATATGGTGGAATCCCGTCTCTACTAAAAATACAAAAATTAGCCGGGCATGATGGTGGGTGCCTGTAGTCCCAGCTACTCAGGAGGCTGAGGCAGGAGAATTGCTTGAACCTGGGAGGTGGAGGTTGCAGTGAGCTGAGATCATGCCACTGCACTGCAGCCTGGGCGACAGAGTGAGACTCCATCTCAAAACAAAACACCCCAAAAACATACAAACAACAACCAAAAAACCTGAACTAAGTGACCCCAGGACAGAGTCCAAGGGTGAAGTCTAGTCAAAAAGAGGGCTCAGAGGAGCCTGACTAACTGGAGTCTTTGTCAGGGGATTGAATGGGCTTTCCTGCTATACTAAAGGGTTTGTCCTTCATCATTTAACAACCAGGAAGTCAGGAAACCTTGAGAACAGAAAAAAAATAAATATAATATTTAGAAATAAAAAACATAGTCGTTTACATTAAGAACTCAGTCAATAGGTTAAAAAACTAAGCGTTAAACCCAGCTGAAGACATAATTACTTGCAAGATGGGAATGAAAAAATTGCCTAATATGCAGTCTAGAGAGGTAATGAGATAGAAAAATAATAAAAGGAGTTAAGAGACAAGGAGAACACAATATGAAAATCCAATATACATCTAGACGGAATTGCAAAGAAAGAAAATAGAAAGAAACATGGAGATGCAAACACCTGAAAAGTAATGTCTGGAAGAAGTGAGCTGCCATGTTGTGAGATGGCCTGTGGCAAAGAGCAATGGGATACCTCCAAGGGCTGAGAGTGGTCCCCATGGACAATCAGCAAGGAAGCAGGGTCCTCAAGGCCTCCAGCTGCAGGGCTCTGAATGCTGGCAACTGTGTGAGTATAGAAGAGAATCCTAAGCTCCAGAAGGCGTATATCCTGGCCAACACCTAGTGGGTAGCCTTGTGAGACCCTGAGCTGAAGGTCCAGCTAAGATGTGTCTAAATTCTGACCCATGGAATATATGAGATAATAAATCAAAGGACTTACATCCATGAAAGGGAGAGCAAACTTTTCAGCTGTGGAAATAAGAGTGGTGCGATACCTGTGGAGATCTCCAAGCATAGATGGATGACCACGAGTGGAGATGTTGGAGAGAACTGAAGCTTTCCATGAGAAAAACAGGACAAGAACATACTTCTAGGAACACCTTGATGTGTCTCACCAAAGTCTATTTATCTGTTTGAAAACTTTGTCATGAAAGGCAGGCTGAACTCACATAGGTTCAGCATAGCCTTCTTGGTCACATCTTGGAAAAAAAATGCCAGTGTTCAACAGGTTATCCCAAAAAACCTGGAGTATGCTTAGTTGTTTATATCCTTTCCACCCTGAAAATATTCTACCCCCTCTGATAGATCTGTCAATGACTATTGAACATCTACTAGAAGTTATGTTACATGAAAGTTTTCTTTCACATTAAAAGCATGATTAGAGCCATATTTATTCACGGGCATTCACCCCAGGATGTGCTGCATGTATCATGGTCAAGATACCCTAATACTCTTCTAGAAAAACAGTGCAGCTTACTCATGAAAATCAGCTTGACTAGGTAGCTAAATTATGTGCATGTTTTGTAAATTGGCTCCACATGATGTTCACTTGAAGCCAATCTGGGATCCTGTCCTAATAACTATAGAAGTGGGCCAGGGAGAGCTTCCAATATCAGAAATTGGAGAAGTGTCAATCCACATCTGGGATCTTCAGTGGGGTGTAGGATATTATTATTCAATATTACTCATTTAGATTTGCTGGCAAACACAACACAAACAGAAGCTGCACACACAGCGATCTAGTTAAGGGCATGGGCTATTTTTCTAAAAGGAAGAGCAATTATTGTCTATTTCAATTGCAACTCCTTGACTAGTAGAAGACATTTTAAAAATATATTGCATAATCATAAGATATATATGATTATTTATAAAATCATATAAGACACAATCACACAATAACAATCACCCATGTAACTACCTCCCTAGCTAAAGAAGAAGCTGACAATTTTTTTCTCCGATATATAACTGTGAGAGTCTGAAAAGTGCCTTCAGGGAAGGTTATAAGAGTCTCCAAATACAAATCCGTGTCAATTAAAAGGACAACACCTTGTGGAAACTACAGAACAAAATGTGACTGCACTGACTTGGACTCCATTTCTCTTTTTTATTTTTATATTTATATTTATTTTATTTTATTTTATTTTATTATTTTTTATTGAGACACAGTCTTGCTCTCTCACCCAGGCTGGAATGCAGTGGCACGATCTCAACTCACTGCAACTTCTGCCACTCAGGTTCAAGAGATTCTCGTGCCTCAGCCTCCTGAGTAGCTGGGACTACAGGCATTCACCACCATGCCCAGCTAAATTTTTTGTATTTTTAGTAGAAATGGGGTTTCACCGTATTGGCCAGGCTGGTCGCAAACTCCTGACCTCAAGTGATCTGCTGACTTCGGCATCCCAAAGTGCTGTGATTACAGGTGGGAGCCACCATGCCTGGTCCCATTCCTCTTCTCTATGACAACCACCTATCTGCTCTAGTCCCCAATTCAGCTCATCTTTTAAATACCAAACTTCTGGCTACTCAATGGACTAGCCCTCTTTGCCCTTGTGCCAATGTGGGTTACAGGTGCCTCTACTCATGCCAATCCAGCCTCCTCGTCTGTCTCATGGCAGAGCCCACAGACTCATTGTCCAGCCCCTTGGTGTGGTTTCTCCCCATTCCATTTCCATCTGATTTGCTAGGCTCAGCAGTGCCAGATCGCAGAAGTAACATCAAGAGTAATGGTGAAACACTGGAAAATTCCAGAAGAAATAAATCTTGGCTCCAAAATATTCAACATAGAGTGTCTCCGATGGGTATGTATTAGTTTACTATAGCTGCTATAACAAATTACTTCAAACTTGGTGAACTAAAATAACAGAAATTTATTCTATCACAGTTCTGAAACCCGGAAGTACTAAATCAAAATGTCTACAGAGCCATGCTCCTTTTGAAGACTCCAAGGAAGGATCTGTTTCTTGCTTCTCCTAGTTTCTGGTGGATCCAGGCATTCCTTGACTTGTGGCCACATCATTCCCTGGTTATGTTTTGTCTCCTCTTCTTCTCTTCTTCTCTTACAAAACTCCCTATGCCTCTCAGTTATAAGAATACATGTAATTGCATTTAGAGCCCACCCCTATCTCCTGGATAAGATTTTCCTCTTCAGATTCTAACCATGTCATTGATGAACATCCACAAGACTCTAGCTAGAGCTTGCAGACACATATAAACTTAGAGAAAGCTACTGAATCTCCCTCCTGGAACCTCCCAAAAAGTTCTCCACAATCTGCTACTGGAAGATTATAACCAGCAAGCTAGTCCCAGAAGTAGTGCAATATCTTATAACATTCGATAGATCTGTTTTTCCAAGAGAATCTCATTTTACAAATACCTTTTTTGTCTGACTTGGCATTTAATGAGATAAAGATCAATCTTGGGCTTCTGCACTCAGAAAAAGAAGTCCATTTTAGCAGCGATAACATAATAATAAGAACTATTATTATTATCATTGTTACTAAGATACTCATCTATTAATTCATTGTAGATACTTACTTTTTTAATGTTGATGTTAGAAAAAGCATTGAACCTCTGGATTCCAGTTTCTGCAGTGACTAAAACCGTGGAACTAAATGCTACATTCCAGGAAATAGGTGATAAACTAGTTCACGAAAAAAGATAAATGGTTGAAAAATATCCACAACTAATTTAAAAACAACTAAGTCTTGTATTAAAGAACGTATATAAAGCATAATATTTTGAGATAACACGAAAACTAAGAAAACATCCTAAAAGCGCCCAAAGAAAAAAGACAGGTCATCTTCAAGCAAACAAAGACAGACTGTTAGAATGCGGCTCGTTAACAGTGGTAGAGGAAACAATGAATCTCAAGTGCTGAATTAAAATATTCAACCTAAACTTCAAGCTTAGCTAAACCACCATTCAGAAGCAAAGCAAAAGAAAAACATTTTTAGTTTTTTTTAAAAATTACCACCACAAATGCTTATTAAAGAAATGATTGGAAGATAATTCAGAGAGAAGTTGAGAAATTTACGCTAATGAAGGAGGAGGATGCAAGAAATAATGATAGCAGAGAAATCAGTAAGCACAAGTAAATCTCATCAAGTATTGTCCAAAGCAGTGATCATAATCACTAACCTAAGAATAAAGAGCAGGAACAAACAAAATATTAAAAAGTGACAATTCATGTACTGCTATGTGCTAGAAATTCTTTCAAGTGCTTTAGGGAACGTGAGAGAGAGAGAGAGAGAAATGTAGTTTCATGGTTTTGAAAAGATGCAGTTCATGCTACCCCAAATATTTTAATTTGAGAAAACTACAGAAGCAGAAAGGTCTCTTTGACCTTCCTCCACCCTTCCTCTCTGAAGCAAGTTATGAAGTCTAGGAAGATTTTTCTGACCCTCCACTGAAGCAAGTTATATGACCTCAAGTGACAGGGACCCTCTCTATACCTAAAGGAAAGGGACATTCTTATTGCTGAAGGCAAAGCATTACAGAGAAGAATCTGAACAATTAGGCCTTGTATGACACATATATAATAAATATATATACACACACACAACTGTATATAAAGCCTAATATATATAAACGCTATATAGTTTATATATATAAACTTTATATATATATAAGCTATATATATAAACTATATAGCTGGTCTCGAACTATAGTTTATATATATTAGGCTTTACATACAGTTGTGTGTGTACATATATATTATATGTATAATATGAGGCCTAATTGTTCGGATTCTATATAGTTTATATATATAATATACTTTCTGTATATGTATTATATATAATATACTCTATATATGTATTATATAAAAATATAATATATAATAGTATATATTATACACAATCTATAATAAAAATATATATTATATAATATATAATATACTCTATATGTATTATATTATATATTATATATTAATTTATAATATATTATGAATTATAAAATATTAATATATTATAAATAATAATATATAATAATTTATATAATTATATAAATAATATATAATACAATATATAATATATATTACATATTATATACAAACTATATAAACTATATAGAGTTTATATAGACTACATAGTTACTACTAATATCCTCACTTACAGATGGTGAAACCAGGCCAAGAATGACTAAATAACTTGTTTAAGAAATACCCTCACTTGTAGATGGTGAAACCAGGCCAAAAATGACTAAATAAATTGTTTAAGAAATTACAGCTGGCAAATAGTAGACTCAGGATTTGAACGTATACTCCTGACCAGTACCCTGCCCTGCTACTATGAGTTAGTAATGTAGAAGACACAGCTAAGAAAATTAACCCAAAAAAGTAGGCAATAATGACATGTAATATCAAGAAAAGTTACTGGAGTTAAAAGTTTTTTTATCCTCCTGTATCACTTTGGGAGAGATTAGAGATCCTGATTAAAGCTGAGCTTTACTTAGATAAACAGGCAAAACAAACAAGATCTTTTCCATGTTGCTGACAGAAAGTGGTGTGGTATCGTTGAGAAAATTTGAAAATACACATACTCTATGACCCAACACTTCTGACCACAGATATGTGTGAGAAACCCCTGCCAATGAGAACCAGGAGATGTATATTCTAGGAAATAAGGTGTATAATCAAATAAAACTGTAAAAATTAAAAATGTCCACTGAAAGGAGAATGGAGTCAAAGTTTTGGTATATCCAAATAATGCAATATTATACAGCTGTGAAAATAAATAAACTATAGCTAGCTATAATAATCTAGATAAAATGCAGTTCATTAATATTAATATTAAGTGAGTAAGAAGTTTTATGAGACTGATATAATTTTGTTGAATTTAAAAACAATTACAATTAAATAATTTCTTATTTAGGCTAATAGATTTAGGGTAAAACCACTGAAGAAAATTCAAAGAAAGACACAATTAAGATAAGAAAATGTAATTTTAAAAAGAAGCACACAAGTCGATGAAAGCTGTCAATTTTTTTGTCTTCAGTTGTCTAGTGGGTTCATCTTCATTAAGGAACAAATCAACGGTACCATGCAAGTATAAATGATAACTGTGCCTGTCACTAATCAAGGACTATGATTTCCTGAAATTGTAGAGAAGGAAATACATACTTTTCTCATTCATCCTATGTTCCTAGCAGAGGCTCCTATAACAAGACAGATTAACAAGAGAAGAGCATACAGATTTAGTTAATGTAAGTTTTACATAGTATGGGAGCCTTCATAAGGAAATGAAGGCCTGAAGAAACAGTTGAACCTAAGTGTTTTGTATCGTAGGTTTAATTAGTCATGGAAAAATAGGATAGATCAAAAAGGATACGTGTTAATGGTACTAAATAGGAAGAAACTTAGCCAGGTCTGTTTGTTCAGATTCTTCTCTGTGATGCTTTGTCTTCTGACATAGAGATGTTCCTGCCCAAGGTTATTTATAGATTCAATGCCATCCCCATCAAGCTACCAATGAGTTTCTTCACCAAATTGGAAAAAACTGCTTTAAAGTTCATATGGAACCAAAAAAGAGCCCGCATTGCCAAGGCAATCCTAAGTCAAAAGGACAAAGCTGGAGGCGTCACGCTACCTGACTTCAAACTATACTACAAGGCTACAGTAACCAAAACAGCATGGTACTGGTACCAAAACAGAGATATAGACCAATGGAACAGAACGGAGTCCTCAGAAATAATGCCACACATCTACAACCATCTGATCTTTGACAAACCTGACAAAAACAAGAAATGGGGAAAGGATTCCCTATTTAATAAATGGTGCTGGGAAAATTGGCTAGCCATAAGTAGAAAGCTGAAACTGGATCCTTTCCTTACTCCTTATACGAAGATTAATTCAAGATGGATTAGAGACTTAAATGTTAGACCTAATACCATAAAAACCCTAGAAGAAAACCTAGGTAGTACCATTCAGGACATAGGCATGGGCAAGGACTTCAGGTCTAAAACACCAAAAGCAACAGCAGCAAAAGCCAAAATTGACAGATGGGATCTAATTAAACTAAAGAGCTTCTGCACAGCAAAAGAAACTACCATCAGAGTGAACAGGCAACCTACAGAATGGGAGAAAATTTTTGCAATCTACTCATCTGACAAAGGGCTAATTTCCAGAATCTACAAAGAACTCAAACAAATATACAAGAAAAAAAAAAAAACAAACAACCCCATCAAAAAGTGGGCAAAGGATATGAACAGACATTTCTCAAAAGAAGACATTCATACAGCCAACAGACACATGAAAAAATGCTCATCATCACTGGCCATCAGAGAAATGCAAATCAAAACCACAATGAGATACCATCTCACACCAGTTAGAATGGCAATCATTCAAAAGTCAGGAAACAACAGGTGCTGGAGAGGATGTGGAGAAATAGGAACACTTTTACACTGTTGGTGGGATTGTAAACTAGTTCAACCATTATGGAAAATAGTATGGCGATTCCCCAAGGATCTGGAACTAGAAGTACCATATGACCCAGCCATCCCATTACTGGGTATATACCCAAAGGATTATAAATTATGCTACTACAAAGACACATGCACACGTATGTTTATTGCGGCACTATTCACAATAGCAAAGACTTGGAATCAACCTAAATGTCCATCAGTGACAGACTGGATTAAGAAAATGTGGCACATATACACCATGGAATACTATGCAGCCATAAAAAAGGATGAGTTTGCGTCCTTTGTAGGGACATGGATGCAGCTGGAAACCATCATTCTTAGCAAACTATCACAAGAACAGAAAACCAAACACCGCATGTTCTCGCTCATAGGTGGGAACTGAACAATGAGCTCACTTGGACTCGGGAAGGGGAACATCACACAATAGGGCCTATCATGGGGAGGAGGGAGGGGGCAGGGATTGCATTGGGGAGTTATACCTGATATAAATGATGAATTGATGGGTGCTGATGAGTTGATGGGTGCAGCACACCAACATGGCACATATATACATATGTAACAAACCTGCACGTTATGCACATGTACCCTAGAACTTAAAGTATAATAAAAAAATAAAAATAAATAAAATAAAATAAAAAATAAAAACACCCTTTATAAAAAAAAAAAAAAAAAAAAAAAAAAAAAAGATGTTCCTTTCCTCCAGGTATAGAGTGGCCCTCTCACCTCAGGGTCTTATGGCCTGCTTCATTGGAAGGTCAGAAAATCCTTCGGAGGTTTCCTGACTTGCTTCAGGGCAGAAGGGTAGGGGAAGGTCAGAGAGAGCTTTCTGCTTCTACGGTTTTCTCAGATTCCTTCAGTTTAAAATATGTTGGGGTAGTGTGTCCTGCACTTCATCAAAACCATGAAACTACATTTTTTTTTCTCCCTGGGAAATGTAGAAAGATGATAAGCCAAGAGTAGTGAGGAAAGAGAGAAACCCTCTCATATTGTTTTACATTGTTTTATACTCAGTACCTGTTTTAAGAAAAAACAAGGTAGTGAAACCAAAGATAAGCAGCCCGGCGCCAGGCCCAAAACTGGGCCTGGGCCTGCCTGGCCTAAAACTAGTAGTTAAAAATCAACTCATGACTTAGAAACCGATGTCATCCATAGATTCCCGGCAGTGTATAAAAGAACATTGTGAAACTCCCTGCTCTGTTCTGTTTCACTCTGACCACAGGTGCATGCAGCCCCTGTCACGTACCCCCTGCTCGCTCAAATCAATCATGACCCTTTCATGTGAAATCTTTAGAGTTGTGAGCCCTTAAAAGGGACAGAAATTATGCACTCGGGGAGCTCGGATTTTAAGGCAGTAGCTTGCTGATGCTCCCAGCTGAATAAAGCCCTTCCTTCCACAACTCGGTGTCTCAGAGGTTTTGTCTGCGGCTTGTCCTGCTACAGTAGGTGCCATTTGTGTGGGGAAGACCCATAAACAGAATCAAAGAAGTCAGAAATGAAATAATACTGTAGCTGGGTGTTATTATTTATTTTTAAATTAATTATTATTATTATTATTATTTTTGAGACAGAGTCTCACTCTGTCACCCAGGCTGGAGTGCAGTGGCACGATCTCGGTTCACTGAAACCTCCACCTCCTGGGTTCAAGCAATTCTCCCGCCTCAGCTTCCCAGGTAGCTGGGATTACAAGCATACCCCACCACACCCGGCTAATTTTTGTATTTTTAGTAGAGTTGGGGCTTCACCATATTGGCCAAGCTGGTCTCGAACTCCTGACCTCAAGCAATCTGCCCACCCTGGCATTCCAAAGTGCTAGAATTACGGGCATGAGCCACTGCACCTGGCTGGGAGCTGGGTATTAAATAACAAATTTCCTCTTTATACCTGCAAGTCACTCTAGCGAGCACTAGTGGAAGAAAAATGAGTTTCCTGGATTCAGTTTCCAATTCTGCTATCAAATCATTCTGTGAGCACATGGAAATAAAGGGATAATTATACTTCACAGTTGTGTAGTGTCTTTCAGGCATGTACATTAACTCATAATTCTCATAATATACCTGTGAAATTATAGTGTAGTCATAGATCTTACCACTAAGTACCTAAAATATAATCAATAAAACTTAGCCAGTATTATTATATTGATGTCACTCAATGTATTTAAGTGTAAGGAAGTTACCACGCTATAATTCACTAGAGCATTTGTTCTCAAATATTATTTAGTTTAAGAATTACACAAGGGTCTTGTTAAAATGCAGAATCCCAAGACTCATCACTGGTTATTCTGATTCCTCTCTTCTGGGATTAGGTAGAGAAATTTACAACTGAAAAAACCTACCCAAACAATTCTAATGCAAATGGTCTTCAGTCAATACTATTAAAAAATACTATTTAAGAGGACCAAAGGAAATACCAAACGATAAACCAAAGAATTTTATGTAACCTCATGTAAGTGCTAATCTAAGGTATGCAAGCCAAGTTCTAGGCATCTCCTACCCATAACATTATGACCTGCTATTGACCTGAGAAAATATGGATGGACCTACCACAGGATCCAGCTCCAAATTTTCAAACTTAATCCTGAAGCTCACCCAGAGGCTCTGTTCTCTTTGGGGCAAGTTCTGAGGGATCCGTACGAGGATTCTAATTCATTCAACACTGATGACTTGACCCCTTTTCCAAAGAATTTCAAATACGAATACAGAAGATAAACTTGTAAGCAAGCATTCAAATCAAATCAATCATGAAAAATGTTATAACAGCAGTAAAGTTGAAGATTAATTGGGTCATGTCTAATTTCATCTTTTGATAAATAAGAAGATTTCACAGAGAAGGCAAACCTTGAGCAAGATTCATAAGTAAATGGCAACTTTAATCTTCTAAAGTAGAAGAAAAAGAAAAGTGAAATGAGGGCAGGTGGGCTACAGGACACCCAATGCAAAGACCTCAGTACGGCAAAGACCCACAGGTGAGAAACGAGTGCGTGGTGGACCCACTTAGAAAACCCAACACTAAACTTAGACAACTAAGATCACGCCATGTTAAGGAAAGAACTGGGCACACCTCTGGAGAGGTGCCACTCCCCTAGGACTTCGCACAATTGGGCATAACTTTCCAGTTTGTTCAAAAATATCTATAAACTAAAATCAAAATTCATGTCCATCATTTTCATTATCATCTCACAAAAGAGTTATCTGTTACTTGTGCTAACCTGTTTTCCCTCTTTTTACTGCAGTTGTGTGTGTGTGTGTGTGTGTGTGTGTGTGTGTGTGTGTGTGTTTAATGGTTTGGGGGAATAGTCCTACCTTATTACCACATGGTTAATTTGATATAACTTTTGATACTGACAAAATACAGGAGAGGGTAAAGCAAACCTCCACACACACTATCAAATTAATGCTGCCCGTTTTTTCCTAATGTACAAGACCCATATCCCCCGCCGACCTCTTTATCTTTAAAGTGATTATGGAGTCTAACGCGGCTCAGAGAAAGCTTCTCCTGGAGGCTGCGTCCACACACTGTCTTCTCTTTGCGTTCTCCCACTCCTCCTCTGGGGACCCACCTGAGGAAGCCGGGGCAGTCCGTCTTGGGCCTTGCACATAGAAAAAGACACCACAAATGCAAGCTGTAGTATGATTCTGAGCTTTACTCCTTTTTTCTTGAAAGTGTTTTAGAAGGAGAGAAGCAAGATTCCTAGAATTATATTTGAGACAGTAGGAGAAATACATTTCACATAGTTGAGAACACTAATCCCTTTTTAGTATCTCAAATTTAGGTGACATTGTTATCAGTCTCCTAAAATTATTTGCTCTTTGCCTTTTAAAGCCTGAAGTAAGAGTTCCTAAGGGTTATGTAAGTTATTTCTTAAATAGCATATTTCTGCATAATTCTTAATAGTGTTCCCTTTCAAATCCCAAAAGTGTTTCAATGTGGATGATAAATTATACAGCAATTCTAAGTATAAATGGTAACAGTAACAGCTACTATTCCTTGAGTATCTATGTACAGCAGACTATTATAAGAGTTTTGCATGTACTAAGTTCTCCCTTTTTACATCCAACAGTTTATGTAGATATTAATATTCTCACTTTACATATGAAAAAACTGAGCCACTGAGAGGTTGAGTGACTTTTCCAAGACTATACATCTAACAAGTAGAGGAGCCTGGATTTCATCCCAGTAGTAAGGCTCTAAAGCTCATACTTCTAACTACTAATACTTCCTTTCAGCTATAAGGTGTGCACCCAATAGTGTTCATTAACTAGGGAGACATATTATTTTCTCCATTTTACAAATAAGAGCATTGAGAGAGAGAGAAATTTGGTTGCTACTTTTAGACCAGTCTGACTTTAGAATCTGTGTTCTTGATCTCTACTCCGTATACCTTCCTGAAATAGTTCAGAAATTATAGCTCCTGAAATATTTCAGGAGCCCTTGGAAACTAGAATTTTTAGGAGATTGCACATCAGACATCAGTAGAACTTTTTTTCACTCTTAGGATGAGTACTGAAATATCATAATGGAAGCTTCACCCTTCTGTAAGAGAGCAAACACAGTCTTGCATTTTTAACAGTTACGATTTCTTGGGTTCAATGAGAAAATATAATGCTTGGTGTTAAAAGATGCGGGTTAAATTTGGACCTTAGGCAAGTTTTTTTTATTTTAGACCCTTTGTCTTCTCAGATATGAAAACAGAGGCAAAGCTAGGGAAATGATACAGTCACTGCGGCGTTATTAAAGTCTATGAATATTTTGTGGGTTTTGTCTCTAAGAATATTAGGTTTGTCAACTAATTCATCAATACCTCAACCCAGAAACCTGGGAGCAATAGCAAGAGGAGTTAAGCTTTTTCTGCTACACTTGGTCTCTAATATGCAAACCTTCTATAGTCACACCTGGAGCTGCCATGTACAGAACACAGCAGTGACCATCAACTGTATTTTGTGATCCATTAAGTTTACCAACTAGAGATGCAAAATATTCACACATTCCTCCAGAGTTCTGCTTGCCTACTAACACCTCATCTTCTGCATGTTGTGAGACTAGTCATATTCAGCCAATTAATAAAGCCAATTAGGCTAAGGAAGGTTTACTCAAACAGCTGTTGTTTAACATCTTTTCTATACTTCTCACTCTATTCCCTGCAGGGAAGAACAAACAAAAAACCAACTTCAGTGTATATAAGAAAATAAAGGCCGGGAGGTGGCTTATGCCTGTAATCCCGACACTTTGGGAGGCTGAGGTGGGCAGATCACAAGGTTAGGAGATCGAGACCAGCCTGGCCAATATGGTGAAACTCAGTCTCTACTAAAAATACAAAAATTAGCCAGGTGTGGTGGGGGGTGCCCATAGTCCTAGTTACTCGGGAGGCTGAGGCAGGAGAAACACTTGAACTGGGAAGGTGGAGGTTGCAGTGAGCCAAGATCTTGCCACTACACTCCAGCCTGAGCTACACAGAGAGATTCCATCTCAAGATAAATAAATAAATAAAATAAAGAAGAAAATAAGGAGTCATGCAGGCTGTGGGAACACAAGGAAACACACAGACACATTGTGGCTCCCCCGTTAACCCCTTAAGAGATTATCAGTTTCACTGTAGAAATACAGAGCCCCCACACCACTCCCTATGCATCCTCTCCCCAAGACAAACTTGGAAGGAAGATTCTGTTTCGTTGGGATTTTTTTTCAATTGGCAGTTAGCTTTCAATTTTAAAAACATCTTCTGGCTACTTGTAGCCATCTCTAGAAATGACAATATCAATTTAATTTTATAATAAACAGCTTCCTTATGACTAGAAAAGCAAACCAATCAGTTAAGAAGCAGTGGAGAACAGAAAAAAAAAAAAAAAGAGTAGCAAAGCAAAGAGGAAAGGTTTCTCTCTGCTTTAGATCTATTTCCAATTATAATTTAATCATTATTCTCATTTTTTAAAAATTCACTAAATATAAATCACTAGATTAAAGCTAGAATATGTTTATATTGCCACTAGAAAGAAGAAGAAGAGGAAGGAAGGAAGGAAGGAAGGAAAGAAGGAAGGAAACAAGAACAAACGAAGTAAGAGAGAGACAAAAAGAAAGAGGAACGAAAAGAAGGATTTATGTAAACTTCAAAGTGTTCAAAAATTTGAATGGAAGCAAATATATGGAAAAATACCGCATGCTCATGGATTACTATTGTTAAAGGGTTCATGGTACGCAAAGAGACACCAAATTCGATGCAATCCTTATCAAAATTCTAGTGGAAGTTCTAAGTTCTTTGGGAAATCTCCAAATTGCTTCCCACAGTGACTGAACTAATTTACATTCCCATGAGCAGTGTATAAGCATTCCCTTTTCTTCACAACCTCACCAGTATCTGTTATTTTTTTGACTTTTTAAAATAGCCATTCTGACTGCTGTGAGATGATAAATCATTGTGGTTTCGGTTTGCAGTTCTCAGATGATGAGTGATGTTGAGTATTTTTTTCATATGCTTGTTGGCTGCATGTATGTCTTCTTTTGAGAGGTGTCTGTTCATGTTCTTTGTCTATTTTTTGATTATTCTAAGAAAATTTTGGTGGGGGTTTGTTTTTTCTTGCAGAGTTAAGTTCCTTATAGATGCTGGATATTAGACCTTTATCAGATGCATAGTTTGCAAACACATTTTCCCATTCTGCAAGTTGTCTGTTTACTCTGTTGATTGTTTCTTTTGCTGTGCAGAAGCTCTTTAATTATGTTCTCCTTGTCAATTTTTTTTGTGTTGCAATTGTTTTTGGAGTCTTTATCATGAAATATTTGCCAGAGCCTATATCCAAAATGACATTTCCTAGGTTTCCTAGGGTTTTTACAGTTTTAGGTTTTACATTTAAGTCTTTCACCCATCTTGAGTGAGTTTTTGTATATGGTGGAAGGAAAGGGTCCAATTTCGTCCTTCTGCATAGGGCTAGCCAGTCTTCCTAGCATCACTTATTCTTGATACTTTTGTTCTCTCTCTCTCATTCTTTTTTCTTTTCTTCCTCTCCTTTCTTTTTTCTCTCCTTCCTTCCTTTTCTTCTTCCTCTTCCTAATGGCAATAAAAAAAAATAGAGATTTAGTCTGGTATTGAATAGGCAGTTCTTTCCCTGTTGCTTTTTACTATTGAATTTATTGACCCAGTAATCCCATTACTGGGTATATACTCAAAGGGATATAAATCATTCTACCATAAAGACACATGCATACGTATGTTCATCACAGCACTAGCAAAGACATGAACTCAACCTAGATGCCCATCACAGGAGACTGCATAAAGAAAATGCAGTACATATAAACCATGGAATACTACGCAGCCATAAAAATAGAAGGAAATCATATTCTTTGCAGCAACAAGGATAGAGTTGGAGGCCATTATCCTAAGAATATTAATGCAGGACAGAAAACCAAATACCACAAGTTCTCACTTATAAGTAGGAGCTAAACATTAAGTAGACATGGACATTAAAAAGGGAACAGTAAACACTGTGGTCTATTGAAAGTAGAGAGTGTGAGGAGAGAGGGGATCTAAAAACTACCTATAGGGTACTATGCTGCTCATTACCTGGGTGATGAAATAATATGTACACCGAATCCCCGTGACATACAATTTACCCATGTAATAAATCTTCACATGTACCCCTGAACCTAAAATAAAAAGTTGAAAGGAAAAATAAATAAATAATTAAAACAAATCCAATGGCATTTTTCACACAGTTTCAATTTCCCTTTCTTAATTATAAGAATGTTATTCCTTTAGTTAGAGGAAAACACTCTTCATATGAGAATTTTACCTCCTACTTTTAAAAAACAATGAAGGTTAGAGTAATCTTTTTGCAACTGCTATTTTTTAAGTTTCTTTAATTCAAAATAGTCAATAAACCAGAGAAGCATATTTTTGGGTAGCATATTCTTAACTCTTTCAATATAATGGAATATTATTCAGCCTTAAGAAGGAAGAAAATCTTTTCCTTCATGACAACATAGATGAACCTGGAGGATATTATGTCAAGTGAAATAAATCAAGCACAGAAAGACAATACTGCATGATCTCATTTGTATGTGTAATTTAAAAAGTGGAACTCATGGAAACAGAGCGTAGGATGCTGGTTTCCAGGAACTGGGAGGTGGGGGAAACAGGAAGATGCTGGTCAAAGGGAATGAGGTTTCAGTTATGCTGGATGAATAACTTCTGGATATCTAATGTCCACATGGTGACTATAGTTAATAGTCTTCTATTGTATACTCAAAATTAGCTAAGAGAGGAGGCCATAAATGTTCTCTCCAAAATAAAACAAAAATGGTATGTGAGGTGAAATAGATGCTCATTAACTTGATAATGATAATTATTTTACAATACATATGTATATGAAAACAACATGCTGTATACCTTTAATATATACACTATTTATTTGTCAATTATACCTCAGTAAAGCTGGGGGTCAGGGGAGCATAGGAGAACAAATATACTGACTCAAGTTTTGTCAGACCCAGTCTGGATACTAGTTTAGTGATTACTTTGTAGATAGACATCATCTGGAATTAGGCACATTGCCTTTCTATGTTTGGTAAATAAACAATATGAATCTGCTGGGTGCGGTGGCTCACACCTGTAATCCCAGCACTTTGGGAGGCTGAGGCGGGCAGATCACCTGAGGTCAGGAGTTCGAGACCAGCCTGCCAATATGCTGAAACCCAGTTTCTACTAAAAATATAAAAAATTAGCCAGGTGTGGTGGCGGCTACTCGGGAGGCTGAGGCAGGAGAATCGCTTGAACCTGGGAAGCGGAGGTTGCAGTGAGCCGAGATGGTGCCATTGTACTCCAGCTTAGGTAACAAAAGCAAAACTCTGTCTCAAAAAAAAAAAAAAAAAAAAAAAAAATATATATATATATATACACACACACACACACACACACACACACACACATATAAATCTAAATAGGGAGATTTATTTAAAATTAATATTACATGTGTTCCTTAAGAGAATACAGCTACATATTAAGCACATTATACAACATAGAGTTCCAACACAATTAATATGCTATTTACATGTATACTTTATTTAAAGAACTAATTCTTCCTGACACAAGGAATCAGTATGTTTACTCATTTTTCTGCTCATCTCTCCAGATGATCTGTCTTTCATCTCCTTAAATTTCACTTGTTTTGCCTTCACTCAGAGTGGAAAGAACTATTTTTATCCTTTAGGTACCTACTCATTCTGATGGAAAAGCCTGGCTTCCTGCTAGGGTCACCAGAGAGACATTCGCCTCAAGAAATCAGATGTCGGTCCCTAGAACACTTACAGTAATGCAAATAGAATCCGGTAAACCTCTGCCCTTTTAAATCCAGCAGCAGGAACCCAGCAGCTGTTCTGCACACAGGCCAGCTCAGCTGCCCACAGCACTAGTACTGCTTACCCACTTTGCTAAGAAATGGAGTACACCATGGGTTTTGTTGTTTTGCTTTTTGTAGTTCTTACTATTTTACAACAGGCATTTTATTCTTCTCAAAAACAATGAATTTATTTAAGAAAGGTAAATACATGTGTCAGGAAGAACTTTTTTGAAATCATTTCTCTTTAAAATATAGTCCTGACCAAATTTCTCATTGCCTGGGCAGAGCAATAAACAGTAAAAATCATCACTATAAAAAGGATCAATAGACACGTACACATGGTAGAACCATAGCCCTGGGTTGTTGTTGGTGGTGTTTTGCTGTTTTCTTTTGGAGATGAGAAGGGCAGTCAGAAATAATTTTGATGAATGTAAATTTTAAACTTTAATTTAAAATGTGAATAGGAATTTTTTCAAGTTAGAGAAAGCAATTTCAAGACAGCTTCTATTTGTGCTTTCAATCAGTTCTCCAGAATTAAAGAACATGAGAGTCCAGGTTTGAAAAAACGCACATGATAGATTAAAAGAGCTCACATCAAGACATACCATCATACTTTCTCAGAAAGTTGCCCATAAAGAGGTACAGTGATATACCCAGGGTGAAAGTAAGAAGCTCCATACAAAGAAATACCATAAAAAAGCATCCATATTTTAAAATATTTCAGAGATCTAGAAAACAATTTGAGGGGAAACGATGTCTAACATAGTATTCTATACCCAGACATTTATCAATCAAATTTGATAGCAGAATTAAAATATTTCAGATATATAAAATAGATCAAGGTTTAGCCACCGTGCACCATTTCCTGGGAAACACCTGTGTATTATAAATTTTAAAACTTGATGTTTTCCTGTTGCATCAACACCCCCACAAACAGGCTCTGAGCACCCCACCCAGGAAATCAGGTGGTGCACGTACGTGATAAGTGTTGCTCTACCACTAGTTTCTCTTTTTGAAGATATGTCACTTGCTAGGTGACAAAACAAATTTAAGAAGACTGAAATCATTTCAAGTATCTTTCCCAAAATACAACGTTAGCAAACTAAAAATCAACAACAAAAGTAAAATGGAAAAATTCACAAATACATGGAAATTGAACAATAAACTCTTGAATAGTCATTGAGTCAAGGAAGAAATCTAAAGGGAAATAAGAAAATACCTCAAGACCAACAAAAACAAAAACAATGTGCTAAAACATAGAAGGCAAAAAAAGAGCAGTTCTAAAAAGGAATTTTATAGATATAAACATCTACAGTAAGAAAACAAAAAGATCTCAAATGAACAACCTAACAGTATAAGTAAAGGAACTAGTAAAAGAAGACCAAGCTAAGCCCAAAATTAGCAAATGGAAGAAAATAATAAAGATTAGAGCAAAAAGAAATGAAATCAAGGGTAGGAAAACAATAGAAAAGATTGATAAAATTAAAAGCTGGTTTTTGAAAACACAAACAAAATTGATAAACCCTTAAAACGATTAAGAAAAAAAGAGAGAAAATTAAATAAAATCAGAAGTAGAAGAGGAGATATTACAACCATTGCCACAGAAATAAAAAAGATCATAGGGGACTATTATCAACAATTATACACCAACAAATTCAACAACCAGAAGAAACAGACCTATTTCTAGAAACATATAATCCTCCATGACTGAGTCACATAGAAAGCTTGAGCAGACCGATAACAAATAAGGATTAAACCAGTAACCAAAAACCCTGCTAACAAAGAAAAGCCTTCAGCTAGATGGCTTCACAGGTGAATTCCACCAAAAGTTTAATGAATAATTAACACCAATCCTTCTTAAATGCTCAAAACATGAGAGAGCGCACTTCTAAATGAATTTTATGAAGCCAGACTCACCCTGACAGCAATGCCAGGCAAAGGCATCACAAGAAAGGAAAACTACAGGCCAGTATCTCTGATGAACATAGGAACAAAAGTCCTGAATAAAATACAAACAAAGTAAATTTGCAAAATATTAGCAAACCAAATTCAGGACCAAATGGGATTTGTCACTTAGATGCAAGAATGATTCAACATATGTAAATCAATCAATGTGATAAAACACATTAACAGAATGCAGGATAAAAATCACATGATCATTTGAACACATGCAGAAAAAGCATTTGAAAAAATGTAACATCCTTTCAGGATTAAAAAAAAAAAAAAAAAAAAACTCAAAAAAATTAGGTATAAAAGGAATTTTCCTCAACACAATAAAGGCCATATATGGAAGGCCCACAGACAACATCATACTCAGTGGTAGAAAACTGAAAGCTTTTCTTCTAAGATCTAGAACAAGGCAAGAATGATCACTCTTGCCAATTCTACTCAAAATAATACTGGAAGTCCTAACCAGAACAATTAGACAAGAAGAAGAAATAAACGGTATCCAAATCAAAATGAGGAAATACAACTATATCTATGGATAACATGTTTTTATATAAAAAATCCTAGAGATTCACAAGAAAACCTGTTAGAACTAAATAATGAATTCAGCAAAGTTGCAGGACACGAAATCAACACATAAATATCAGTAATGTTTCCATACAGTAACAAAAATGTATCTAAAAAATCAAGAAAACAATCCCATTTAAAATGGCATCAAAAATAAAATAATAAGAAATAATTTTAACCAAAGAGATAAAATAACTGCATACAGAAAACCATAAAAAATTGATGAAATAAATTGAAGATGCAAAATAAATGAAATATATCCCATGTTCATGAATTGAAAAAATTAATATTGTTAAAATATCCATATTACCCAAAAGATGTCTACATATTCAACGAAATCCCTATGAAACTCCAATAGAATGTTTTACAGAATTAGAAAAAATATCCTAAAATTCAATTCATGTGGAACCACTAAAGACCTCAAATAGACAAAGTAATCTTTTTTTTTTTTTTTTTTTTGAGATGGAGTCTTGCTCTGTTGCCCAGGCTGGAGTGCAGTGGCACGATCTTGGCTCACTGCAACCTCTGCCTCCCGGGTTAAAGCAATTCTTCTGCCTCAGCCTCCCAAGTAGCTGGGACTACAAGTGTGTGCCACCATGCCCAACTAATTTTTGCATTTTTAGTAGAAATGGGGTTTCACCATATTGGCTATGCTGGTCTCGAACTCCTGACTTTGTGATCTGTCTGCCTTGACTTCCCAAAGTGCTGAGATTACAGGCATGAGCCACTGCGCCTGGCTTGTCAAAGCAATCTTAAAGCTACTACAAAGGTATACTAACCAAAAACAGCATGGTGCTGGCGTAAAAACAGACATATAGACCAATGGAAGAAATATAGAGAGGGCTCAGAAATAAATCCACATAGTTACGGTGAACTGATATTCCACAAAGGTGCCAAGAACACACAACGTGGAGAGAACATTTTCTTCAATAAATGATGTTGGAAAAATGGGATATCCACGTCCAAAAGAATAAAATTGGACCCTTACTTCAACCCATATACAAAAATTAATTCAAAATGTTAAATGTAAGACCCAAAACTGTGAAATTAGTAAAAGAAAATGTAGAGGGTAACTTTTCGACATTGATCTGGCAATAAATTTTTGGATATGACAACAAAACACAATCAATAAATACAAGATACACAAGTGGAATTACTTCAAACTAGAAGTCTTCTGCACAGTTAAAAAAAATCAACTAAATGAAGGTAAGCTATAAAATGAAAGAAAAATATTTGCAAACCATATACCCAATAAGCAGTTAATGCCCAAACAACTCAGAAGCAAAAAAAAAAAAAAAAAAAAAAAAAAAAAAAAAAAAAAAAACAGATATATGAGAAGGTGCTCAACATCATTAATCATCAGGGAAATGCAAATTAAAACTACCATGAGATAGCACCTCGCATCTGTTAGAAAAACTGTTTATCACACACACACACACACACAAAGATAAAGATTGGTGAGGATGAAGAGAAAAGGGAACCCTTGTTGTACACTGTTGGTGGGGAAGTAAATTGGTGTGGCTACTATGAAAAACATATGGAAAGTCCTAAAAAAATGTAAAGTAGAACTACCATATGATCCAGTAATTCCACTACTGAGTATATATCCAAAGGATATGAGGATCTCAAAGTGATGTCTGCATCTCCAACATTATTCACAATATCCAAGACATGGAAGCAACCTAAATGTATATTGATGGGCAATTGAATAAAGAAAACACGGTATATGCATGCAATGGAATATTATTCAGTCTAAAAAAATTGAGGAAACCCTACAATTTGTGACAACATGAATGAACCTGAGGGACATTATGCTAGATGAAATAAGCCAGACACAGAAAGACAAATATTACAATATCTCCCTTACACAATGAATCTAAAATAGTTAAATTCATAGAAGCGGAGAGTGAAATGGTGGCTGCCAGGGGCTGAAGGGAAAGGAATGGGAATGTATTAATTAGTCTAAGTGTACAAAGTTTTGGTTATACAAGATTTGTAAGTCCTAAAGACTACAGCATTGTACCTATAATTGACAATACTGTATCGTTCACTTGCCAATTTGATAAAAGGGTAGACCCTATGTTAAATGTTCTTGTCAAAAATATCAATCATAGTAATAAATAATGAGAGCAGGAGGAAATTTTGGAGGTGATGGACAGGCTTGTGGCATTGATTGTGGTGGTGGTTTTGCCGGTATATACTTATCTCCAAACTCCAAGTTTTACACATAAAATATGTACAGCTTTTTAGATGTCAATAATGTTTCAATAATGTGCTTTTTAAAATACCTATTAATAGAGTTATACAAATAATGAAGTGGTCAAGATTGTTGACAATCAAGCAATAAAGAGATTGGTAGGCCAGGAGCGGTGGCACATGCCTGTAATCCCAGCACTTTGGGAGATCAAGGCGGGCAGATCACAAGGTCAAGAGTTTGAGACCATCCTGGCCAACATGGTGAAACACCGTCTC
This sequence comes from Piliocolobus tephrosceles, assembly GCF_002776525.5. Lineage (NCBI taxonomy): Eukaryota > Metazoa > Chordata > Mammalia > Primates > Cercopithecidae > Piliocolobus > Piliocolobus tephrosceles. The sequence continues at coordinate 970,766 of NC_045435.1, read as the reverse complement.
TACTAAAAATACCAAAAATTAGCCGGGCATGGTGGCAGGCACCTGTAGTCCCAGCTACTTGGGAGGCTGAGGCAGGAGAATGGCATGAACTCAGGAGGTGGCGCTTGCAGTGAGCCAAGATCACACCACTGCACTCCAGCCTGGGGGACAGAGCGAGACTCTGTCTCAAGAAAAAAAAAAAAGATTGGTATGCCAATGTATGACATTACCAATTTAATTGGTAGATGTAGTACAGTTATCGAACATTTATAAAATAAAGAAGACTCATGATTATATTTGGATTTTGGAAAGAGCATCCAGGTAGTTATATAAGAAAACACAAAACAAGAGTCAAATAAATCAATTATGGATCCAGTATAAACAAATAGGAAAATATTCCAAAACATATGATAGATAAAGAGTTACAACATTAATAAACCAGGAACTCTTGTATATAATGGAGGGGACCTGAAAGAGCGAACCAATAGAAGTGTTGGCAAAATATGTAAACAGATATTTAACAAAACAAAAAATATAAGTAGTCAAGAAGAGATAATGATATATAAAAAGATTTCAACTCACCATTAATCTCAAATGTGGATGTTAAAAAAAATGCCATTTTTGTCCAAACAATTGGCATAAACAACAACAGCAAAAATGGACAACCTGGCATATATGAAGGTAGGGGAAGGAGGCATTCTCAAACAGTTGCAGAAAATATAAATTGCTAAAATTCTTCAGAAAGTCAAGCAAAAATTTTGATGCCAAGAGAGGGTTTGGTTCAGAGTGAGTTTCTCTGCTTACCTTGTTTCTGCCCTTCCCTAACTGCATTTTGCACATGGCTCTGGCACAGCAGTGCTGCAAACCTACAGTTCCCTAAGATCATTCATGGTAGTTCCTTTTGGTTAAGTGGCCTACTTTTCTAATTGCACATTTTCAGCATATGAGTTGATCAGTGTTGTTTTAGAGGTAGACTTTTTGGTTGAGCTCCTTATATGCAGGGGAAGATTATCTGATACAAACTGCACTACCTGCTCTTTCAAACTGCCTGGTAGCTTGCCTTTCCCAACAAGGCACCAAGGACAAAGGTTGACTGAAATACCACTTGGAGGGGCAGTAATGTGTAGAGCTTATGAGGACGGACACTGGGGCCAAAGATTTCTGCCACTTAGTTGTGTGACCTTGGGCAATACTTAAGTTCTCTGGCCTGTTTCCTCAACTGTAAAATGGGGATATTGATAGTCATCTACATGACCGTGTTGTTGCAAGAACCACTGACACCCAATAGATGTTTTCTGTCATTTTTACTACAAATAATCTAAGATAAAAACGATATTGGCCTAAAATATGGCATAGAAAATGGAGGAGTGAGGAATTATGGAAAAGAAAGCTTAAATGGGGCCGTGGCCATTCTTGTTTTCTTTTCTTTCTTTCTTTTTTTTTTTTTTGAGACGGAATCTCACTCTGTTGCCCAGGCTGGACTGCAGTGGCACAATCTCTGCTCACTGCAAGCTCCACCTCCTGGGTTCACGCCATTCTCCTGCCTCAGCCTCCCGAGTAGCTGGGACTACAGGCACCTGCCACCATGCCTGGCTAATTTTTTGTATTTTTAGTAGAGACAGGGTTTCACCATGTTAGTCAGGACGGTCTTGAACTCCTGAACTCAGGTGATCTGCCTGCCTCTGCCTCCCAAAGGGCTGGGATTACAGGCATGAGCCACCACGCCCAGTTGGCCATACTTGTTTTTCTTTAAGTGTAGTCTGAAAGTGTTCAGACAAAAACAAGAGCCATTTAGTTTCTAATATTTATATGTTTGTTTATAACAATTCTCAAGAAAGTATGCTTTTCTGAGAATTCAAATGCGTGATAATTCCCTCAGGAATTGAATTTTGGCAAATCTATATTTTCAGTAACCTAATGTGATCTCTTTTGTAATATTTTACAATCTTCAAAACCTTTAGTCTCACTTGTATCATGTTGCCTTTGTGATGTTCAGACTACGAGTTAATGTTGTTACTCAATTCATAAGAAGCCCATAAATCTTGCTCAGCATTCAAAAAATGACACTTTTAGCACATTTCCCTGTTTCAGGGACCAGGGGGTACAGTTTGATCCTAAATGAATAAGATGCAATACAAACTGTGTGGATTCCATCTCTGTGGATTCTCCTATTCTTGCTTCCTTCTAATATTTCATTCATTTTCAAAGTTAGAGCTGTCTTCAATTCCCCTTCAGCTCCTGCACTCTTGACTGATTTATTTTGAGTCTGCTACTTTCTGTCTTTCCCAGTGAAAGCTATAAGACTTTGTCAAGCTGTGCTCTGGTTTATTTCCCCCAAAGCCTTTCAACTGTGTATGCCTCAAGGCCTCAGGCATCAGGTGTTTCTCCTTTAGTGGAATGCCAATCTTAAAGGCATGAAAAGCATAGTATGGAACCCTTTTAATATTTGGCTTCATGACTAGATATGCCAACCTCATTGGAACAAACTTGGAATATCATTAATTAAAACCAACTTATTTCCCAGTTTACTTATAATATATATGAATAATATTTGCTGCTCACTGGAGGGATAGTATATTAATCTGGACTTTTTTTTTAACCTCAAATTATAGTGGCCCACTCCAGCCAACTTAAGAAACCCAGGATTCAAGGATGTTTCATACAATACAAGGCCAGAGAATCAGGCCTTTGAAATTAACAGAATTTCTTTAACCTCTCCTTCCTTCCACCAGTTTGTTTTATTTCTCTCTCACATTCATCAACTCTCACCTTCCTAGCCACTCAATACACCCTGATTTGTCTAATTTGTAAACACTGTGGAAAATATGGCCACCAAGGACATATCTAATATTAAATACCCAGAGAAGGGTCACCAATGTCTCCTACCTTCCAGCTTGTGTCAAAGAGATAAGAGCTCCTGAACAAATAACCACTGTCAAACAGATGTTGTATGTGATAAAAGCATTGTGGCCTAGGAGAACTATGTTAACTAAGTAGAAAGATTGTAGAAAGGGCAGAACCTAGTAAAGTGTAATTGAGAAGCCAACCAACAGGAAGGCTGTACTACTTCCTTTAAAAGAATAATAACCAATGAGGAAGATGTTGCCTTGTGTAGTGTACGGCTATTGTGTTGGCTGCCATCCTCTACTAATTAATAAAGGGAAAAAAAATCAATCAGGATCTCAATGGAATGAAATAGAGAGCCCAGAAATTGAATTACATAGTCAACTGATCTTTGAAAGAGCCCAAGGCAATGCAATGGAGTAAAGACATTCTTTTCAAAAAATGGTGTTAGAACTACTGGACAAAAAAGTGCCTAGACACCAGAAAAGAAAAAAAAGTGCCTAGACACAGACCTTATACCCTTAACAAAATTTAACTCAAAAGTGGATTATAGACCTAAATGTCAAGTGCAAAACTATAAAACTCCTAAAAGATAACATAGGAGAAATCTGTATGACCTTGGTTATGGCAAAGACTTGTAAATACAGCACCAAAGATACAATTCATGAAAGAAATAATTTGTAAGTTAGACTTCATTAAAATTAAAAGTTTCTGCTCTGCAAAGTACAATATTATAAGAATGAGAAGTCAAGCCATAGACTGGGACACAATATTTACAAACGAGATATCTGATAAAGGAATGCTATTCAAAGTATATAAAAACACTTAAAATTCAACAATGAGAAAATGACACAGTTTAAAAATGAGCCCAAAACTTAGCATTTTGCCTCAGCAAAGAAGATGGAAAATAAGCAAATAAAGATATGTGCTATATCATATGTCAACAGGGGGATGCAAACTAAAATAACAGTGAGATGCTACTGCACATCTATTAGAATGGCCAAAATTCAAATGCTGACACCACCAAAAGCTGACAAGGATGTAGAGCAAAAGGAATGCTCATTCATTGTTGGTGGGAATGCAGAATGGTACAGCTCAGCCTGATAACTTCCATCAGTGGCAGCTCTGCCTTTCTCTCAGGAGGAAGTCCCAGAGATGACCCATAGGCTTTCTGCCATTGCCACTCCAGTGGTACCATCTTTGCTGCCTTTGGGCTAGGGAAAAAAAATAAAGGCCCTGATTGCTTTGCTGGCACCTCCAGCTTGCCACAGCCACCATTTAGTGAAGAGTACAGTCTCTCTTTTCCTGTGAGACCCCGAGTCCCTGTTCTTCACCAAATGGGGCCTCCAGTTTGGAAATTAAACAATCTGTTCTTGAATGACTTTGGGATAAAAAATAAAATTAAAGCAGAAATCAAGAAATTATTTGAAACTAATGAGAACAAAGAAACAACATACCAGAATCTCTGGGATGCAGCTAAAGCAGTGTTAAGACGAAAGTTGATGCTAAAAATTTTTACTAAACACCCACATCAAAAAGTGAGAAAGATCTAAAATTAGCAAACTAACATCACATCTAGTGGAACTAGAAAACAAGAGTGAAGCAACTTCTAAGCTAGCAAAGAAGTAAGCAAAATCAGGACTCAGCTGAATACAATGGAGATGAGAAAAAACATACAAAAATTCAACAACACCAAAAATTGGATCTTTGAAAGCATAAATAACATTGATCAGCTGCTAGCTAGGCTAATAAAGAGAAAAGACAGAAGGTCCAAAAAAAACACAATCAGAAATGACAAAGGGGCATTACCACCAACCCCAGAGAAACACAAAAAACCCTCAGATAATTATAAACACTTCTATGCAAACCAACTAGAAAATTTAGAGGAAATGTGTAAATTCCTGGAAACATACAACCTCCCACAATTGAACCAGGAAGAAATTGAAACCCTGAACATACCAACAAGTTCTGAGATTGCATCGGTAATAAAAAACTTAGCAGCCAGAAAAAGCCCTGAACCAGACAGATGCATAGCTGAATTCCATCAACATATATAGAAGAGCTGATATCAATTCTACCGAAACTATTCCAAAACATCAAGGAGGGACTCCTCCCTAACTTATGCTGTGAGATCAATGTCATTCTGATACCAAAACCTGGCAGAGACACACACAAAAAAGAAAACTTCAGGCCAGTATCCCTGATGAACATAGACACAAAAATTCTCAACAAATACTATCAAAGTGAATCCATCAGCACATCTAAAAGCTAATCCACCAAATTCAAGTAGGTTTTATTTCTGGGATCCTAGGTTGGTTCAACATATGCAAATTAATAGTGCTATTCATCACATAAAGAGAACTAAAATCAAAAACCACATGATCATCTCAATGAACACAGAAAAGTCTTTTGATAAAATTGAACATTCCTTAGTATTAAAAACCCTCAACAAATTAGGCATCAAAGGAACATAACTCAAAATAATAAGAGCCATCTATGACAAACCCATAGTCAAAATCATACTGAATGGGAAAAAGCTCAAACCATCCCTCTTAAGAACTGGAGCAAGACAAGAATAACCACTGTCACTATTCCTACTCAACCTAGTGCTGGAAAACCTCACCAGAGCTATCAGGCAAGAGAAGGAAATCAAAGACATCCTAATAGGAAGAAAGGAAGTGAAACTACCTTTGTTTGCAGATGATATAATTTTATAACTAGAAAACCCCACAGTCTCTGCCCAAAGACTCCTTGATCTGATAAACAACTTCAGCAAAGTTTCAGGTTACAAAATCAATGTACAAAAATTGGTAGCATTTCTATACACCAATAGTATCCAAGCTGACAGCCAAATTAGGAATGTAATCCCATTCACAATAGTCACAAACAGAATAAAATACCTAGTGATATGGTTTGGCTGTGTCCCCACCCAAATCTCATCTTGAATTATAGCTCCCACAATTTTCATGTGTCATGGGAGGGGCCCAGTGGGAGGTAATTGAATTATCGGGGTGGGTCTTTCCCATGCTGTTATCGTGATAGTAAGTCTGACAAGATCTTAAAGATTTATAAAGAGGAGTAAGATGGGACTTGCTCCTCCTTGTCTTCCACCATGATTGTGAGGCCTCCCTAGCCACATGGAATTGTGAGTCCATTATACCTCTTTTTCTTTATAAATTACCCTGTCTTGGGTATGTCTTTATCAGCAATGTGAGAATAAACTAATACGCCTAGGAATGCAGCAAACCAGGGAGGCAAAATATCTCTACAATAAGAATTACAAAACACTGCTGAAATAAATCAGAAATGACACAAATAGAAAAACATTTCATGCTCATGGATAGGAACAATCAATATTGTTGAAATGGCCATACGGCCCAAAGCAATTTATAAATTCAATGCTCTTTGTATCAAACTACAAACAACATTCTTCACAGAACTAGAACAAAAGAATTTTAATTTATATGGAAAGAAAGAGGAGAGTAAATAGCCAAGGCAATCCTAAGCAAAAAGAACAAAGCTGAAGGCATCACATAACCCAACTTCAAAATATATTACAGGGCTATGGTAACCAAAACAGCGTGGTATTGGTACAAAAACAGGCATATAAACCAATAGAACAAAAGAGAGCCCAGAAATAATGCCACACACCTGTGACCATCTTATCTTCAACAATCCTGACAAAAACAAGCAATGGGAAAAAAGACTTTCTATTCAATAAATGGTGCTTGAATAATTGGAGAGCCATATACAGAAGATTGAAACTGGACCCCTTCCTTACACCATATACAGAAATCAACTCCAGATGGATTAAATACTTAAATGTAAAACCCAAAATCATAAAAATCCTGGAAGACAACCTAGAGAATACCATGCTGGACATAGGAACAAGCAAAGATTTCATGACAAAGATAACAAAGCAAGCACAAGCAAAGCAAAAATTGACAAATGGGATCTAATTAAACTTAAGAGTTTCTGCACAGCAAAATAAACTAACAACAGAGTAAACAGACAACCTACAGAATGGGGGAAAATTTTGCAAACTATGCATCTGACAAAACTCTAATATCCAGCATCTTTAAGGGACTTGAGTTTACAAGAGAAAAACAGACAACCCCATTAAAAAGTGGGCAAAGGACATGAAGATAGTTTTCAGAAGAAGACAGACACACAAACAAGCATATGAAGAAAAGCTCAATACCACTGATCATTAGAGAAATGCAAATCAAAACCTCATGAGATACCATCTCACAACAGTCAGGATGGTTATTATTAAAAGATCAAAAAATAACAGATGCTGGTGAGATTGGGTAGAAAAGGGAACACTTATACACTGTTGGTGGGAGTATAAATTAGTTCAACCATTGTGGAAAGCAGTATGGCAATTCCTAAAAGAGCTAAAAGCAGAATCACCATTTGGCTCAGCAATACCATTACTGAGTACACATCCAGAGGAATATATATCATTCTACTGCACAGACACATGCACACAAATGTTCACTGAAGCACTATTCACAATAGCAAAGATATGCACTCAACATAAATGGCCATCTATGACAGATTAAATTAAAACATGTGGTACATATACACCATGGAATAGTATGCAGCCTTAAAAAATAATGAGATCATGTCTTTTGCAGAAACATGGATGGAGCTGAAGGCTTTTATCCTTAGCAAACTAGTCCAGAAACAGAAAACTGAATACTGCGTGTTCTCCCTTATAAGTGGGAGTTAAATGATGAGAATTCATGAAGAAAAAGAAAGAAACAACAGACACTGGAGTCTACTTGAGAGAGGAAGGTAGGATAAGGGAGAAGAGCAGAAAAGATAACTATTGCGTACTGGGCTGAATACCTGGGTGATGTAATAATCTGTACAACAAACCTCCATGACAAGAGTGGTACTAGGGAAGTTATAGTAAGGGAGGAGAATATATTTGATTACTTTTACTAAGAGTTGAACCAATGTTTTTGGTTCCTAAGATCAGCAGATAACTCTTATCCTTTAAAAGTTGAGAAAGCCATATTGTTAAATATGGGGGCATGAGTTAGCAGTTCTTGCATACTTTCTCTGTAGATAAGAAGCTGCAGACTTCTCTTATTAGATCCACAATCTAATGTTTTAATAAAACTATAACTACAGTATATATGTCCCCAAATGATTTGGGGATTTAAGGATATTAGGAGAAGCAGTGCTAGGTATATTAATATTAGGGTATTTTTCTCACATGAAAGAGGGTTTAATATTGTTGATGTGATATGTGAAGACCCCTCATTGTGTGGTGATTAGTATGTACAGAAAGTACAGGGCACTGATTAACATGTTAAGCCCCATAAGAATGATGGTGAGATTAGATCAAGAGAATAAGGTTATAGTTATGAAGAGTTCCCCTACTAAATTAATGGTAGGGGGTAGGGCAAGGTTGGTGAGGCTAGCTAAAAGTCATCACATGGCCATTATTGGGAGTAGTGTCTGAAGGCCTCGAGTAAGTAGTATAGTTTGGCTCAGAACTCGTTCATAGTTCAAGTTTGCTAGGCAGAATAGTAGGGATGAAGTGAGTCCATAGGCAATTATAAGGGTGGTTGCACCTATAAAGCTTCAGGGGTTTGAATAAGAACAGCCACGATAACAAGTGCCATGTGGCTTACAGGGGAGTAAGCAATGAGGGATTTTAGTTTGCTTTGGCGTAGACAAATGGAGCTTGTCATAATTATTCTCGTAGGGATATTACAAGGAAAGGGTAGGCTATGTATTCTGTCAAGGGGTTAAGGATTAGAGTGATCTGTATCATTCCATAGCTGCCTAATTTTAGGAGTACTGCTGCAAGTACTATTGAGCTAGCAATGGGGCCTTCTATGTGGACTTTAGCAAGTCATAGGTGGACTCTGTAGAGAGGCATTTTTACCGTCAATGCCATGATGCATGCTAGTCATAGAAGGTAGTTAGATTAAGAGTTGTTATTTCTTGAGTAGTATATGTTGTGATTACATATTTAGTGAGCCTGAGGCATTTTGAGTATAGACAAGTGCTACAAGCAAAGGTAAGGATCCTATCAGTGTGTAAAATAAGAAGTATAAGCCTGCTTTCAGGCATTCTGCTTGATTACCTCAACGAGTAATAATTATTAGGGTGGGGACTAGTGTGGCTTCAAAGATAATACAAAATATGATTAGTTCTGTGGCTGTAAATGTTATAATTAAAACTATATGTATCCCTACTAGTATTGAGATATAAAGTTTTTTTCGTGGGAATGATTCTTTGGATAGATTATATTGGCTTGCTAAAATTATAAGGGGTAGTAGCCAGGCTGTTAGGATTAGAAGGGATGATGACAACGGATCAGAAAAAAAAAAAGTTAATGAGAAGTTGAAGAGTTATCATTACATTGGTTGAAGAATAACAGACTGATGAGACTGATAAGTAAACTGTGGAAGCTGTATTAATTCAGATTATAGAGTTGTTAGAGCATCACATTATTTGGAGTAATATAATTGTTGGGATAATAATTTTTAGCATTGGAGTAAATTTAGGTTTTGTATATAATACAGGCCATAGGTGTTGGAGACCGTAACTAGTAAGGCTAAACCTACAGCAGCTTCGCAGGCTGCAAAAACTAAGAGGATAATAGGTATTATGGAAGTCAGCATGAAATGTGTATTTAAAATTACGAGAGTACTTATAATAAATATTGATAATATTGGCTGGGCGCTGTGGCTCATGCTGCAATCCCAGCACTTTGGGAGACCAAGGCAGGTAAATCACTTGAGGTCAGGAGTTCAAGACCTGCCTGGCAAACATGGTGAAACCCCATCCCTATTGAAAATACAAAAATTTGCCCGGCATGGTGGTGTGCATCTGTAATCCCAGCTACTCAGGAGGCTGAGTCAGGAGAATTACTTGAACTCGGGAGGTGGAGGTTGCAGTGAGCTGAGATTGGGCCACTGCACTCCATCTCAAAAGATAGATAGATGATAGATAGATAGATAGATAGATAGATAGATAGATAGATAGATAGATAGACAGACAGATAGATAATAGATAGATAGATAATAGATGACAGATAGATAATAGATAGGTGATAGATGACAGATAGATGATAGATAGTTAGATAGATAGATAGATAGATAGATAGATAGATAGATAGATAGATAGATAGATAGAAAGTATTATGCCTTCTAGGCATAGTAGGGAAGTATCAGGTGGAATCAATAGACTATTACCCCTACTAAAGACATAATAAAGGCTAATGTAATATTAATATAAATAGAAGACATTTGGCAATTATGATATATCATAATCTAAAGAATCAAAATCATTTATTTTGACTTAAACTATTCACCAACTCAATTCGTTCTAATTCTTTTTGGGTTCATTTGTAGGCTAGACTGAAGATTAAAATGATCATTAATATGAGAGCTGTACTAATTATTAATTTTAGGTCAGTTGTCTGTAAAGCTCATGGTAGGGGCAGTAGTAGGGTGATTTCTAGATCAACGAGGAGAAATGTGAAGGCTACTACGAAGCACTTTATGGAAAAGGGGAGGCAGACAGAGGTTATCAGGTCCAAGCCACATTCATAGGGGCTGGATTTTTCTGTGTAGATGTTAAGTTGTGGGAGTCAAAAAGCGATTGTTACTAGTAAGAGTGTTAGTAAGATGTCAGCTGCTAAGGCTAATGTTAATTACTCTTTTTCGGGCAATGCTGAAGCTAATTGCTTGGAATTCAATTGTACTATGTTATCCTAAAAGAGTATGATCCTCGTCAATAGATAGAAACATATAGGAATAGTCATACTACATCTACAAAGTGCCAGTATCAGGCTGAGGCTTCAAATCCACGATGGCGGCTAGATGTAAAATGTAACTTTAGTTGGCGGAGTAAGCAGACAGTAAGAAATGTTGATCCAATAATAATGTGAAGCCCGTGAAAACCTGTGGCTATGAAGAACGTTGAGTTGTAAACTCCATCGGAGATAGTGAAAGGGACTTCAAAATATTCTGAGGCTTGTAGAGGTATAAAGTAAATGCCTAGGGCAATTGTGATAGACACTGCCTGAAGTATGTATTTTCGATTACCTTCTATTAAGCTGTGGTGAGCCCAAGTAATTGAAACCCTGGATGCAAGTAAAATACATGTATTAAAAAGATGGACTTCTAAGACGCTAAGGGGGAGATGACTGTTGGAGGCCAGCATCCTTCTAATTCTGGAGTGGGGACTAGGCTAGAGTGATAGAATGCTCAGAAGAAGCCAGCGAAAAAGAACACCTCTGAAATAATGAGTAAGATTTTTCCATATCGAAGGCCTTTTTGAACAGTTGATGTATGGTGGCCTTGGAATGTGCCTTCTTGGATAATACCACATCATCATTGATATATTGTTAAGGTATTGGTTAGTAGACCTAAAGTTAGGAAGGTAGTTGGGTTAAAATGAAATCATATGGCTAGGCCAGAAGTTATAAGTAGTGCTGTAAGGGCTCCCGTTCTGGGTCAGGGGGCTAGAGTTACCTATGCGGTAAGCCTGAGTTTGGAGGGTCATTATGTGGTATCGTGTAAGTAGAGGTTCCCTAGGAGTGTAAAGACATAGGTCTGAATGAGGGCTATGGCGAATTTGAGGATGGTTAGTAAAACTAGAATAATAAATGTAATTGAAGCTGTGGGTAGGCTAATAGTTGATAATACTAGTGTAGCTCCTCCAATTAAATGCATTAGTAGGTGGCCAACTGTATTGTTGGCTGTTAATCGTACAGCTAGTGGTATGGGTTGGATGAATAGGCTAAGTTTCAATGATTATCAACATAGGGATAAGTGGAATAAGCATGCTTGTGGCAGGAAGGGGGATAAGGAAGCTTTAGTCTTAAAGCGGAAGCGGTGGCTACTGCTCCAGCTCACAAAGGAATTGCTAGTCCTAAATTTATTGATAGTTGAGCAGTTGGTGTAAATGAATGGGAGAGAAGTCCAAGAAGATTAGTTGAACCAATAAAGAGAATCAGGGAAATTAACATAAGGAATCAGGTTTGCCCTTTGATATTATGCATTGATATTATTTGTTTCAATACAAGTTGGATTAATCACTGTTGAATTAATCACCTCTAGGTCCGTTGGTCATTGACTGAACAGTTAGGGGTGGGAAATAAAATATAAAAATCCCAGTGTTTTCTGGGCTAAAATGATTACTTTCTGTTTATATCCTGACAAGGTTTTTCCCTGATACCTACATAACACTTCAGACCCCTACCCACTTTAAAGACAGTATACGCTAGATGCTACAATTTTAAACTAATTATAGCTTCAACTACAAATGGCTTTTTAGCTAAACCTTCAATTAGTGCAATTTTAGAAATGGTCAATCAAAAAAAATTAAAAACTAGACTTTCTGGGTTAAAATGCCCACTTTCTATTTATATCCTGACAAGGTTTTGACTTAATACTCACCAAACACTTCAGACCCCCTCCCTGAGCTCCAGTGTACTTTGCCTAGTTAATGTAGCTTAACTACTAAAGCAAGGCACTGAAAATGCTTAGAAGAGTTCACGTAACTCTATAAACACATAGGTTTGTTCCTGGCCTTTTTATTAATTCTTAGTAAGATTATACATGCAAGCATCCTCGCCCCAGTGAGAATGCCCTCTATATTATCCAAATCAAAAGGAGCAGGTATCGGGTGTGCATAAATGGAGTCCACAACACCTAGGTCAAACACACCCCCACTGGAAACAGCAGTGATAAAAATTAAGTAATAAACGGAAGTTGGACTAAGTGCATGTGCCTTTACCATTAGCCTCATCCCTGCAGCCATATTTATAGACACAGGCCAAAAAGCTATTGTTCAAACTGGCACTGGATAACAATCCAAACCCTAAAACTCTCACTCAACTTCAAACTGGATTACTTCTCTATAATATCCATTCCAGTGGCACTATTCGTTACATGATCCATCAGAGAATTTTAAATGTGGTAGACACACTCAGATCCCAACATGAACCAATTTTTCAAGTACTTACTCATTTTTCTCATTAATATATTAATTTTGGTTACTGCCAAAAACCTTTTCTAACTCTTTATCAGGTGAGAAGGCTTACGGATTATATATGGCCAAACAGATGCTAATACAGCAGCCTTTCGGGCAATCCTATATAATCGCATCGGTGATACTGGCTTTATTTTAGCAAAAGCGTGAGTCCTCCTATTCTCCAACACACGAGAATTTCAACAAATGTTTATCTTTTAAATCCCTACCCCAGTATCCTTCCACTAATTGGTCTTCTTGCAGGGGCTGGAAAATCAGCCCAATTTGGCCTCCATCCTTGACTTCCATTAGCTATGGAAGGCCCAACACCAGTCATAGCTCTACTCCATTCTAGCACAATGGTTGAGGAAGGGGTTTTCTTACTTATCCAATTTCACCCTTTAATAGAAATAACTTAATCATTCAAACCCTCACATTATGCCTAGGAGCTATCACTACACTATTTACAGCCATCTGTGCCCTGACGCAAAAAGATATTTTAAAAATTGTAGCATTCTCCACCTCAAGTCAATTAGGCTTTATAACAGTCACAATTGGCATTAATCAATTGTGCTCACTGAGCATTTCTTAACATTTGTACCCATGCTTTCTTCAAAGCTATATTATTCATATGCTCTGGATCTATTATCCATAACCTCAGTGATGAACAGGATATCCGAAAAGCAGGTGGGTTATTTAAGGCCCTACCCTTCACCTGTTCCTCACTTATTATTGGCAGCCTCGCACTCACAGGAATACCTTTCCTCATAGGTTTCTATTCCAAAGATCTCATTATCAAAACCGCAAACGTCGTATACCAACACCTGAGCCCTTTTAATTACTCTCGTGGACACCTCCCTAATAGCTGCCTACAGCACCCGAATTATTTTCTTCACGCTGTTAGGACAACTTCGTTTCACAACTTCGATTATCATCAACAAAAACAACCCCCTCCTAATTAATTCAATCAAACGCCTAACAATTGGTAGCATTTTCGCCAGATTCTTCATCTCCAGCAATATTACCCCGATATCAATTCCCCAAATAACTATGCCACTCCACCTAAAACGTGCAGCCCTTGGCTTAAGTATTTTAGGCTTGTTACTGGCAACAGAACTTAACCTCATGACTAAAAACCTTAAACTTAAGCATCCATCACAAACATTTAATTTCTCAAACATATTAGGGTTTTATCCAATCACAATACATTGTGTAACACCCCCCCCACACACACACACTCAAATCTACACGCAAGTCAAAATCTAACCTCCCTTCTACTAGATCTAATTTGATTAGAAAAATCAATGCCAAAAACACTGCTCAAGTCCAAATTTTAGACTCCACCATTGAATCTACCCAGAAAGGCCTATTTAAACTCTACATTTTCTCTTTCCTTATTCCATCTCTCCTAACTCCATTCTTTTTTTTTTTTTTTTTTTTTTTTTTGAGACGGAGTCTCGCTCTATGGCCCAGGCTGGAGCGCAGTGGCCCGATCTCACCTCACTGCAAGCTCCGCCTCCCGGGTTCACGCCATTCTCCTGCCTCAGCCTCCCGAGTAGCTGGGACTACAGGCACCTGCCACCTCCCCCGGCTAGTTTTTTGTATTTTTTAGTAGAGACGGGGTTTCACCGGGTTAGCCAGGATGGTCTCGATCTCCTGACCTCGTGATCCGCCCGTCTTGGCCTCCCAAAGTGCTGGGATTACAGGCTTGAGCCACCGCTCCCGGTCTCACTCCATTCTTAATTATTTAATGTATTCCCCCAAGTAATCTTAATTGCAGCATAAATACTAACAAACAGAAATCAACCAGCAACTACCATCAATCAACACCCATAACTATGCAAAAGAGCTACACCCGTAGAATCCTCATGTAATAACCCTACTTCCTCACCCTCAAAAACTACCCAATTTTCTATATTATTAAAATCAATTACAATTTTCACCTCATCATATTCAACTATTCACCCAACCACCAACAACTCTAACAACAATTCTAATAGTAAAGCACCTGAGATACTATATTATTTATTCGAGGGAATGCCAAGTCTGCTGCACGGATGATCAGGGGAACTAATCAGTTGCCAAAGCCCTCATTTGTGATTGGTATCACTATGAAGAAAATTATAATCAATGCATCAGTAAGTGACAATAACATTATAAGTCTGATAATGTCCTAGTAGAGTTCCTGTTTGACCCAGTTCTGCTCAAATTAGGAGACTTAGGGCCATTGCCATAGCATTCCTTATGCTCATTGAACGAAAGATCTTAGGCTATGTACAAATATGCAAAAGACCCAACATTGTAGGTCTGTATGGACTATTTCAGCCCTTTGCAGATGCAATAAAACTTTTTATTAAAGAACCCCTGTGACTTTTAGCATTCGCTATTCCCCTATACATTATTGCTCCAACCCTAGCCTTATCTATTGCCCTCCTTATATGAATCCCTCTCTCCATACCATATCCTCTAATTAATCTTAACATAGGTCTCTTATTTATACTAGCCACATCAAGCCTAGCTGTCTATCTTATGATCAAGATGAGCATCCAGTTCAAAATATGCACTAATAGGTACACCATGAGCAGTAACCCAAACCATTTCATATGAAGTTACCCTAGCTATTATCCTCCTATCAGTTCTGTTAATAAGTGCCTCATTCAACTTATCTATACTCAACACAAGAGTTTATTCTGACTACTCCTACCATCATGATCTCTAACCATAATATGATTCATTTCCACGCTAGCAGAAACTAACAGAGTCTTGTTTGACTTGACAGAAGGGGAATCAGAATTTGTTTCAGGCTTTAATGTGGAATATGCTGCAGGTCCATTTGCCCTATTCTTTATGCAGCATATATAAATATTATTATAATAAATGCCCTAACCACTATTATCTTCCAAGGAGCATTACATGATATTCATACATCAGAATTCTATACTATAATTTTCATCACCAAAACTTTCCTTTTAACAACTTTATTTTTATGACTTCAAATATCATACCCTCAATTCTGTTATGGTCAACTTGTACATCGTCCATGAAAAATTTCCTTACCATTCACACTGGTGCTTTGCAGATGACACATCTCTATGCCTGTCCTAATATCTAGTATCCCACCTCAAATATAAGAAATATATCTGACAAAAGAGTTACTTTGATAGAGTAAATTATAGAGGTTTAAATCCTCTTATTTGTAGAATTATAGGACTCGAACCTACCCCTGAGAATCCAAAATTCTCTGTGCTACCTAATACACCACATCCTACAGTAAGGTCAGCTAAATAAGCTATCGGGCCCATACCCGGAAAATGTTGGTTTTTATCCTTCCCGTACTAATTAACCCTCTAACACAACTTATTATCTCTTTCACTATCTTTACAGGAACTCTCATTACAATATTAGGCTCACACCGACATCTCATCTGAATAGGCCTAGAAATAAACATACTAGCCGTTATCCCAATTTTAATTAAAAAAGAAAATCCACTCCACAGAAGCAGCTACCCAATATTTCCTCACACAAGCAACTGTATCTATAATTCTCATAATAGGAATCATTTCCAATATGCTATTCTCTGGACAATGAACCATCATAAACTCAATCAATCAACTATCATCCTTGATAATAATAATGACCTTAATAATAAAATTAGAAATGTCTCCTTTTCACTTTTGGATTCCAGAAGTAAGTTGAACTAAAATTCTGTCTTGGACAACCAGCTATCACCAGCCTCAATAGGTTTATCACCACTACTCATGAATCCTCTCACTATTTTGCTACATTGATGAGTGTGCTTATTTAGCTGTTCTTGAGTAGCTCATCTGGTTGTGGGGGTCTTGGCTAGAGCTCTCTCTGTGAAGTCTGTTCTGGGTAATTCATTATGCAAAGGTACAATGGTTTGTCTTTGCTTTTTGATGCTTGGTGTGATTATGTCATCTTTCCCTTACGGTACTATAACTATTGCACCAGAGTAAGTAACTACTATCACCTACACTTTTGTCCAGGGTAAATGATTTGGTTTAAGGAGATCTGGTAACACAGTTTAATAAAGTTGGGACTAGAGTTACCTCAAAGTGGTCAGGTGATATGAAATATTCCAGGTATAAGCCGGGTGCTTTAAGTTAAGCTACACTTTGGTTAGTCCAAGAGCACTTTCCAGTACGCTTACTATGTTACAACTTATCTCCTCTTTATATGTGTAGGAAAATTATTAGTAATAGACTAGTATTTAGTATTTAAGAGGGTGATGGGTGGTGTGTGCATGCTTCATAGCCTCATTCAATCAAGCACTCTGTTCTTCATTTACTGCTAAATCCTCCCTGAACCTTTGGGTTTCATTATGGTTATTGTAAAATTTTCTGGGAAATAGAAAATGTAGCCCTTTTCTTACCATTTCATAGGCAACATCTTGACCTAATGTTTTTATGTACATACTTGTGCTTACTCTAAGACCTTTTTAGGGTTTGCTGAAGATGGCGGTATATAGGCTGAGTGGCGAGAGATGGCGAGGTATATCGGGGTTTATCGATTATAGAACAGGCTCTTCTAGAGGGATATAAAGCACTGCCAAGTCCTTTGAGTTTTAAGCTGTTGCTTGTAGTACTCTGGCGAGTAGTTTTGTTAATTTAACTATTTGGGTTTACGGCTAAGCATAGCGGGGTATCTAATCCCAGTTTGGGTCTTAGCTATATGTTTTCAGGATATTAAAGTCACTTTCAAGGCTTATGTAACAAGTCTTCGCATATACCTCTGAGCCTAAATAAAAGTTTTTAAAAGTCTATTAAAAGTTAAGGTCTACATAAAAGAAAATCTTTGTTTTTTAAAAAAATATAAAATAATTTCTACTTAACTTTTATATGGTTACTAGAAGACATTAACACTTTATTAAACAGATTAAGAAAATATTTGTTGCTGCCAGTTTAAAATGGCAGACTGAAAAGATGTAGTTACCTCTTCAATGTATCACAGTTTTATTTAACTTAGGGTAAAGACATGTAATATGAGATAAATTTATAACCAAAGTACGTTTTGGAGTGGGGAGCCCATCCCTGGACCAAATATTCTGATGGCTCTTGCATAGTTAAAAGTAGAAGAAGTTATAAAGGCAGATAAACTATGCAGGCAGATGAAGACAGGTCAGAAGCTGAATAGGAACAGACATCAGCGTTGGTGGAAACTGCTCTTTGTAGAGAATCTAGAGGAGGCTGATGCTAAGAACTAGCAGGCCCAGAGAGTAGGAAATAACTAAAGAGAAGCAATCAAAGGAAATTATTTTAAAACTGTCCACATCACGATATCTTGGCTCCTCCCAACAGACTCTCATTGCCATGTGAATGATGCCTGACAGGTCTTGCATGCTCCCTGATCATAAACCAAATAACTATTTCCTAAAGAAATGAAATCAACTGCTTGGGAATAGCAAATGTTCCAAGTGCTAGATTTTCCATCTAAAGTCACCTTGATTTTCTCTAAGGTATCCCATGGGCAGACTGTCTGCCTGCTTCTCATCTATGTACCATCTATATACATTCAAATGAAACCTGCTGATTACCAATAACATCACACACAGATACAAACAATGCAAAACACACACACATACTTCCCTCTTAGATAAAGAGAAATGCTTGTTAGTTTGATATACAAACATATCTAAAGAGCAGCAGCGAAACTTATCCCAGCAACTTAAGTGAATCAACACTTTTTTATTCATAAAGATGAAATGGAAATCCAATTATCATGAGACATTTGGGAAAATCATTGTGTAATAAAGAGTATCAAGAAGAATAAGACAAATAACTGATCCTAGAGAAAACTCAATTAATAAAGAAATAAAACATAATACATAAATAAAAAATAATAATACATAATAAAACATAAATAACAAGGTCTTTCCTTGTTATTTTTGTTTTCTCGAGGATCAATTATTTGGCTTATTCCCCTTGAAACTTGTCTTCATGTGAAGATTTTTAAGAAATAAAACATGTATATCTTCAGTTTTCTTCTGTTCCATTTGATAAGATAATATATCCATGCAACAAGAATAGAATGCCATGAAAAACAAATATCTATGAACGAGTTTTTGAAATGAAAAAATATGATTTCTGAAATTGAAAACTCAGCAGAAAGGTTTCCTGATAAAGAAACCTCCTAAAGGACATAGCAAAAAGACAAAGAAATAGAATATAGCAGATTTTGATTCCTAATAAATAGGAGGTTCCAAAGAAAGAATGAAGAAAATGAAGAAGCAGAAATTATATGAGTTCTAAATTCCTAGAGTTAAAAACAGATACGAGACTTTATATTTAAAGGATCACTAAGTGCCAAGCAGAATGAAATTAAAAAGACCTGCACCTAGACATGGAGTTATCAAATCTAAAATATCTAGGATGAAGATAATTGAAAAGACCTGCACCTAGACATGGAATTATCAAATCTAAAATATCTAGAATGAAGATAATTAAAAAGACCTGCACCTAGACATGGAATTATCAAATCTAAAATATCTAGGATGAAGATAAAATATTAAGAGCTTCCAGAAAGAAAATAAAATAGCCTATAAATAATGAGTTTTGGTGTAGAAGATATTTTCAGTGCTCCTCTCTGCCACAACCCTTTGCTGCAGATCTAATTTCAGAACATTTGAAAAGCACATTTCATGTAAAGGGACACCTCACAGATACAGCATCTCAACTCAAGTGCATACTGTCTTTCCAGTGGATAATTCTGGGTGGCATCACATGTGCTTCAAAAATCCTAGCAGACTAAAGCTCCAAGCAGTGACCTCATTATCTTTTCCCCCTTCCTTGTCTCACTACTCCCTTCCCTTAACCCTGTTTCTTAGGATATTATTTCAAACAAATGAACTTCACTTAAGTCTTTTTCTCAGGCATTAGTTTAGGGAAACATAAACCGAAATGTTGGTGCTCACATGCCTGGTGACAATGATGAAGGAATAATTACAGCTGTGACAGCCTAACAAGAGTGAAGTAAATGTTACTCCTAGAAAAAACAAAACCTAAAAATTAATGACAATTGACTTTGGGTTTAAGCAATGAGCAGATGCTGGAAGAGTTTGCAGGTGACTGATGGTGAAACCTGGAAGACCTCAAGGAGGCTGCTGGAGAGGGCTTGAAGACAGTGAGGATGTTATTAGAGGCTGTTCTACTCAGCCCAGGCTGTTATATCAAAATACCAAAGACTGGGTGGCTTAGCCACAGACCCTTCTCACAGTTCTGGAGGTTGCAAGTCTGAGATTGAGGGGCCAGCAGATTTGATTCCTGACAAAGGCCCTCTTTCTGGCTTGCAAATGACCACCTTCTCACTGTGTCCTCATGTTACCTAGCCTTTAAGACCTAGAAAAGTTTTTATCCCACCTTAACTCTGTTTATCTTTAGGAGACAGGAGGACTAAAGTTAGAAGTTTCCCCTTGTGATTAAACCAGCTAAGACTGGTGGGATGTAAAATGGCAGGTCACCTGACCTCTGAAGAGCTTCTAACTTCATTATAATCTAATTTCCATGCTCAGTAACACTCCCACAAGCACCACGACCATTGACAATCACTATGACAACGACCAGAATAAACCACAAAATGACAAAAAGGAAGGTGGCAACTCCAGTTCCAAGTTCTCTACCCGCTCCCAGAAAATACACGAATATTCCTCTCCTCATTTTTAATGCCCAACCCTTTCTTTAAATATGCCCTATACCTGCACTTCTTGACTCTCACTTTTGGTTTTGCATATTGACTTTGTGGCACTGGACAGGGAAAGATCCCATTTTAAGGCGGACCAACTTTGTTGGTATCACTCACAAGGCCTTTCCTCAATGTGTGTACTTGGAGAGAAATCCATCTTTCTTCCTCTTCTTATAAGGGAACTAATCTTATCATGCTGGTTCCACCACCATCAGCTCATCTAAATGTTATTACTTCTCAAAGGCCCCACCTCCAAAGATAGTCACATTGGAGGTTAAGGCTTTAACATATGAATTTGTGGAGGATACATACATTCAGTCCATAACGGAAGCTAGTGAAAAGAGGCACTTTTTATGTAGTGGCAGAAAATCTGGCAACACTGTCACCTTTGGCAATAAGAAAAATAGAAAGAGTACCCAGTATCATTGGGATAGTTAGGGAGATTTGAAGGCAGAATTTCAAGCTTCATCTGGCTGATTTTAGCTGCCTATGATAAAATATAAGAAGAGAGAAATTAAACAAAGGGGAAATACTTCCATTTTTTAAAATCAGAATTTAAATGAAACATAAAAGGTCAAGCTTTCTGGGACCAAAAATAAGACTGCTTTTTAAAAATCTCCAATCTCTCCAGAAAGAGAATGTCATAGTATAAATTTTTTCAAAACAAAGATCAAATTGTGTGGAAGTATAAGGTCCTTGATAAACTGAAAAAAGAGCTAGAGTGGTATCTGAAAGATAACTTCAAACAGATAAAGGTCCTTGTACACCCTCTCTGTGACATTAAGTCTTCTAATAATATCGAAGACATTATCAGAGGGAACCAAAGGTAATGAAGGGACTGTCTCAAATAGACTTATGGGTGTGGCCGTTATCTAAAGCAGGACTTTTCAACCTTGGCACTATAGATATTTTGGGTCAGATAATTCCTTGTTGGGATGAGGACGTCTTTTGTGTTGTCCTGTACCTTGTAGAATGTTTAGCAATATTCGTGAGCTCTACCCATTAGATACCAGTAGGACCATCTTCACCAGATTCTTTTTTTTTTTTTTTTTTTTTCAGATGGAATCTCACTCTATCATATAGGCTGGAGTGCAGTGGCGCCATCTGGGCTCACTGTAACCTGTGCCTCCTGGGTTCAAGTGATTCTCCTGCCTCAGCCTCCCGAGTAGCTGGGATTACAGGTACCCGCAACCATGCCCAGATAATTTTTGTATTTTTAGTAGAGACAGGGTTTCACCATGTTGGCCAGGCTGGTCTCGAACTCCTGAACTCAGGTGATCCACCCACCTCAGCCTCCCGAAGTGCTGGGATTACAGCTGCGAGCCACTGCGCCTGGCCTCTTCACCCAATTCTTGACAGTCAAAATTGTTTCCAGACCATCTAAATGCCTGTAGGACAAAACAATCTATATTTTAGAACCACTGGTTTAAAAAAGTGGATTGCAATTTAATACACAGAAAGTCCACAAAAACTTCAAAGGAATGATTATCAGCTTGGACTGGAAGAGAGAGAAATGGGACAAAATTAAAGAAAAAGCTCTCTCTCGATATCTAAACAGGAAGGACACTAAGAAAACTACTTAGTTGTAAACATAGGTTATTTTATGAGAAGTTCAATCTTTCCATTGAAAATGAGTCTTATGCCCATCTTAAATCTGAGCAGGATCTGTAATTGCTTTAACTGATAAAATATAATACAAGTCACATTATGCCAGGCCCTGGCCTTAAGAAACTGGCAGCTTCTGATGGCAACAGTGGGCCATTTGCAGTAACCACTGCCATCACGCTGGCCACCTCAGGGAGGGCACAGGAAGGAGTTGGACAGCCCTCGCTGCCTGCAGCCCACCACCCTGGGAGCTGCCATGATGGGGCTGGGTCAGGTTGCATGCTGGGCCAGGTTGCGTGCCCAGAAAGGACCTGGAGTTGCCAGGAAGGTGAGGCTGCAGTTGCCCACATTGTGACTGTGGATGTGGGCCTCCCACTCCAAGAGCAGGCAGAAGCCCTGTCCCCCAGCACAGCTGCAGCCTCCCAAAGCAGAGCTGCACACCCAGGCATTCTTGCACTCCTGGGGGTCCTGGGAAGGGCCCCCTTGCCCTTGCAGGATCAGAGGTGCCTGCTCCCACTGCCTAGCCTATCCCAACTCCCAGCATTGGCTCCAGTATTGGAGAAGGGTTGGGGCTGAGCCTGGGCACTGTCACAGACCAGCCAGGTGTGCCCACATTTGGAGCAGCACTGACATCCCAGTCCCCTGCTGCCTTGGCCCCCTCTGGACTTTAGGCACCAAGAAGTATAGAGGGGACATTGAGGTGGGGTTGGGGGTAGTTGGGTGATGGCCTGCAGGTACCAGCAGCCTGG
Source organism: Piliocolobus tephrosceles (assembly GCF_002776525.5). Lineage (NCBI taxonomy): Eukaryota > Metazoa > Chordata > Mammalia > Primates > Cercopithecidae > Piliocolobus > Piliocolobus tephrosceles. The sequence goes on along the minus strand of NC_045435.1, from coordinate 947,886 downwards.
GTTCTATGGATGATGTGGGAGGCAGACAGGCTCCTGAGAGAAAGGGGGTGAATCCTAGTGAAGCCCCACCTTCAGGCCAGAAGAGACCTGAAGCCTGGAGGCCAGGATGCCAGTCCTGCAGACAAGATGGGGAACTTATGGTGCCTTTTCCTGGGCCTGCCCATGGCTGCCCATGGACCAGTCAGCACATACTTCCTCCCCTTTGAGGTCAATAAAAGCCCCGGGCTCAGTGAGAGCAGGGCAGAGAGTGGAGAGAACAGAGAGGTGATGGGACTGAGATGACCAGCTGTGGAGAGGAGCTACCCTCTCTACTGAGAGCTTCAGAGACCAGCAGAGGCATGAGAGCTACCAGCTGCAGACAGGAGCTACCCTCTCCAGGGCCCCCACTCTGCTGAGAGCAGCAGACATTGATAGTAACAGGGAGGAGTTACCCTCTGCAGGTCTCCTCTGAGCTGTTCTAACACTTAATGAAGTTCCTCTTTGTCTTGTTCATCCTTCATTTGTCTGCATACCTCATTCTTTCTGGACATAGGACAAGAACTCAGGCAAAGGCACCACTAGCCACAGAGGTTTCCAGCCAGAAAAACTGACACCACAAAGATCCCATAGCACTTCTACTTCCTGTCTGTCTATAAACTTATTTTTGGAACTCAACTGCTATACATGAGAAGCCTAAGACATGGACAGGCAATGTGTAGATACTCCAGTCAACAGCCTGCAGTGAACTGGAACTTGGGCATTCAGGTCATTTGAGCCTTCCAATGACTGCAATATCTATTTCTAACAGACTGCAACCATAGGAGAGATCCCAAGCAACAACCCAGCTACGTCTAGTCAACACAGGAAACCATAATAAACAATAAATTATATGCTGTTTTAAGCCACTGAATTTTTTAGTGCCTTGTTATCCAGAAGTAGATAGTTGGTAATCACAGAAGAAACTTTGAGTAATTTAACTGACCTTTCAGAGGGTAAGCTGTTGGTCATCACACCAGGTAAGCAGTTTAGATGAGCTAAAATTCTGCCTGAAAAAGGGAGAAAATCTAGAATGAACAATTGAGACAAGAGATGATAAATATCTCTAATGGTCTTGGACAGAGTGGCAGCATTAGGGACTATAGTCTGTTCCACTAAGACTCCTATATTAAATCTTATAAAAATTCCAGCTGGTTATTACCTTGAAGTATCAGAAACTGAGTGAACTTAATGTGGTACTGTACTAGTCTGTTATCACAAGAAATACTTGAGACTGGGTAGTTTACAAAGAAAAGAGGTTTAATTGACTCACGGTTCTGCTTGGCTGGGGAGGGCTCAGGAAACTTACAATCATGGCAGAAGGCACTTCTTCACAGGGTGACAGGGGAGAGAATGAATGCCAACAGGAGAAATGCCAGATGCTTATAAAACCCTCAGATCTCATGAGAACTCCCTCACTATCAGGAGAAGAGCATGGTGGTAACCACCCCCATGATTCAATTACCTCCCACTGGGCCCCTCCCATGACACATGGGGATTATGGGAATAACAATTCAAGATGAGATTTGGGTGGGGACACAGCCAAACCATGTCAGGTACATAAGCAGATATACCTACAGTGTAAGGAGTGAACCAGACACCTCTGGGGTGGGTCCTTGATCGCATCCTATCAATGCACAATATGATTTCATTATCAGTTGTAGTAGACAGTTCCAAGTGGCCTCAAATTTATATAATGCTGAAAAATGTGCATCTTTTTGCATTTTGCCTCAGAGCTTTCTCTAGCATTGTAGGAACTTTCAAGTACTAACAACAAATGGCAGTGGAAGGAGAAATTTAATGCACCTAAAGAGAATCCAACAAACAATGTGGAGTGATAACTTGTGTATTAAGTACTCCAGTGTCCTATACTCCAGATGGAAAAATCTGGGAGGTAGTAGGTACAGTTCTCAGAAGATGCTGGAGGAATTGGGCCCAGTTGTCCACAGCAGCTACTTTGATAGAGCACCCTAACATTACATTTTCTTTCTTAACAACCTCACTCTCCCCACTCTCTCACTTCTGATTCCTGGGTCTAACACCAAAATCAACTACCTATACTTAAATTTTTGCTTACTTCCCGCTTTCTTGAGGAACCCAAATTAAGACAATGAGTTTGATATCCACACTTTCAGAGCTCTTTAAAAATGACATGGAACATAGATTTCCTTACCCAGACCAATTATTACCAGGCATAAAAGAAAAATATATTTTTGGGACATGCAAAAATTTATAAATCTTACCTCTCATGAAGATTTAGTCAAAAAAATTAAATATTGGGGTATGCAAAAATTTATAAATCTTACCTCTCATGAAGATTTAGTTAAAAAAATTAAATATTAAATTGAGAAAATTGTAAACTTTCCTGAGAAAAGAGCTCAAAATCCAGGAAACAACAGAACCAACCCAGTAGTGCAAAGGTAAAAAAATTATGGATGTAATAGTATAGTACACCTAGCAAACATTTAGTCAAAATTAGATAGAAGGTCAGAGGGGACTCCAAGAATGCTCTCAAAATGAAAGTAAGTGCCATGTAACATATACTATTATTATAATTAAGAAGCTGTAAGATATTTATACATTTACATGATTTATATAAATTTATACATTTACATAAATCTTTTATACATTTACTTGATTAAAAGTATATATTTTCTCCTATCAAAAAGGAAAAATACAATAGGAAATTCTAGGGAAAGTGTTGAAAGTTATACTCCAGATCTGAAGTAACTAATGCATGGTACAACTTATTTTACTTTGTCTTACTTTTTAAAAACTACATACACTAAAATTGATCTCTTTGATGTACAATTCCATGAGTATTAAAACATGTTAATACCACCACGATCCACAGTTGAGGATACAAACAATTTCCTCCACCTACAAATCTCCAGCGTGCTGCCCCTTTGTAGTTGCACCATTTCCCCAACCCTAACCTCTGGCAACCACTCGTTATTTCTTTCTTTTTGAGACAGAGTCTCACTCTGTCACCCAACCTGGAGTGCAGTGGCATGATCTCAACTCACTGCAACCTCCCCGTCCTGGGTTCAAGCGATTCTCCTGCCTCAGCCCCCGAGTAGCTGGGATTACAGGCACACGCCACCATGCCCAGCTAATTTTTGTATTTTTAGTAGAGCTGGGGTTTTGCCACGTTGGCCAGCTGGTCTTGAACTTCTGACCTCAGGTGATCTGCCACCTCAGCCTCCCAAAGCGCTAGGATTACAAGCAGGAGCCACTTCACCCAACCTCACTCATTATTTCATCTTCACTACAGTTATGCCTTTTCTAAGGCATCATATAAATATAATCATACAGTATGTAACCTTTTAAAACACCTTCCTTAGCACAGCTTAATGCCTTAAATATTAATCCTTGTATGTATCAATAGTTTACTACTTTTTATTATTGAAGATTATTATATGAACGTATCACAATATATCCACTCGTTGAAGAAATTTAGTTTATCTCTATGTTTTGGCATTTATAAAAAGAGCTGCTATAAATATTGTACATGAGCTTTTATATGAACATGTTTTTATTTCTCTAGAATAAATACCTGAGTGGGATTCCTTGATCATATATTAAGTGCATATTTATATTATGACATCTGCTTGGTTTGTGACATCTGCTTGGTCTCGTGACATCTGCTTGGTTTTCTTTTCCAGTCATTCTAATATATATTATCTCACTGTGGATGTAATTTGTATTTTTCTAATGGGGGAGATGATGGTGATCATCTTTTCATGTGCTTGTTTCCATCTGTATATGCTCTTTGCTCTTTGGTGAAGTGATGGTTTATGTTCCAATTTTTAAAACAGGATTGGTTGTTTTATTACCTGTTGAGTTTTGAGTGGTGTTTTTTTTTTTTTTTTTTTTTTTTTTTTTGAGACGGAGTCTCGCTCTGTCGCCCAGGCTGGAGTGCAGTGGCCGGATCTCAGCTCACTGCAGGCTCCACCTCCCGGGTTCACGCCATTCTCCTGCCTCAGCCTCCCGAGTAGCTGGGACTACAGGCGCCCGCCACCTCGCCCGGCTAGTTTTTTGTATTTTTTTAGTAGAGACGGGGTTTCACCGGGTTAGCCAGGATGGTCTCAATCTCCTGACCTTGTGATCCGCCCGTCTCGGCCTCCCAAAGTGCTGGGATTACAGGCTTGAGCCACCGCGCCCGGCCTTGAGTGGTGTTTTTATATTCTACATATAGTCCTTTGTCAGATAAGTGATTTCCCAGTATTTTTTTCTCACTTTGTAGCTTGTCCTTTATTATGACTTGATTTTGAACAAGCATTAACATATAAGAATCTGAATACATTTGATCTGTCTCTTGCAACATACTCATTCTCTTTGAAATGACATAGAACTACATGCATTTTCTGTGGGTCTAGTTATCATATTTATTCCTGTAATATATTCATATAATCATAATATTATAACAGCCTTTATTTTCCATTTTAAAACTTAACCTATAAGCAAGGAATTTTGAATTCCCTTTTAATTGCATTCTATTAGTTATTCAATAGAATGTAAACATTACAAATAGAACAATAAAAAATAATGGTTTCGTATATAAAAATAAATACTTAAGGTTGTAGGCAGTATATAAACAGTAGTAAAGGAGCCCTAATTTTATCCTATTACTTAGTGGTGTATTTTGAAATAGTTTCAATATTGATGAAACAAGAAATAAACATTAAAATATTTTAGTAAATAGAATAATAAAAAATAATGTAAGTAGCAAAACAGAGGAGGAAATAAAGAGATAAATTTTAGTTGGCATGAGCCTTATCAAATGAAAATGCAAATTTAGTGTATAATTAAAGATATTGCCTAAAACACAATGAAAAGTCATTTGGTCATATTTTAAAGTGCTCAAATTTCTATATGTATGTGTTAAATATACATACATATATTCATACTGAAATACACTTCTATATTATGAACAATTAACAGAGTGTTGTAAAATGTATAAAGAAACAAGAGTTTTGCGGAAAAAGCACAGAGAAAACATTGCAAAGAAAGTGAAAAAAAGGCAGACAGAAGAAAAGAGGTACAGAGATTTGCTGTGACAGATAGAAGTGAAAAAAAGGACATAAGTGATGGAAACTGACCTTCATGGAAAAATATTGTCAATTTATGACCTTTTGGGATATTATAGCTAAAGAATTTTTAAAACATTTTGAAACACTGCAAAAATCTGGTAAATTGTTTTGAGTCTAAGAAAAAGGATGCAACTTTCTTTCAAATTCAGATGTGACAGAGAAGGGATATTTTTAGTTAAGTGCAAAAAAAAAAAGAAAAAGGAAAAAAAGAACTTATCTTTTTTGGAAAAAAAAAATCAAACATTTAAGAAATAAATACTAGCTACTCTATTTGCTCACCCAGAGCATTAATTTACTCACAGAACAATAGCATAATCAAATAATCAGAAAAATCTCTGTACATGCAAGACACTTGAATAGACTTCTGTGCAAAATTTTTGGGATGGCAGCCTTTCTTTTTTCTTTTTTTTTTTGAGAGGGAGTCTTGCTCTGTCACCCAGGCTGGAGTGTAGTGGTGTGATCTCGGCTCACTGCAACCTCCACCTCCGGGGTTCAAGCGATTTTCCTGCCTCAGCCTCCTGAGTAGCGGGGATTACAGGCGCGTGCCACCACACCCAGCTAATTTTTGTATTTTTAGTAGAGACGGGATTTCGCCATGTTGGCCGGGCTGGTGTCGAACTCCTGACCTCGTGATCCACCCGCCTCGACTTCCCAAAGTGCTGGGATTACAGACGTGAGCCACCATGCCTGGCCTGGGAGCCTTTCTAAATATGGGATCTGTGACAGCTGGCAATAAATGTCTTAGATAGATTTCTATGTTTTTAAACATTCTCCATGCTTCCGACAAGTATCTGCCTCCCAAGCTTCAACGGTCCTAATCAATGAGCTGTGGGAAAAAAAGAAAAATAATTGTCTTAGTCCATTTGTGCTGCTATCACAAAAATATCTGAGACTGGACAATTTGTGAAGAAGAAAAATTGTCTTCCAGTTCTGAAAGCTGGAAAGTCCAAAATCGAGGTACAGGTGTTCACTGTCTGGTGAGGAAATTGCTGCAAACTCATGTGGCGAAATGGGCAAACTGCGTCCTTACATAGTGGAAGGAAGGGCAAGAGGAGCCAAACTCATTCCCTCGAGACCTTTTGTAAGCACACTAATTTCATCCATGAGGGATTGCCTCCTAATGGCACCACCTCTTAATACTGCTGCAGATGGGATTAAGTTTCAACATGAATTCTGGAGGGAATACATTCAAACTACCTCATTTTTGCCTCAGCCCCCACCCCCAAATTCATATCCTTCTCACATACAAAATGTTTTTATTTCTTCTCAATAGCCTCAAAAGTCTCAACTTGTTCCACTATTAGCATTAAAGTCTAAGTCAAAAGTCCTATTTAAATCAGATATGGGTGAGAGTCAAGGTATGAGACATCCTGAGGCAAACTCCCCTCCAGCTGTGAACCTATGACATCAAACAATATTTTGCTTCCAAAATACAATGGTGGGACAGGCGTAAGACAAACATTAAAACGTTCCAATTAAGCCCAAGCCCAACAAGGCAGACAATATCAAATCTTGAGTTTTGAGAAGAATCTTTTGGTGGTGGCGGCAGCCCATCCGGAGCAGCTGCTGCAAGGACATCAACTGCAGCGGGGGAGGCACGGGTGGGGCTGCATCCTCTGTAGAGCCGGCAGGGACCAGGAACAGGCGATCCCAGTGAGAAACTCACACCCTACCGAATTGGCAGCTGCCCAGCCGCAGCTCCAGACCCAGGCATCCATCCCTGAGCTCTCCGGGGCCTGGGAAGCCCCCTGCCCCCACAGGCTTGGAAACGCCTGACCCCGCTACTTGGCCTCTCTTTGTTCCCAGCACTGCTCCGCAGCAGAGCAAAGTTGTGGACGTGTCTCAATAGCTAAGCCCGAGAGCTGTCACAATCTGGTCAGATGTGCATGTGCTCAGGGGAACATTAACATGCCAGCCCCCCACGGCCTCGGGTCCCTGCAGAAACTGCTTCAGAGGCTAAAACTGTGGCCACTGAAGAACACGGGAGGGAGGCCAGGGGTTGAGGGTGGTTCAGAATGGGCCTGCGGGTGTTCCTCGGTGCAGACAGCCTGGGCGCCATGGATGGCATGTTGATGGTGGCAGGAGGCAGACAGGTTCCTAGGCAGGGGAGGGTGGGTCCCCAGTGAACGGGGGAACAAATTGCCAGTTCCAGGTGAAGTCCGCTGCCGGAGTGACAACTTCTTTGATGTCTTTCAGCCAATCAAGTGGTGCTTTTTCCAGGGCCACCCATGGACCAATTAGCAAGGACTTTCTCCTGCTCACGGACCAATCAACACACACTTCCTCCATTCTGGGGACCCCGCTCCCCCATCTCCACCCCCACCGCCAGACTGGACGCTAGTTGGGAATACCTACCTGCAGACAGGGGTTAACTGCTTCAGGTCACCTCTCTTCTGAGAGCTGCCCAACAAAGCTCTTCCCAGCCTTGCTCACTCTCCAGGTGTCCGAATAACTTCATTCTTCCTTAATGCGGGATAAGAACTCAGGACCTGCCAAACAGCGGGAGTGAAAGGAGCTGTAACACTTTCCTGGCTGACTCACCGGGCTGCGGGCAGTGACACCCTCACAGACTGTGGGAGTGAAGAGTAGTGATTCTTCTGGGGGCCCAGACCTTGGTATTGCCTGAGCCAGAGCTGTGAACACTATAGCCCTCCCACGCTCTGCCAGCGCTGGGTGGTCGCCCCACACAACAGGAAGCAGAGGCAGGGCCAGGCCAGTCCAGGAGATGCGGGCTGGAGCGGGGCCCCAGGACCGAAAGAGCTGTAAAAAACAGATTGAAACACAGCCCTCTGAAACACACCCTCCCTCTCACTGCGCTGCGGCGATGAGAAGCAGAGCTACGGTCCTTCTCTGAGCCCAGACCTCAGCCCTTCTGTGAGCCCAGACCTCGGGGCCCCTACCTTGAAATATTTCTGCTCTCAAGGCCCTAGCACTCTGGGCCTGTGATGGGAGTGGCAGCCTTAAAGATCTCCAAAATTCCTTCAGGGTCATTCTTACTCTGTCTTGATGAATGGCATCTGGGTTCCTTTTATCCATACTAATTTCCGTATCACTTGGAGTGGCCACATTCTTGATATTCTCCCCAAAACACCCCCTTTTCATTATTTACATGGAAAGGTTTAGAATTTCCAAATCGTTAATTTCTGTTCCATTTTTGATTATACATTCCATCTTTAATTTATTTCTGTCTTCTGCATTTTACTTTAAGATATCAATAGAAGCCATGCAGCAGCCTGAACACTTTACACAGATATTTCCTCCACAAATATCCAAGTTCACTGCTCTTAAATTCTGCCTTCCACAAAACCCTAGGACACTGATGCAATGCAGCCAAGTTCTTTGCAACTTTGTAACAAGGTTGTCCTTTCCTCTAGTTTTCAATATAATACTTGTCATTTCCGTCTAAGACCATCTCAGAATCTTTCCCTATTTCTACCCGCATTCCGATCATGACCACTTAGATACACACTAAGAAGAATGAGGGTCTCACTGCAGCACTCCTCTTCTGAGGCTGATCATCTCCTAAAGGCTCCATCTCTTAATATTGTTGCACTGGGGATTAAGACTTAGCATGAATTTCGGAGGGAACACATACATTCAAACCATAGCAATAATGGTAATTTTATCTTGCCATTGAACCAAGTATTTGATATTTTCATTTGGACTAATAGTTGGAGAGTAAATTTGTGAAGTGATGATGAAGGGTTAGGAGAGCAGTGGGGAAAAAAATGGCACACTATTCAAGAGCAGGTGGCACCAAAGCTTATAATCCTGAATATATGCATTTGTAAAACACAGCATTTTAGGGTCACTGTGAAACATCTGCCTGCAGCCATTTTGTTGTATTGAGTGAAAATCTGGCTTCAAATGAACAGCCTCACTAGAGGGCTACTTTACTCATTTCTCTAGTACAAGAATTTTGGCAGTTGGCAAAGTATGATCAAATTATCATGGGAAGAAACACAAAACTCCTAAATCTACTAAGGGAGAAAGCTGTGCAGTTTGAGAAGACTTCTGACCACTAACATCTATTGTTATATTATCTCATGGCAATAAATGGATCACTGGCCTAAACACTGGCAAAATGCCTGAAATATGTGAAACAAGAGAGAGAAGAAATACAAGAATAAACTTTTGGTAAATAGAGACCCTGAATTTTTGAATTTTTTGTTGCTATTTTATTCTCCTTGAGGAGGAAGTTGACTTAGTTATATTGGTTAAAATGTATTTAATTTTCAGCTATTTTCAAGCACTTTCATTTGTTTTTAAATGTCCATAAATAACAAAATGTTATACATACTAGTACAGACTCATTCTAGTATTTTCACACAGTTTCAAAGTTCAAGGGTTAACTGTTTTGTATTTTTCTTAATATCATTTTAGCAAATCATTGCCCCCAAGCTTTTGTCAGCTAGCTGTGATAATGAATTGCTTTACACTTTAAAACTGGCAAACCTGTTATTAGCATTTCAAAAACAGATTATAGTAGGTATTTAGATTATGTTTGTTTTTGTTTTAAAACTGCTGTATGAATGATTATAGTTAAAGACAATGACTCCCAACTAGAGAAAAGAAAAAAAACTCACATAAAGGAAAGATGTATTATGAACTAGCAGTGTTGACTTCAGTTATTTTTATCTTGCTTAATACATAAAAACATACGACAGAATAAATCCCTCATGTGCCTAATTCTCTCCCAACCATAAAACCAAGCATTTATAGCAAATACTAAAAAAAATTAAGAAAATAAAAATTCAGAGTAGCAGCATTAAATTAATGTGATGGATATTTTGCTAAACTAAATTGAAACTCTCAATATAAATGCAGTACTGACTGCTACAGTGTAAGTGGAGGTTCAGCAAACTAATGGTGATAGCAGGACGGCCTCACCACTTTTATCTATTTAAGTGATCTTTTCCTTTGTGATAGCATCTGGCCTTTCCCTTGGTGCACATGTTGTATTTGCATTTTAAATCAGTCTCTGTTTTCCTTTTCTCAATCCACTATAAATGGGACATTACTTTCCCTCAAAGCTCTTTCTTACTATCAGGTCCCAATTTATTATATTGCTTAATAAATTGAAATCTTAATCTATTAAAATATTTTCAATAGAAATTTATACCTATATATTTGTCTGTTAAAAAGTCCAACATGAAAATTGTGTTAGAATGATTTTATGTTTTTGATATTAGGATCAAATGGTAGATATGCTTATAATAAAAATCCAAATATAAACATAGCAACAGATAGTGATCATTTTAATATTGGAAAATGCCAAGGTAATTGCTAATGCTAAGACATGTTTGCCAATACACTAAAAGCTATCAATTGTGTCAATTGCTTATTTCAAATAGAATCACAAAACTAACACTAAATTAATGACTATATAGGATGTGTGGACCATCTAACATTTCCTGACAACACATCTGTGAAATCAGATCTGAAAAACACTAGATTAAACCAAAAACCTTTTGGGGAAACAATGTAGTCCATGTATTACCTGGGGACATGTCAACAGTTTGAAAAAATGCTACTTATAGTTTGTATTTAGTATAACATATCAGCTCCTATCAGGTTCTAAGTGTAATTTCAAACTCTTATTCTAATTCAAGAACTCTAAGTCTGAAAAGAACTTTCCCACATATGCAGAATGACTATGTTGGAGCTTAGTGCAATGCATTTAAACATATTCTGCAAGGGAGTTGAACACTGTCTTTGACCTTCTGTTGATATATGATCTCACAAAGGAAATTCTACAACCAGTATAAGCTTAATATAATAGAACAAATATGTGTGAAGTATACAAAATTAGAGTTTTAGAAGAGTTATGTATACCAACATTTACTTGCTATGCAATCTTGGGCCAACACAGAAGGTAATGATAATTAAATGAGTAAAGTAATATGCAGTATAAGAGATACTCTTTAAATTCAGTTGTAAAACAATTTTAATTATTTCTTTTGATGGTACACCATGGTGATATTATAATGCTATTTATAAGTTTTCAATTTAGGAAACTAGAGCATGTGTTTTTCTGGAATGACATATCATCCATAGAGGACAAAAGAAGCCTTCTTCTGTCTTTACTGATTTCTATTTGGTTCCTCATCATATAGAATAATAGCATTTTGTACATTCTTAAAAAGAAAGATTAGTTTGCATTTACAGTATTTACCTCCAGACTCAATAAGCATTTGTTGAAAATCTATGATTTATTCATTGTGATTAGTACCAAAAACTATACAAAGAGGTTGAAAAGACCCAGTTATCATGGACCTTGCAGTTTAATAGGAAGATACACGTAAATGTTCATCTAACCAGGCAGCATCTGATAAACACAACAAAATAGACAAAAGATTCTGCAGAAGAAAAGAAAAGGGAGATAATTTCCAAGTTTAGAATCCTTGGTAGCATCCATGCAAGATGTCTGTACCAAGCATTTAGTCTCTATCTTGACAAAAGTTACTTTCAATTTGTGGGGATGCAAACGCATTGTAAAATGTATTTCATTTGGAAGACATCACAAGCCCAAGAAATTGAGAAGAATGATTTTATGTTTAGAGAACAATAAATCATTTCATATGGCATGATTTTTGTCTTCAAAAGTGTTTTGTGAAAGATATGGTTGAAAATAGCCTAGGGCCAAATGAAGGAAGAATTTGAATATTACTTAAGAAAGTTATATAATATACAATACATTAGTCTATAGATTTTTAAAGCGAGGAAAGCCATGATCAGACATGGAGGTGGGGCATATACAAAGACGAGAAAGACCAACAAGAAACATTGCAGGGTCTGACTTTTTGCTGGTCTGAGAATGATAGAAAAAAAAAATAGACAAAAACATAGTAAGTAGCAAGAATCTATAGAATTTCCTGATTAATGGAATATAGGGTACAGAGAGGAAAATGTATTATGTAATTTTGAAGTCTGAACCTTAGGAAATGGTGGTAGTGTTACAAAGAGAGAGAAAAAAAGATAATGGCAATGGAAAACAGAAATTAGAAATGAGGGGAAATGATGAGTAAATGGGCACTGAGAGGCATAAACAAAATTTGGTATTTATGAGATCTTTGAGAAAATTTACAAGAACTGAGGTGAAAGCAGGAATTCAGAATATAAAGAGTTTAAGAATGAACGGAGACTATCATTTTCAGCTTAATTCATATTAGACATCAAAAACCTTCCCCATATAAAAATGTAAGTATAGTGAATACATTTTAACCATATTTTCTGATGTACATTTGGCCCTGCCAGAAAATAAGGGAAACTTTAAATCCGAAAATGAAAAAGATGTTGAAAACCACTATAATAAATGGGCATTTACTTGTAGCAAACTTAGGTCATTTATTATCCTGTGCTACTTATTGCCTTGCTTTCTAATCATTACAAAGAGGACAAGACATTTTGCCTTGAATCCACAACGTCAACATTCCTAATTTAGACTGTAGCATAAAACACAAAAGCCTACATTCTCAGTAGTTAGGTTGATTAAAATAAAGGAAAATAATAAGGAAATATATTTGGATTGGTCTACACTCTAATTGTGTACTGTCTTTAGTCATTCGGGCTTCTATAACACAATACCATAGACTGGATGGCTTATACATTGATTTGTCTATTTTTCCACCAGTACCACTCTTTCTTGATTACTATAGCTTGATAATATGTCTTGAAGTAAGGTTGTGTCAGCCTTCCAACTTTCTCTTTCTCCTTCAACACTGTGTAGGCTATTTTGGGTCTTTTACCTTTCTATACAAATTTTAAAATCAGTGTTTCCATCCACAAAATAACTTGCTGGGATTTTTACAGGGACTGCACTGAATCTATAAGTCAAGTTGGGAAGAATTGACATCTTGACAATATAGAGTCATGAAAATGGAATGAAAGGCAAGGACATACAACATTATCAATATTCTCACAGAAAAGCGTAGTGGTCCAATCTACCATAGATAAACTCTCCTGTGGAAGTGAAATAGATGGACTTCTCTATAACAAATTTTATGTGGTAAGAAAAACCTAGATAATAAAACCCAATATGGATACCAACACAAGGTTAAAGTGTATTGCAATGTCTTACAGGAAGAAAAACGCAGACATTCTAAATAAAATACTATCAAGTCAAATTCACGAAGCACAGAAATGCAAGATGGTTCATATCTAAGAACATGAATCTCTCTCCAATTATTTAGTTCTTCTTTTATTTTGTTCATCAGAGTGTTGTCACTTTCGTCATACAGATCTTGTACATACTTTGTTAAATTTATACCTTAAAATTTCATTTTTGGGCTGCTAATGTAAGTGGTATTGTGTTTTAATTTCAAATTCCAATTATTCATTTCTTATATATAGGAAATCAACTGAGTTTTATATATTGACTTTATATCTTACAACCTTAGTATAATTGCTTATTAGACCCAGGAGTATTTTTTTCCTTCCCAATCAGTATGTCTTCTATTTTGTTTTCCTTTCATATTGTATTAGCTAGCATTTTCAGTATGCTGTTGAAAAATACGGCTTAAAGGGGACATTCTTGCCTTGTTCTTGGTTTTAGTGGGGAAGTTTCTAGTTTTTTACTGTTGAGTATGATGTTAGTTCTAATGTGTAGATATTCATTATCAAGTTAAGGAAGTTCCCTCTATTCCTAGTTTACTGAGAGTTTTTAATCATGAATGGGTGTTGGATTTTGTTAAATGTTTCTTCTGCATCAGTTGATATGATCGTGTGTGTTTTTTTTTTTTTTTCTCCTTTGGCCTTTTGATATGATGCATTATATGACTTGATATTTCTAAAGAAATGGAAGAAACTGGAAAGCAAGTTAATGTGTGAAAGAAGCCAATCTGAAAAGTCTACATACTATATTCTAAATATATGATATTCTGGAAAAGGAAAAACTATGGAGACATTAAAAAAGATCAGTAAGTTGACAGGAGTTAGAGAGGAAGCAGGGTTTAAAAGGTGGAGAACAGAACAATTTTAATGCAATGAAGCTGCTTTCTATGATATTATAATGGTGGATAATATCATTGTTCATTTGTTCAAACATACATAATGTACAACATCAAGAGTCAATATTAACTATGGACTTTGGGTGATAATGATGTGTCAATGTAGGTTCAATGGTTGTATCAAATGTACCACTTTTTGGTGGGGGACTTTGTTAATGGTGGAGGGAGGCTATTCATGTATGTATGGACGAAAGGGGTAAATGATAAATCTGTCCTCCTTCTTTTCAATTTTTCTGTGAACTTAAAAAGATAAAGTCTAAAGAAAGTATAATCACACAGAAAGAAAAAGAAAAATAATAAATGAGTAGATAATGAAATTAAATAAATAATATGAAATAAACATTCAAGATATTCAGTAAAGAATTGACTTTTTGAAAATACTAATAAAGGCCGGGCATGGTGGCGCAAACCTGTAATCCCAGCACTTTGGGAGGCCAAGGCAGGCTGTTCACCTGAGGTCAGCAGTTTAAGACCAGCCTGGCCAACATGGCGAAACCTTGTCTCTACTAAAAATAAAAAAATTAGCCAAGTGTGGTGGCATGTGCATGTAGTCCCAGCTACCTGGGAGGCTGAGGCAGGGAATCACTTGAACCTGGGAGGCGGAGGTTGCAGTGAGCTGAGATTGCACCATTGCACTCCAGGCTGGGCGACAGAGACAGACTCCATCTCAAAACAAACAAATAAATAAATAAATAAATAAATAAATAAATAAATAAATAAAGATTAATGAATAAATAAAGCAAAGCACGGCAAGATTAATAAAGAACAAACCAAAGGAAAAAATAATCATTTGAAATTTTAAAACAGGGAGAATATGTAGAGGCAGAAGAAATTTAAAAATGAGTAGAATTTTATATCAACTTTAGGACAAAGAATATAAACAAAATGGAGAGTTTTCTAGACAAATATAACTTAATTTATTCAAAGTGGTTCAGAAATAAATTTTTAAGACCCACATAGACCTACAATTATTAAAGTAATTAATATCGTTTTTAAAATCTCATTTAAAAGAGAAAAATAATTTTGTGATTTCTATCAGACATTAAAGAAAAATGTAATTTTAATTTTTGATGATGTGTTAGTTCATTTATGCTACAGTTGCAAAAAATGTCAAATGTGTCAGTGATCTGCAACAACAAAGATTTATTTCTCATATAAATTGTGTGTCCAATCCCAATGCTAATGCACAAGGAATACCCTTAGGGACAGAGAGAGTGTAAGTCAAATAATAACAAGTAAGGACACATAATCAATATACTCACAAGGAAAAGTGGTAGTCCAATCTACCAGATGAACTCTTTCATGGAAGAGAAATAGATGAACTACTCTATAACATATTTTATGTGGTGAGAAAAACCTAGAAAGAAAATACTAATGTGAACACAGACACAAGGTTAAGTTATAGTGCAATGTCCTTCAGGAAGACACATGCAGACATTCTAAATAAAATATTATCAAGTCAAATGCAGGCAGCACAAAAATTCAGGATGGTTTATCATGACAAAATATATTAATATAATCAACAAAACTAATAGAAAAAAGTGTATCTCAGTAACAGAAAAAGACTTTCTTAAAATTCATTGTTCATTTATGATTAAAAACTCTAGGAATAGGAATAGAAAGTTCTTGAACCACATATACCAAAAGAATAAAGAAACATTACACTTAATAATGAAATATTAGGTATAATGCTTTAAAATCAGAAACAAAACAAAGGTACTCATCAGTCTTTTTTTTTTTATTATTGTTTTATGGATCTAGCCAGCAAGCACAGTGCGAAATAAATAATAGGAAATTTCTAAAGCAAGAAACAAATCTGGCATTACTTGTCAGAATATGATGCTCTACATAACAAAATCAAGAGACTTAAAAATTATTATAACCAATAATTTTAGCAAGATTGCTTTATAACAGACCAACAAACAAAATTAGTTTAATGTCAATACTTCAGCAACAAACTGGTCCATAAAATAAATTTTTAAAGTATTTAATTTATAATAATTTCCAAAAGTAAAAAATACCTTGACATAAATTCAAGAAAATGGGTGTCATAATGATGCACAGCATTTAAGATTTTATTGAAAGAAATTAAAGATGTAAATAAGTAGAGACAATTTCAAAGACAGGGAAATTCAATATTGTGAAGATGGCAGTTTCCTTAAAATTAATCTATGCATTCAACATAAACGATGTTTCACTAATGTTTTGTTCTGTTTTCACTTTTTATAGTATAGCAAGCTCATTATAAAATTAGAATGGAAAACAAATTTCTAAGAGTCATGACAGCTTTAGAGAACGTGGTAAATTACATGGGTATTTAATAAGAATGTAACAGTACCTGCCACATGTGTTTGCCAGAATATATGAAGGATTTCTACAAATCAATAAAGAAAAATAAAAATGAATCTAGTATAAAATATCAACAGATATGAACAGGCAGTAGATAGAAAAGGTAAATAAACTAGTAAGTATTAAATATGAATAGATGTTCAATCTCAGTAGCAAAGAGGGAAGTGCAAATGAAAACTAACTTTAGATATTACTGCGAATCTCTGAAAACAGTGTTTTGATAAGAATAATAAATAAGATTTTTTTATTCCACTGGGGAAGGCAACTACTGAGAGCAATTAGCAATATCTAGCAAATCTGAAGAATTTATTATACCTGCTACTCAGAAAGCCTATTTATAGGTATATACGGCAAAGAAATGATCATACACATTCATAAGGAGACATTTTAAAAATAGCAACAATGGAAAATTTATTAACAACTTACATGTCTATCGAAAGAACAGGTAAATAAATTTTGACATTATCATATATCAAATGTTACATGACAGTGAAAATGAATTCTTAGCAACTGAAAATTCATTATGGATAAATCACAAATATGTTAGGCAAAGACCTATATACTCAGTGATTTCATTTACATAGAAATGGAAACATTCAAAATGAGTCTATGTACTACATAGGACTACATATACATTTAGCGAAAATGTAAAGAAATAAATGAGATTGATAAATATTAAAATTGTATTAATAGTTTCCTCTACAGGAAAAATTTATTTTATTTCTTAGATAGTGGGAATATGCATATTCTATATATCTATCTATCCTTTATGTAATTCTACATGTCTGCAATATTTCATAATGATTTAAATAACTAATGGAAATTTGGTAAGTGTCTTTACATGAAGTTCTAAGTGAAAAAGAAAGTGAGAACAAAATCTGTAGAGCAGTGAAAACAATGGATTACTTGACCTCAAAGCCAGTTTCACTCTCACCTCTGCCTCTGCCTCTGCCTCTGACTAGCCTGTTTTGAAAACTTGATAATATTTTTCACCTCTTCAGGCATGTTTGAAAGGATAGCAAGATCCAAGTACAGGCAAAGGCTTTAACTTTTGATATAAGAAAATATTCTAAGTTAGGAAAAAAATGATATAATTTTGATGAATATAGTTTGAACTGCCCAGCATAGTATTTTAACTTTCTGACTAGAAAACACAATGAAACTATGCCATAAATAAATGGTTGCGTTTAAGTGTTATTTTCATTATGCTACAGTGAACTTCGTGGGTGATTATTTTTTTCTCAATTTTTAGGCCTGCACTATGTGCTAAGTCAATTTGTGGATTTAAGTAGCAGGTCAACTCTATCAAATGCTGCTGGAGCACTGAGTAAATTGAGGATAATGGCAACAGGAAAGCCACCTCTGACCTTGACAAAGCAATTTTCGATGGAGTGGGTAGGTGAGTTAGGCAGCAAAGCTGAAGAAGTATTGAAAAGTAAAAGGGAAGTGAATGAAAAGAGATGTTATGTGGAAGCAGTTTAGGGATGATGAAGAAGAAAATATCAGCTGGTAGCTGGAGAGCAATGAGGGATTCAGGGACGTTTCCTTGTTTTGTATTTAATGGAAATAGAAGAGGATGCTTTTATGCTGATTCAGTGGAAAGAAAAAAGTTGATGATGTGGATGTTCCATAACTGCTTCAGATTCGACACTTCCAGTATTCAATATTCCTCATCATCCCACTTCTCTCCCCTCCCTTCTATCTTTCTACCCTGCTTTCATCCCCAAATCAATGTATAGATCCTCCACGGACAGTCTCCTAAGCCAAAAGTCACCATACAGGGCCTCTTCTCTAGTATTTTCCATTTGCAGTCCATCACTAAGTGCTACAAAATTTACCTCCTAAATTAAAAACAGTCTTCTCCTATTCCCCATTCTAGTGCAAATGTCCTGATTTAGACAAGCACTCTCTCTCAGATACATACATTTTCTGGCTTCTATTTGATCTCCACCTCTAGTGATACTCTGTAAAATCCACCTTCTATGTTGTGCCAAATCACTCTCCAACGCACATGTCAATCACCTGTTTAAAATCCTCTTATGGTTTCCCAACAACCAAGCCTAATCCCTAAGCTTAAAATTTTGGGACATTCTATGAGTAGTCTTCAGCAATAGTTCCACTTATATATCCTGGCACACCCTACACTGTTTCAAATCTCCAACTAACTCTTGTCCAAAACTGCCCCCGTCTGACCTTCTTGCTATTATTTAAAAATTCAGGTCAACAATCATCTCCCCCTGGAAGTTTCTGCACTCTCAATGTCACCATCCTGAACCCTTCCTCTATGCTTCTATGGTAGGCACAATCCTAAAATGATCCCACAAGATTTTCTGCCTAATTCCCAGGACTGTGAATATGATACGAATTCATTCAGATTATGGTAATTAATAGAAGTAATTTTGCAGGTGTAGTTAAGGTTACTAATTAGTTGACTGTGAGTTAATAAAAGAAGCGATTATCTAGGTGGGGCATAATCCAGTCACATGAACCCTTTAAACAGTAGAGAGTTTTCTCTTGCTGGTGGCAGAAGAGGAAGTCAGTGAGTCAAAGAATGGGAGGGATTCAAAGCATCATTGCTGACTTGGACCACATGATAAAGAACAGGGCAGGCCTCTAGAAGCTAGAGTGACCTCCAGTGGACAGCCAACAAGGAAACAGAAACCTCAGGCCTACTGTACTACCACAAGGAACTATACCCTGTGAGAAACTTGGATGAGCTGGGAAGTGGATTCTCTCCCAGACCCTCCAGATAAGAGCCCAGCGGGCTGATACCTTGATTTTTGGCCTTGTGAGACCCTACGAAGAGACTTCAATCAAGTTTGCTGAGACATATAACTTACAGAACTCCAAGATAGTACATACATGCTGCTCTAAGGTGCTAAGTTTGTGGTGATTTGTCACAAAGCAGTTGAAAACCAGTACAACTCCATAGCTTCTTTGGTTGACTCCTTTGTACTTTATGCTTATTATGGGTGCTCACTTCCCAATTAGTTTGTGAGCTTTTTAGGTTAGAAAACGTGTGTTAAGTGACATTTGTATTCCCAGCATTTGTGACATCTGTATTAGCACAGTACTTGGCCCAACACATTTGAGGGGGATTACTGTCAGTTGAGTCCTATGGAAAGAAAACATTGAGATAGAGTTTGGATTGGAGTACCAGGAGTTTATTGGGGGGAGGGAGGATAGAGGTAACATCTGTGAAAGATAAAAAGCAGAAGAAGCTGAACTGACCATTGAAAGCTTTTAGCCTATAATGCTGATATAAACCCCAGAACAATGAGTCTGGGGCTCCAGAACAATGAGTACCCATGAGAGGAGTCCCATGTTGGGCAGAAATGGCCAGGTCTGGTCTAGAGTATTCCCATCCTTCTTAGTAATTGGTTGGAGGCTGCCCAGGAAGATCACTGTCTTGACTTGAAAGCTGAGGTGAATCCTGAAGGTGCTAACAGCTGGAAGCTGTCAGCTAACTGCACTTCTTGCAGGTGAATATGCAAGTTCTTCCTGGAAGGAAAATCTAAGCAGCACACATCCGCAGCACCACTGTAAGAAACATCACTATCTCTTAGGAACATAATGTAAGCTCTATTCATCAAAGAAGAACTATGTTTTCTTCCAGAAAGAATACAATGAAGAAAAGACTCCAAAATGATAATATCATGCCTCTAAAATTTAGTTAAGAATCTCACTATTTTATAGTAAAAGTTGTAATGATTATACAAGCTTTGATATTGATGGTTGTTTTCTTCCAAAGCAGAGAATTATTAGCCAATTATAACTTCCTCAAGGTTTTGGCAAAGAAAAATATTTTTACCTCAAGGGCATATGTTCAGCACAGTGAAAAATGTGTTTTAGTAAACACCAATGATTACTTTTAAAAGAGTTTGGTTTTCTTAGTGTCATTCAAATGAAAATTTAAAAAGAAAACCCTATTTTCTTAGATTGCTCTGTCTGAATTCATGTATCTTTGTTCTTGAGGCTGTATTTCTCATTTATTTTAACAACTCTATATGGAATTGAATAGGTGTGAATTCTGAGCAAAACTATTCAAAGCTTCCATTATCATTTCACAAGTGTCACAAATAATTATAAGTTGTTCTTTCATTTTTAAAGGAGAAGTTTGGCAATGTACTAAAGGAAGCATTATCTTCAAAGATTGCTGCCAAAACTTGTTCTTTGATGACTCTCATATTTGAGAGTATTGACATCACATCACTGGAAAATATGGTAACTAAGGACACATTTTCCCCAAACCTCCTATATTGTTTTATGCATGTGAATGTAAAAATTCCCAATACAAATTGTTCCCAGAAATATAGTGTTAGACTTAATTATAACAAATGACATTTTCACAATCATGAGCCTGAATGAGACTTAATGTCTTCTGATGTCTTTAGTGATATTGGTTTCTTGCCACCAACATCTCCCAAACCAACTTCTGGCTTGGGGTTTGGAAGAGATCCCAATTGCTATATTGAGATTTAGTTCTATCATATTGGGCTTAAATACATGACCATAAAGTTTTAGTGGCATTTTAGAAATTAACACAATTTTTAGAGGTATAACAAATCTGAGAAAATTTTACCTTTAATCTCATTTACCAGAACTCTTTCTAATTCTGGCTTCAATTTGCTGTTTCCTTACAAATCAGCAAAATAAAATATATCCATTTAAAGGAAAACGTACCAATTTTCCACATTCATCTTCAATAGTAAAGACAGAAGCCAACAGCTCTGCAAAAAGCCTATAGTCTTTCTTCTATCTGCCACATTTTCCTTGTATTTTTACTCTCCACACTTGGATGACTACATTAGTCTTCTGTTGGCTCAAATTTTAACACCTCCTCATGCATGCTCACTCTCAGCTTATGGTCTTATTTTATTTAATTTAGAAGAGCAAAGCCATCAGGAGTTTTTTACACGCTTCCATTTCCATATCTGCAACTTGCCTACACTTGAACCCTTATATGAACGCTGCTATTCCCATTGCCATTAAATGAACTGCTTTCTCTCCCATTGCCATAGATGAACTGCCTTATCTCCTCTATAAGCCAAATGTACCACCAATGTTCTGGTTCCCTTCCCCTCTCATTTCCTTAAGGATGTAGCTTCAGCAATGCTCCTCTTTCTTTTGTCATAAATTTCACCCCCCACTAAATCATCCACATCAATATAGAAATGTGATGTTTTAACTTCCTTTCAACAGAAACAACTTCCTAAAAGCATATAGGATATCTCTGTCTACTAGAATATAGCATATCTCTGTCTACTTTCTCTCTTCTCTTCCACATCAATCAAGCTTTTGTTTCTATTATTACACTGAAACAGCTCTGGTGAAGGGCATCAACAATCAATTATCAGTTCTCATCTTAACCTATAAACAGAATTTGTCATAGCTGATATTTTCTCAAATACCTTCTTCACCTATCTTCTAGGTCCTCTTCCTCTTTGATTCTCCTCTCATCACATTAGCTGCCTCATCTTGGTCTTATCTCAGTCTCTTGCTGTTTTCTCCCCATCTTACATATTTCTTTTTTTCTTTTTTTTTTCTGAGATGGAGTCTCACTCTGTTGCCCAGGCTGGAGTGCAGTGGTGCGATCTCGGCTCACTGCAAGCTCTGCCTCCTGGATTCATGCCATTCTCCTGCCTCAGCCTCCCAAGTAGCTGGGACTACAGGCACCCGCCACCACACCTGGCTAATTTTTTGTATTTTTAGTAGAGACGGGGTTTCACCATGTTAGCCAGGATGGTCTCGATCTCCTGACCTTGTGATCTGCCCGCCTCGGCCTCCCAAAGTGGAGGGATTACAGGTATGAGTCACCACGGCTGGTCCCATCTTACATATTTCTAATGTTGGAGTACTCAAGTTCATGTCCCGGGATAGTATTTCTTTTTCTATCTATACATTTATTAAAATATCTCAGCTACTCTCAAAGCTACAATATTATCTATACTCAGAGGATCTCCATATTGTACCTCATGTCTAGATCTCTCACAAAACTTTGGAATGTTTTGTCCAGTTGCTTACTCCCCATCTACAGTTGGATGTTTAATGAAAATTTCAAATTTGCCACATACAAACTGAATCTTGGCCTTCTCCTTTCATGAAAATTGATCTTTTAAAACCCCCAGTTCAGCCCATGGCAAACTCATTTTTCAACCTGTAGCTAAAAATCTTAATTTTGTTACTTCTTGTTTTCACACTCCCCATCAATCTGTCAGCAAACTCTATTGACTTAACTTCAAATATATTCAAAATCTGCAATTTTTTATGACCTCCATTGCTACCACCCTAGTGCAAAGCTACCATCATTCCTCCTTGAGTTTTTACAGCACTCTCAACTAGTCACTTGCTTCCAGCCTTGAACCTCCACAGCTTATTCTTAACCTAAGCAACATCATATTTCTTCTCTGGTCAAAACCCTAGAAGAGTTTCCCATCTCACATGTACCATTCAGGGTTCTCCAGAAAATTGAACCAGTACGAGATGATAGATAGATAGATTTATAGATGATACAGAGAGAGAGACTTTAAGGAATTGGCTCATGTGGTTGTGGGGGCTGGTAAGTTTGAAATATAAAGGACACTCTGGTGCACTAGAAATCAGACAAAAATCAATGTGATAGTTTTGAGGCAGAATGTCCTCTCCTCCAGGAAATCTCAGTTTTTGGTCTTAAGGCCTTTTCATCCTGGAAACCCACCATACTGATATAGACAGGAGACAGGGAAATACTGGGTAGAAGATGGCAGTTCCCCAGCAAAGGCCCTGCCCCTAAGCCTGGAAACCCACAGCCCTAAATGGGAACAGGCATTCCTGTTTTCATGACTGAATGTTGCCCTTTGGGTCACCACACTTCCCTATCCTGTACCCATATAAACCCCAAACTCCAGGCTCTATGAGCAGATGAGCAGATGAACAGATGTACAGAAGAGCAGAGAGGCAGAAAAGCAGCTAAGCAGAGAAGGAGAGAAGAGAAGAGTCTGAACGTCAAGAGGAGTTCAGCTGAAGACAATCAGAGAGGAGGTCAGCTGTGGGACAGCCAAACTCCAGAGGAAGATCACCTTCCCACTCCATCCCCTTTCCAGCTCCCCATCCATCCTATTAAGAGCCAACTCCATCACCCAATCAAATCTCCATATTCACCATCCTTCAAGTCCATGTGTGACCTGATTCTTCCTCGACACTGGACAAGAACCTGGGTACCAAGAGGGCACTGGTTAATACTTAAGCTGTCTGTGGATGGCAGAGCTAAAAGAACATGGTAGCGCACCTACTGGGGCTCTGGAAGTTGCAGACCCACATCCCTAGATGCCAGTGTAGGGCTGGATCCGAAACACACTTGCCCTGGCTCCTGTCTACATGCTCCCCCTCCTGTAAGGGGTTTGAGTAGTGGCTGCCAAAAGATGAGCAACACTTTTGTCATATATCCTGAGAGGGGAGTCAGGGAACAGGGGACTCTCTTGTTTCAATATGATCAAGGACAATCGCTTGTACTTAAAGTCAGCTGATTGTAGATGTTAATCACATCTACAGAATAACTCCACAATAGCACCTAGATTAGTGTTTGACTAAATAATTAGGTACTATAACCTACTCAAATTGACACATAAAACAAAGCATCACATCAACCAAAGCCCCAAATTTCCTTAAAATTGCCTATAAAGTGCCATATAATCTAGCCCTGTGTTATGGCTGTCTCCATCTCTTTTCGTTCTTCCTTATACTCACCCTGCTTCAGTTATACTGTTCTCCTTGCAATTGCTCAAACTTAACAAGTATGTTTTTTTTCTTTAGAAACTTTTGTTTTTCTCTCTGAAATATATTTCCCCTGAAGGCTTCAATTTGCTCAAAATCTCCCTTCTTCCTTTTACTATTTTATCACGCTTCATAACACTCATCACAATCTGACATGTAAAATATTTACATACTTATGTGTTCATTGTATATCTCTTTCCACTAGGATCTAAGCTTTAGGAGGGCAGAGATCTTTGTCTATTATGCTCACAGAGAACAGTGTCTGAAACATAATAATCTGCTCAATTAATGCATGCTTTTAAAGATATTACAAAGATTTCTATGCTTACACTGAAGTATTTCCAAAAAGCGTAGTCAAAGGGCACTGGATTGTAGATTTTAAAGCCTGAGCTCTAATGGCAGCTCTGCCACTCACCTTACTTCCTCTTCGGTAAGTCACTTAACTACTTCAGTTTACAGACTTCTCCAACTATGGAACAAGGTACTGAATGAGGTTCTCATCAATTTACAACTCCCATCTTGTTCCTTTTCTCTATATCTTAGTTACTTTATTTATTTTTTATTTTATTGTATTTTTTGAGACAGAGTCTCGCTCTGTCGCCCAGGCTGGAGTGCTGTGGTGTGATCTCGGCTCACTGCAAGCTCCGCCTCCTGGGTTCACACCATTCTCCTGCCTTAGCCTCCCGAGTAGCTGGGACTACAAGCGTCCGCCGCCACACCTGGCTAATTTTTTTGTATTTTTAGTAGAGAGAGAGTTTCACTACGTTAGCCAGGATGGTCTCGATCTCCTGATCTCGTGATCCGCCCGCTTCAGCCTCCCAAACTGCTGGGATTACAGGCATGAGCCACTGCACCCGGCCATCTTACTTTATTTAAATAGGACCTCACATTATATTACAAATGATATTATGGTGACATTGTAAATATATACAAGTTATAATACAGGGATATTACAAGTCAACAAGTTGAAAAACCTACACATTACCTAACTATTAAAAAGTTATTACCTAACTATTAAAGTTATAAGCTATTACCTCCTAATTGAGGAGGTATAAATGAAAACAAACATGGTGTGGGAATTTATTTATGCCAACAAATTAAGAATGTCTTTTCAGATGTTACCCAACCTCATTCCAATGTTATAAACACATGTCCATATATTACTTGTAATGCCTTGCACACTTGGAGGGCCAACTATGTATTTCAGAAGCTGAAAGGTCCATCTCTTCATAAAGACACCACTTTTTCTTCCTCCATACTTGAGAACATTCTGTTCTCTGTGAAATGTAATGTACAAAATGTTGTCATTCTGGTTTAGAGCTCTAAAATGGGGTCAAGAAAGCATTCTAGGAAGACCACTTGCATGACCTGCAACCTTGTAAAGCAGTGTTGTAGGAAGAAATCAGGTTCTTGTCACAAGACCAGGAAAGATTAGGCTCACAGACACACAGAAGGGTGAGGAGTGGAATTTATTAGGTGAGGAGTGGGATTTATTAGGTGAAAAGGAAAAAGGAAATACAACTCAGCACAGTGAGATGGAGTCCTACTAACAGGCTCTCCCCTCAACGGATTAAATTCCAAGTTACTACCCAGAAACAGGAGAGGTCCGGCTCCTCCCCACTGCAAACGGCATGAATTTCCTAAGGCTCCACCCCATCCTCACACTGTGCAGGCTAGTTGGCGATTCTCTGGGGACCCCTTTTCACTTGGTTGTCTCAGCAGGAACTTGCCTTAAACCCTTGAAGTGGGCGAAACTGCCATGACCACAATATCCTGGAAAAAGACAGCTGATTTTTGCCAGTGCTGCAACTCCTGAACAGTGACGACCAACGAACTATGGAGTCAGGTATTATTTTGATAATTCTTTCAAAATAACATGCGATCACTTTTAGCATTGTGTTAAAATTTCCCATTCTCCTTCCTTTCTTTGGGACACAACTTGCCTTCTAGTTGCATCTGGTCTCCCGAATTGCGATTCCTAAGAACCCAGTAAACACCCTGTCTTACTGTTTGCACTCTGGTCTTCTTAGTAACATCTCCTTGATGTTTATATAATCTTTTTTCATATTTTATTTCCCCCTCTTCGTGGTTCCTGAATGCTTATTATCTTTATGAAGTAAAGCAGCAGTTGCACCTTGTTTGATGGTACCCCAAAGCCCTATGAATCCAATCTACAGGGCTCTTTAGGTTTTGCCTACTTTTCTTTACAGGAAGTAATGACTAGGGCCACTAATTGGCACTTTTAACAATCTTCAGTGACCCACTTTCTATTTCTCCTCTCTCTCACTTCAAGACAGAAGCGTGAGTATTCATTGTCCCTAAGACTTTAAATCCGTGTAGTAAGTACTTTACAACCCTTAACCACAATCAATATTAGAGACTTGTATAACACTGCAGTGCATTTTCTCTTGCCTAGGAAGCTTTCATTTCCTATGAGAGAGAAAATGATGAATCCTGTATAATCAATATTTCAAATGTTGAGTTTCTCTAAACCTTTCAGCTCTAGGAAAATAATCAAGTCAGTTATAACCATCACATAAATTTTTACAGGGTTTTGCTTTCTCTGGCTTAATAATAAATTAAATTTCTAAAATATCTAGGATGAAAAGACTTATAGCTAAGATTCAGAAGTTCAGCCTAGTTCTGACTGCAATCGTAGGCACAAGCAAGTTACTGCTAATGCAGAAGAAATGCATGGAGACCAATTATAGGGAAAAATCTAAGAAAGAACATAGCCACAAAAGATTTTAATTGAAGTAAATCTCACAATAGAGAAAACAGTTACGTGGCAAGGCCAATTGAAATACTCATTGACAATGCAACTGCACTTGACAAGGGAATCTTGGCCTTTCTGGAAATTTAGACCAGTCCTTTGAACTCTGACCACTATATCTCCATAATACCACCAAAAAAAAAAAAAAAAAAAAAAAAAAAAAAA